>NW_020837956.1:43249121-43366584 GCF_003676395.1 Aethalodelphis obliquidens
AACCGAACAGCATGCTGGTTATTTACTGTTCATTAAGTGGAGGTGGATCCTCATAAAGGTCTTCATCCTCCTCCTGCACGTGTTGAGCAGGCTGGAGTGGGGGAGGGCTCGTCTCAGGGGTGGCAGAGGTGGGGGAGGGGTGGGGGAGGGGGAAGCAGGGGAGGCAGGCACACTCAGTGTAACTCCATGGAAATACATCGTAACTTCTGACTGTTGTGCTTTTTCATTTCTCTAAAAGTGGGTCTATAGGATCCCAGTCTTCCTTCCACTGTTTGCTTTACTTTCAGTGCCCATATCCTACAAGTTAAAAGCAGTCTTGAATAATCAGAACCCTCTTCCGGATTGTCTGATGTCAGTTTGTTTCTGGCACTGCTACGTCTTCTTCCTCATCGTCTGGCACTGGTTCAGAAGCTCTCATCTCCATCTAGTCATCTTTTGTTAATTCCAGTGTGGTGTCTATTAGCTTTTGAAATTCTCCAAGATCCGTATCTTGAAACCCTTCACAGCAACCCTCTGCCCCCATCTCCTTGGCCATATCTACGATCTATTTCATGATTTCCTTGATTGGCTCTGTTGTAAATCCTCTGAAGTCATGCACGACATCTGGAACAGTTTTCTCCAGCAGAAGTTTATTGTTTCAGGCTTGATGGCTTTCATGACTTTTCCTATAAGCAATAGCATCTTCAGTGGCGTAATCCTTCCAGACTTTCATAATGTTCTCTCTATAGGCGTTTTCTTCCATAGCATCAACAGTTCTTTCTGTAGAGTACCATGTGTGATGAGAGCTTTTAAAGGTCTTGATGATCTCCTGATCTAGAGGCTGGAAATACAGACGTTGTGTTTGAGGCCAAGTACACAACTTGGTGGTCTACTCATGGAGTTGAACTCATGGGGCTCTGGGGGGCCAGGGGCATTGTCCAATATCAAAAGAATTTAAAAGACAGTCCCTTACTGGCAAGGCACTTCCTGATTTCAGGGACCAATCCAGCAAAAGGATTCTTACGATCCAGGCCTTCTTTCTGTACAACCCAAAGATGGACAGCTTACGTTTATCTTTTCCCTTCCAGGTTTGGGGTTTAGCAGTTCTGTAGATGAGGGCAGTCCTGATCATAAACTCCACTGCCTGTGCACAAAGGAGCAGAGTTGGTCTATCCCTTCCTGCCTTAAATCCTGATGCTCGCTTTTCTTCCTTCCTAATAAATGTCCTTGGTTGCATTTTTCTTTCCCAGAATAGGGTCGTTTCATCTGCATTAAAAACCTGTTCAGGCAGATGTCCTATCGCCTCAATGATTTTCTTAATGGCATCTGGGAGCTTGTCTGCTGCCTCTTGGTCAGCAGAAGGTGCTTCTCCTGTTATCTTGACAGTATTTAAGCAGATAATTTACTAAAATTATCAAGCCAGCCTTTGCTGGTATTTGATTCTCCAGCTTTAGATCCTTCACCTTCTTTTTGCTTTAAGCTCTCATATAATGACTTTGCTTGTTCTCAAATCATATTAGAGTCGATAGCAATCCTGCACCCACATAAAAACTGCATTTTTAATACAAGATGAAAAGATATTTCACCAAAGACGCAAAAGGTTTCTGCGCCTGTCGGTGTAGCTGTGGCCGCAGCTTCATGAATTTCCTTTTCTTTAAAAAAAATTGTTTTTTGATGTGGACCATTTTTACAGTCTTTATTGAATTTGTTACAATATTGTTTCTGCTTTATGTTTTGGTTTTTTGGCCACGAGGCATGTGGGATCTTAGCTCCCCAACCAGGGATCCAACCCGCAACCCCCGCATTGGAAGGTGAAGTCTTAACCACTGGACCGCCAGGGAAGTCCCTCCTTTTCATCTTTTACAGCGGTTCTTACACTGAATTTATTTATGCTGGAGTAGTGGGGAGCTGCAGCTGCAGACCTCGATTTACAGTATACATCAAGCAGTTCAGCTTTTGCTTGTAATGACTTTTCTCTGCTTCTTGGAAGCACTTCCAGGACCACTAGTGGCACTTTGTACGGGTCCCATGGTGTTATTCAAGGTTTACGGTATCATACTAAATACAATGGAAAATACACCAGAACCATGAAAGAGAACTTATTACAGTGATACACAGTTTACTGGAGAGATTGCTCCTCATGTGGAGATGATTACTTGCAACACTCAGCTCACCGTAGCGCTATAGCAACAGGAGGTGGTGCACTATTACCGTAGTGCAGTATGTACATTTATGTATGCACATAAGTATGTTCATTTATGCACTTATGATTTAATACTGCAGCCTTACATTTGTTCACATTTCTCTCCACTGCAAATAGTGCCATGTATGGTCTGTAAGTGTGTGTGTCCATAAGTTTTGATAATTTTAACTTTTAGTAAAAGATTTGGGTATATTTTATCATAGCAAATGATAAAATAGACTAGTATCTACATAAATTCCATGCATTCATGACACACCTAACTTTTTCTTAATTCTTTTGATATTTCTAGGTTGTGCATTTCATCTGTGAGTTTTTTCAAATTGTGGCAAATCTCAGACAAATTTTCCAATGTATTTATCGGAAAAAAACCACGTATAAGAGGACCCACACAGTCCAAACCCATGTTATTCAAGGGTCAACAGCGTATGATAAGTTCTGGGAGGAGGGGACTGGAAGTGTCAAAGTGCTGCCGAGGGCACGGAGCCCGTTCTGCCCCTCCCCCTCCGTGCTCTGTATCCATTTGCCCAGTTTTCATGCTGGAAGGAAGTACAGTTGAGAATTGGGCGTGAAACATGACTCATAGCCCTTATATTGATTCCTGGCTGTGCCTTTAGCTTAAATTCACCCCTTCCAGGAGGATCCTCAGGAACAGACCTGTTCTTCTGTATGACCCACCCCCGCCCCCGCCCTAGCAACTTACTCTGGGTCCCGTTCTGCTGGGATGCTGCCTTCTTCTATCAAACGGGATAGTCTATTTTTCATTCATGTTGTGGTGATTAATTTGTTTACCCTCTTACTTTCAGTAGTAAGATGTGAGAGCGTTGAATCTATTTTTATTGATGTTTTAGATCTGAGTGATTACCTAAAATCTGACCCATGTGTATACTTTAAAATACATAGTGTTTCTAAAATTTCCTTGCTAAGAGAATAGGTATCTGTATCATGCTGACATAAAAATCCTGTTCGTCCTCAATATCAATTCCTTGTCAGTGTAGATTAAAAAGCTACTTACCTTATCTCGAGAAGCTCCTCTCACCTGACAATGGAAAAATCTTGGAAGATTTGTTTCTCATGCATATTCTTCCTGAGCATGTATTTTAAAATCTCACCATCATCTTTGGTCACTGGATCCCCTACTCCAGCCAGCCTTGGCTTGTCTGTTTCCCACAGTGATCTCGTGTCTTCTGATCTGTCGATCTGTGTCGGCAGGGGCTGCTCTCCCTATTTTTCGCAGTGTCCTTGCCAGCTCACCTTCTTGCCTGTGCACGTTTCTGCAAACTCAACTCTATTCACCATATGTCCTTGTGAATACTCTCCTTCTTCCTTGACTTTTTAGCTGCATTATTTGTTGCTCGATTCCTATTTTTTTCACATGCTCATCACTTTTTCTCATGCAGCATATCATCCCCAGTTGCGAACACCCATTTTTTATTCAATAAAAGGAAAATTTTAAACTGGTATCTATTTTCAACCTTTTATTTTAAACCTGACCTATTCTTAAGTTCTTTATTAAAAAATGAAATCTTAATTTTTTATATATCCTCACATATATAATTTTATATAAGTACATACGTGGTTCATAAATATGGTTTTTGAAAGCATTTTTTTTCTTTTTCTTTTGGGACTCATTCCCTTTTTCCCATTTCTCCTCTGTCTTAACTTGCACGGCACCCTCTTCCATACTCATCCCAGCACACCCATGTGAACAACAGGAGTGATATTTTTCTCCATGTTTCTATATTCCTACACGTGGGCACGTGTGCAAACACGTAGATACGCATAGGCAGAATATTTTACTGTTGTCTCACAAAAATGCTGTCTTATTATTTATGCTTTACTATAGCTTGTTTGTTTGTGGGTTATTTGTTCCTTTTGCTCAACAACACCTCATGGAAATCCCTGAATCAACTGATACAACTCTAATTCTTTTTAAAGGCTATTTAACATTCCATCGTGTAGATGTACATATTTTATTCAGCCACTCTCTTACTGATAGATATTAACTTTCAGTTTTTTTCCCATGCTGAGCAATGCCACAATTAATATCTTTTAAAGTTAAGTTGTCTACAACATTGGCACTTTTTAAAAGATAAATACCAGGAACGGACATGACAGGTCAAAGGATATATTTTTAAATTTTTAACAGATTTAGTAGATTGCTTTTTAAAAGTTTTTACTACTGCAGAGTCTCATTAGCCATTCCCCACCATATGCACTCCCCACCATGTGCACTGCCATCACATACCTACACTCCCTGCTATGTACACGCGCCACCGTAACATTCCTCACCATATTCATTCCTCATCACTGTTAATGTTGGAGTGTCTTGAGGTGTTTACAAGTCTGAGGGTTGGTTATATCTCCTTGTTAATTGGATAGTTTTTGTCCCTATTAGTGATTTAAATATTTTTTCATACTATTGCTGGTGTTTGGAATTTAATCTTGTCTGAAAAGTCTCTTTATTTCATTGGTTAATTTTTTGCTATTGGAATATTTGTTGCATTTTCAGCCTGTAGGAGTGCTTTGTATATTAAGGGCTTTGTCATTTGGATGACAGTTTATTTTTCTACATGTATCATTTGTCTGTTGATCTTATTTCTCATGTATTTTACTATATGAAAGTTTTAATTTTTATGTAAAAATATATCTGTCACCTATTTTCATAGGTTTGTATTTTTTAGTCAGGGTTAAGGACTTCCCTCCTATACAAGATTGCATTCACGGTATCCTAAATTTTCTTGCAGTGGTTTCTTCTTGCAGTTAGTGGATACTTAACTCTTCATATACTTTAAGATCATTTTACCAATACTCCCCTCGACCCCCAATATGCAATTCTAGTTGAAGTAATATTATGTACTTACATGAATTCTGTGATTTTTATATTAATTACAATAACATTACATACAATAACATTACAATAACATTACATTACATTACTTGGCATTTTTATGATAATCTTCCTATTTTATGCTTTCCATTTGTTGAGATATTATTTTATGTCTTTCCTAAGATTTCATAGTTTCTGTGCCTTTCTTGTTAAATTTATTCCTAAATACTTTGTGATTTTGGTTTGCTGTGTTGAATGGAATGTACTTTCCCATTTATATTTCAGAGTGCTTATTTTAATAGTTGAGAAAGTCTTAATTTGCATATATTTTGTCTTATATCTGATCACCAACCCCAAATCTCTTGTTTATAGTCAGTTGTTAAAAATAGATTCTCTGGTATTTGTACCCTCTTCCCCACCTTGCCAATGCTTATTTCTATATTTTTCTGTTCATAAACTTCTGAGGCCACTGGCCTTCAAAGTGGTGTACCTCTGTCCTTAGGGGGAACACAGAGACTGTGAAAGGGCACCTGGGCATAGGTAATTTAAGAGATACAGTTTACAGATGACCAGTTTCCACACATGTTCTTTCTTAAAGCCAGTCCAAGTGAGAACATGATGTTCAGGCTACCCTCTCTCTCTTCTATCCTTTCACAGTACTTTTTTTCACACTTGAATAAGAAAAGCAAACCCCAAACCATCTTAATCATACTACAGTACATTGTCCCCAAAATGAAAGAACAATGATCCAGTGTGAAATATGGGTGTTAATGTTGGTATAGTTAGTTAAGTCTGATGAGCAGTAAATACTTTGTAGATTAGGTGATTTACATTTTTTTTTTTTTTTGCTTTCAACAAAACTGAAGAGAGACCTAATGGCACTGTTATCTGAATTTATAATAAGAATAGTAATTAATATTATCATTATATATTAATTATTTTAAAAATCACATAGCTACTTATCACCAAAATAAAAAATTGTAATAGTAATAGTTTATTATTTCATAAGTAATATTTTATTATTGCTATTGTTTTGATGATAGATAACTATGCAGTTTTTTTTACCTCTATCTTAGAAGGGACATAAAAAAATTCTGTTACATTCCTATAAAATATCTCTTTCTTGCCCTCTCTAGTTTTTATAACAACCAGCTTCCTTAATACCTAACACCTATATCTTTAAAAAAGAACACTGAAATACAATTTTATGTTGAAACTATGTCATTCCAGAAATAATACTCATCCCGTGTATATGAACTAATTTTTAAAAGTCTCGTCCACTTATTGAGATGCATTTCAAATAACCTTTTACTTTCCTGTTTAGTAAATTAACAAATTCATACTATATTTAAAGTTTTGATCAATGTGTGCTAATAATGATTATGATAACTCAATCTATAAGAAATTATTTAATAGGTGATCATGTTACATAAAATACAATTTTAAAAGTAAATTTATGTACAAATTTGTATTGTAGACACTTACATAAAGTACAATATTAATACATTGCTAGAAAATCTTTGGGACAAATTAAATGAAAATATGATTTGAAGGTTAAAAATGAAAAACATCTTGTTGATTTTCTTTAATGAATGCTGATAGGTTCAGATCACTATCATATTTAGATCCTTTTATCCACAAAGGGAGTGAGATGAATGTTTAAGTAATTGATATTGAAATATGCTAAAAAGTACACCCTTAAGCTTACAGTTAACAATTTTAGGTATCAATTTAAAAACATACAAGTGAATACTTGCTGTTTAAAAATTACTTTAGATGTTAAACAAGCAAGAATGTCTGAAAATCACTGGCTTGGGGATTACAGACTTGGCTTATTCAGGTATTTTCTGGAAAAAGAGGTGTCTGTATTTTTCATGAATGTGTAATTGCAAGGCCATGAGTTGCAGTTTATGTGCGTCTGGTCATACGGCTATCAGACATTTACCATCTGCCTTACGTTTGGTCTATTTTCGGGTAGAAAATAGGAATACCTGAGGAATATTCAGGTATTCCTCTTGATTTAAAGATGATAAAATAATGATATTTCTATCAGAGTGATTTAAAATATTTGCTTAACGAGAACAAGCTTTGACATTCTTGGGTATTTTATATACTAATAAGTTTTCTAAATGTTCCCCCTCTTTTATTTATCTATTTACTTTTTTTCAGGTAACAGAAATGAATATAATCTCTATCCTGAACTTTCCAGCTACCGGGAGAGAGTTGGTAAATGAAAATATCTCTGTTTTACAAATGATTCACAACCATCTTATAATCACGAACTTCCTAGTTTGTGATTATAATCTGGCAGCTTGTGAAAATATCTGGGAAGTTGTTTAGCGCCGCTTCTTTGATTTATGGGATATCCACGTTATCTTGAGAAGCACTTCATTTAAAACATGCTCTGGGGCTTCCCTGGTGGCGCAGTGGTTGAGAGTCCACCTGCCGATGCAGGGGACACGGGTTCGTGTCCCGGTCCGGGAAGATGGGCCCGTGAGCCATGGCCGCTGGGCCTGCGCGTCCAGAGCCTGTGCTCCGCAACGGGAGAGGCCACAGCAGTGAGAGGCCCGGGTACCGAAAAAAAACAAAAACAAACATGCTCTACACAGTTAGAATGATTAAACTTGATAAGGTCAACAGACAGGCTGGACTTGCTTGGTGAAGGGGGCCCATCGGGACCTGAGGGATAAGGGACATTAGCTACAATTGAGCCGAGGCTGTGGTCCACCCCCGCCCCCCAATGTGGATCACCCCCAAGAAGGCCTTGGCAAAGTGACTCTGGGAAGTAGGGTTCCTTTTCTCAGATTTCTCTGAAGTCTGTACCTGTAGTATAGATGCCTAATAAATATTAGAAATATCTCTTAAAAAGCAATAAGGGAAAATGTCTAATAAGAAGAAACAAAACCCTAACTGGGCTCTGGAGACAGAGGCTCCGACTTACAGCCAATACTCTCATTCACTGGCTTTGTGATCCAAACACAATGTTACTTCCCATGGTTGGGTGGGTGGTTGGGTTTTGCTTTTATATTTGAGGGTAGGACGAGTTAAGTGGTATAAACAGTACGTAATAAGTTAATATAAATATTTATTTTAGTTCTTTCTCAAAATATAAGAGTTTTGAAGAAGAAAATGTAAGGAAAGATTTAAAGTCTATTTAAAAAGTAAATCTTACTTTACATTACCGTGTGAAACGGTTAAATTCTTACCAAGGGCTTCCTTACACCTGGTCTATCAGCCTTGCAGGGAAAAGTCACAACCCACAGTCCTCAGGCTCGAGCTGAAAACCCATTTGAGCGGGACATCTGGCTCCCCACAGCCTGTCCCATGCCCACAGACGAGCTGCAATTTTGCCCGGGCATAACGATAATTCTCCAGATTGTACGTACTTTTGCTTTGCACCCTTTGGAAGCTCCAAACCACCTTGTCATCTGGCCTCTCGGTGAGACAAGCCTTGAGCGTCCACAGCCCTGTTTACTGGGGTGTTTTGTAACTGAAGGTCTGTACCTCCTCGGTCAGCCTCCATCATCCTCTTCTCATCCACCCCACGACTGTCAGTGACACTTTGGGCACAGTGGGCGGCTCTCTCTTGTGGGGCTGTCCTGTGCTGTGCGGATTTCAGCAGTACCCATGCACTAAGCCCACTCGATGCCCCCTCCCCAGGGGGTGTGACAACCATAAAAGGCCCAGACTTTGCCTTTTGAGAACCGCTGGTCTGGTGGCCTCACCTGGTAGCCTCATCCGGCTCACTCGCCATTGACCCTTACACTCCTACAGAGGACATGGTCACCAAAGTTATAGACGCCGCACGTAGCCTGGAGGGACATGGCGCTAGGATCAAGTCAGCCACCCGGCTCATCACTGCAGTAAATGTGAAGCAAAACATCGCTGTGTTCTCTTATTTCTGGTTGCTTCTTGAAGGGGAACTTCCAAAGGCTGAGATTCTTCTGAGTCATGTCTTGGGCCAGATGTGTCGGTTGCATATGGGTTACGTCACGCAGGCTCCGCTGAGAAGTAAAGTAGCAGCATCCCGCGGGCACAGACCTGCTAATTATGAGCCTCAGAGCAGCTGCCAGTCGCCAAAGCTGATTGTAATCTGGTTCCTGTCAAGCGTAGCCCTGATTTGGGAGAGAAAAATAACCTCTATTTGAATTAAACTTGAATATTTTGCTGAAAATGGTCAATTGCTTCAGAGATCCTCCAGATTCTTTTGAGTGCAGGAATATAAAACTTGAAGGCATATACTGCTCAGAAGGAAGGCGTCTGTGAACGCTGGCTGCTATAGTGACCCAGTGGGCTTTGCGTCCGTGGTTTCCAGGGTGGTCTCCCTTCCTGGAAGAACATATCTCCTTGGCTCACCTTTCCTAATGAAGTATTTTGTGGGCATTAAACTTCTCCTTATGGAAATTATCACAAATATTTACAGTAAAGAGGAACTTTAAGTCGTTTTGAGCTTATTGAAGAACAAGCTAGCAGCAGGGCATGGCACTGGCCTGTGAACTGGTCCCTCCTGGGAGCACCTGCCCTTACTCGGCCGGGCTCACTCCTTCGTTTTCATGTGAATGAACTTTGCCAACGACCCCTCAACTCCCGACTCTTCTACACTCCTGCCAGGAGGTAGAGGGATTTGCCTGACTGGTGAGTTGGCTGAGGAATCTGGCACCCCTCTGTCGGCCTGTCTTAGCCACACTCTTCACTAGCTCTACCAGCCACGACACCTCCCTCTCTGCCTCACCTCTGTTCGAAACTCAGGTGGGAAGAGGAGCGTTGACTGTTGGCCTCCTCAAACCCAGCAGCACCACCTTGTCCTCTGCTGCAACTCAGAGCCATCTGCTTTGCCCTTATACCCATCTTTCCCATTATCTTATTTGGAAACCGCAATTCAGAGGCAATGGCAACCCCTGGTCGGGGGGCAGGGATTGAACCAAGTCTGTGATCCCCTCTGTCTTTTCTTTAGGTCATAACGTCTTTCTTCCTCTGACTTATTCATCACAAAATATATTTCTAAAACTGCTAAAAACAAATTCAGTTATCAGTGATTACTAGGGGTCCTCAGCATCGGTTGTTCTCATTATTTGCACAGTCTGGATAACTCAGTGATGCAGGCAAATACACTAGTTCCCCTTGAAAGTCCGCCTGACAAAAGTCAAATGCACTGATGAACCTGAGTTCAGTCTGTTGGATGCAATTTCAGACTCATGGTTGCTGAGGACCTGGGGTGTAATCTCAGCAGTGATTAAGATTGCCTGGAGACAGACTTCCAGATTCAGATCTCCCCGCCTTGGGCAAATCACTTCACATCTGCAAGTCTCAGGTTCATATTCTGTGAAGTGGCGATGCGGGAGCTGCCTCCTAGGAAGTGCGGGACGAGGGTGCTCATCCCAGTGCCCGGCTCGGGCTACAGGAGCTGCTCTTATCATAGCCACACCGAATGACACCTGTTATCATGTTGGTCACCATTCCTATGCATCTCTGATTTTGTAATCAGTGCTACAAATGTGTACATGTATGGCAGCTAAGATGGCTCTGGCTTCCAGAACATTCCCTGATATTCACAAGCACTCTCTTTTTACGTGCTTCTTTCTATTATCCGAAATGTCTGGGAGACAAGAGGGGGAGGAAGAGTTACTCAAGGGTTTTCATTAATTAAGTTCGGTTAATTGAGATTGAGCTTTATATATGGAGGTCATAAATGTAATTATTGATATAGGAAAATAGTTTTCAGAATGATTTTTTTCCTTTAACATTAACTTACATTCTTCTGATCTAATCACAGTGAGGCATGGCATTTCTGCACGTCCCATCTCAATGTAGTATTATAGCTACTTTTCAAAGTACATAGTAACGACTGTTCATTCATATGTGTTAGTAGTCATTTAACTGGTTTTGATTTTATCCAGACTATATCAAAATTTTATTCTTTTAATGACACACTTTTAATCTTATTTCTTAAAATTAACAGGTTAAAAGTAAATAACAGTATAAAATATAAAAATATACAGAACTTTTCTATTTTATAGAGAAAAACTGTACCAGTAATACCACTAATATAATTATATTAGCTATTATTAAAGTTATTTCTTTAGGAGAACTCAACTACATGGTACATGCTTTATTGAAAGAACTCTGGCCCCATCTTGTGTGAGATACACATTCAGTGCTTCAGTAAATGTAGTTTAACTAGAGTGTTGACTATTTTCATTTCTTACTAATAGTCCAAGGTCACTTTATTTTTTCTTATTATAGTATTATAGGCTCAAATAAGTAACTGGATTTAGAATTTGGTTATTTATATTTTCAGTACAACTGTACTGAGATGCATTTAACAAGCATCTAATTGCACAAAATTATACGAAACATGGAAATGCCAAATTCCATGTAGCTGAGTACCCAGAAAGTATCTGTTTCTTTATATTTATTATGATGCTATACAGTTTGTAATATTTAATGTCTTTTACTCATGTTACCCACTCAATTCTCAAGGTATTTTTTTCCCAATATGGGTTGAAGTTCTGGTTAAATATATGTAGACATGCTTCTTGATGTGCTAATTTGAATTTCATCTCTCTTTTGAGAGAAAGGATCAAGTAAGTACAGAAATGAAAATAGCCGTAAAACCTGGGGAAAAGAAATGTCTACTGATGAATCAGCAAATGCATCCAAGCTGGAATCCTCATTATCGATGACCACAGAGCACGGTTTTTAAATTGAATCTTTTATGATACAATCAAGTGCATAAATATCATCTTTTATCTAATAGCTATAATTCATTGAAGCTACCATGACTATTCTATTAAAATTGGAAAAACAATAATATTATCTTATAGTTTAGTCAAAATTTAAACAATTATAACCACAAATATTTGCCAAACACATATTTAAGTACATAGCAATATGCAGTTTGACTTGTGTGGATTTAGGAAATGTTATTACCAAATATTTACTCTTTACAAAGAAGAAAAGCGTAAGTTTAATAAAGTGATGAAAATTACACAGACCATGTGCTGTGAGTTCTGCTGGCCTCTGACATCAGAATGCCAAGCCCTGAGCTGCTAATTTATATCTTACCCGCACACACTTCCAGTGTTTCTCATAAAAATGTGAATAAATGCTTTTTTCTTGTTTTAGGCAATTTGAACCAACCTCTTGAAGTGACAGCACTATATTCTTTTGAAGGACAACAGCCAGGAGATTTGAATTTTCAAGCTGGAGACAGAATCACAGTTATATCAAAAACAGATTCACATTTTGATTGGTGGGAAGGAAACCTTCGAGGTCAAACTGGCATTTTTCCAGCCAACTATGTTACCATGAATTAAAGTTTATATTATTTTCTTCTTTGAGAATTACAAAAAAATATTACTACACTGGCAGGATTTACTATTCAGCTAAACAACGTTTAGTATAAGTTTAAAAACACTTCTGTTTATTCTGTAAACTTTTATCCAGTATGTAAAAGATTTTGTTTATATATGTAGATATAGATATATATATATATATAGTTACATATCTTTAAATACTTTCCACTGATTTTTATCACATATACTATTTAATAGTTTAATATCCTCTAATTTATATAGTCACATTTCTTTTGTGTTCATTTTCAAACATCACTAAACATCTGATTTGGCTAGGTATATGATGACTATTTTATCTGGAGAATCTTAAGGATAGGGGCATGAATACCAATTTATATATTTGCAAAGTGACTAGAAAAGAATAAATCAGCTTAAATAGTGTATTAAGTAATACTTATAGTTGTAGGTATTAACTAGAATATTAATCCTTAAAAATTATCTCTATACCTTCAAAAATTGTATGTAAGAAACACGCTATGACAAAGAAATTCAACCCCTATGCATTAAAAAAAGATGACATCTGTTAACTTTCCTTCTTTATGAGGTTATGCTTGTTCATTGGTAGCAGTAGAATAAAGTTATGTTGATATGGTTCCGTTGTCCCTAAATAAATGTTTTTAAAATGTGAAGTTAATGTCTTGATTTTGTTTTTCTTATTTTCTTTTTGTAAAGTAACCAGAGGTCTGTGGTTGGTCTAGATGTTAAAACCCACCTCCATGACTATGCTACTGACCTCTTTTTTTCAGCTTTATTAATATATAATTGACAAATAAAGTTGTACAATATTTAAAGGGTACAACATGATGCTTTGAAATACATATGCATTGCGAAAGGATCCCCACTTAGTTAATTAACACATCCATCATCTCACATATTTACTTTTTTGTGGGTGTGAGAACACTTAAGTTCTACTCTCTCAGCAAATTTCAGTTGTACGATGCAATATCATCAACCATAGTCACCGTGCTGTACACTAGATCCCCAGAACATATTCGTCTTAGAAACTGGAAGTTTGTATTCTTTGACCAACATCTCTTAATTTCCCCCACCTCCTGACCCCTGGTAACCACCAATCAACTCTCTGTTTCTAGGAGTTTGGCTTTTTTAGCTTCCCATATGAGATCGTACACTATTTGTCTTTCTCTGACTGACTTATTTCACTTAGCATAATACCCTCAAGTTCCATCCATATTGTTGCAAATTCCAGGATTTTCTGCTTTTATTTATATACGCCACATTTTCTTTGTCCATTCATCCGTTGATGGACACTTAGGGTTTTCTACATATAATAACATGCCATCTGCAAACAGAGATAACCTTACTTCTTCCTTTCCAATTTGTATGCTTTTCATTTATTTTTCTTGCCTAATTGCTCTGGCTAGGGCTTCCAGTACTATGCTGAATAGAAGTGGTGACAGTGGACATCCTGATCTTGGAGGGAAATTTTTCACATTTTCACCGTCGAGTATGATGTTATCTGTGGGCTGGCCATATATGAGCATGTTGTTTAGTATCCACATATTTGTGAATTTTCCAGTTTTCTTCTTATAGTAGATTTCTAGTTTCATATCACTGTGGTCAGAAAAGATGCTTGATGTGATTTCAACATTAAATTTATAAAGACCTGTTTTGCACCTAACATAGGCTCTATCCTGGAGAATGTTCCATGTGCACTTGAGAAGAATGTGTATTCTTCTGCTATTGGTCTAACATGTTATTTAAAGACAATGTTTCTTTATTGATTTTCTGTCTGGATGATCTATCTATTGGTGAAAGTGGGGTATCAAAGTACCCCACTATTATTGTATTGCTGTCTATTTCCACTTTTAGGTCTATTAATACTTGCTTTATATATTTAGGTGCTCCTATGTTGGGCACATAAATAATTACAAATGTCATTGCCTCTGGTTGAATTGACCACTTTATCTATATAATGACATTCTTTGTTCTTATGACAGTATTTGGCTTAAAGTCTATTTTTTCTGATATAAGTATAGCTACCTCTGCTTTCTTTTGGTTTCCATTTATGTGGAATATCTTTTTCCATCCCTTCACTTTCAGTCTGCCTGTGTCCTTAAAGCTGAAGTGAGTCTCTTGTAGGCAGCATATAGTTGAGTCTTTTTTTTTTAATCCATTCAGCCAGTCTATGTCTTTTGATTAGAGAATTTAGTCTATTTACACTTAAAGTAATAATTGGTAGGTACGGACTTACTATTGCCACTTTGTTCATTGTTTTCTGGTGGTTTTGTGATTCCTTTGTTCCTATATTCCCCTCTTGCACTCATTCTTTGTGATTTGATACTTTTCTGTAGTGGTCTGCTTAGATTCCTTTCTCTTCATCTTTTGTGTATCTACTGTAGATTTTTGCTTTGTGGTTACCATGAGGGATTATATAAAACATCTTATATTTATAACAGTCTGTTTTAGGTTGATAACAACTTAGCACACATATTAAAGCTCTGCATTTGTACTCTCCCCCCCTCCATTTTATGTTTTTAATGTTACAATTTATCTCTTTTACCTGTGTGTACATCAACAAGTTCTTGTAATTATAGTTATTTTGATGCTTTGTTATTTAACCTTCACACTAGATTTGTAAGTGATTTAACCACCACCACGATTACAACAGTAGAGTGTTCTGAATTTAACTCTAACCCTAGACTATTGTCACAGCTTCCAGTTTTGATTCCTTGCTTCCACACAGCAGCCAAACGATCCTTATGCTCCAGATTTTTATCCTGCTTTGTGTTCTTATAGACTTACATTTTATACAAACATGTGTTGACTTTTTTATAACGTAATTCATAAGACATGGAAAAAGAAATGAAGACTCGCATTATCATCACCCAGCAAGAAATAAAACACTCTTCCCAATCTCCCTCCCTTTCTGACTCAAAGGTAATCATCATCCTGAAATAGCTGTTTATTAATTCCATATATTTCTTTACACTTTTATGACATATGTATGTGTCCCTAAGCGCTATGTGGTATTGTCTTGCATACTTGCAAGCTTACAAAATTTAAACCTTTAAACTTATAAAAATTATACAGTGAATGCACTCATTTGCAATGGGATTATCATAAATTATGATGTATACATTCAAGGAATTAAAAGGGTGGAGAATTTCAGCAGAAAATTGACACTACAGGAGAGAAATGAAAAAAAATTGGAGTTGAAAAATAGAATAAATCAAAAACACAATAAGTGGATTTAACAGTAATTTAGACATAGCAAAAAGAGAATCATTAAGCTGAAGGTAGGTCTAAAGCATAGTGAGTTGAAAAATTTGAAAATACAGGAAAGACTTGTCTGCTCATTTTTCCACACTGATCGGATTACAAGACTTTATGATATTTTTTAAATGTAGCAAGTTAAGCAATTCTTCTCACTTTTTTTTTTTTTTGCAGGTTTCCCTGGCTGTTCTTTTTGTTTATTTTCATGTGTGAACTTAAGAATCAACTTAACCATCTCCAGAAAAAAGACTTACTATTTTTTCAGTGGGACTGTGTTAAATTATATTAATTATATATATATATATATATATATATATAAATTAAAAAAACGTAAGGAAAATTGTCATCCTTATGATGTTCACTTGTCCAAAGCGAGGATAATGGCTGTCTTTCTGTTTGTCCAAGTCTAATGCTGTTTTAGGAGTGTTTTAAAGCTCTCACGTGATATTCGCATATTTCCTGTTAAGGTTACGTCTCGGCACTTCGTCGTTTTGGTGGGTATCTTAGCTTCGCATCTGCCTACTTTAAATATCTCATCATCTCATTTGTTTACATGCCTCCCGTTTCACCAAAGGTCCTTGAGGAGAAGACCAAGTCTTATTCAACTTTATATTTTCAGTGCCCAGCAAATGCTCTGTTACTGAATGAATTTCCCTTTCTCAATTAAGGAAACAAAGAGAAGACTCAAGAAAATTAAACCGTTTGCAAAGGGTCACAGACTGTTAAAAAGAACTGGAACTTAAAATACACTCTTCTGAGTCTACAGAAACAGTCTATATTTAATGAAATTAAACAAAATCCTCCAACCATTATTCATATATCATATTTGTTTTACACTTAAGACTTCACTAGTAGTCAGCTTTTGTAAAAAAGAAAAATTTCTTTTCTCACCCAAGATGTTCATGAGCATTTCTTCAATATTATCTACAATTTGGAAATTTTATCAAGAGTTTCAATTAGAATTAAAAATACTTAAAAAAAAAAAAAAAAGCTAGAGGCCTAAACACCTTCTGAGTTTTGTCTTTTGTCATCTAGAGTATTTTCTGTACACTCTCTCTTCAATTTCAGTATTCTCATTTTCCTGCCTATTTAAGTACCTCGTTAATTTATGGTCACATTGAGTGGCCTGGGCTTTGAGACTCAACATCCTGTGCTGTCAGGGCTGCATTTACAAAAGACAGTAGTAAATTTTAACAACTACCCCCCCAAATGTTTCCAACATCACCAGGCCTCTTCTTTGTGAAGATGTGTCCCAATGTGGTTTTACCTTACTGCTTCTAGGAAAGGTAAAATGAGGCCACGGGGTTTCCTGAAAACACATGTGACAGAGTAGCCAACTCAGTCAGACCAGAGAGAGACAGCAGGCAGGAAAACGTCGACAGCACAGCCGCTGTCGGACAGTTAGGACGGCTGAGCCCAGAGTGCTGGACACCGAAAGGCAGATCTCCCTGCCTCAGAATGGGGCGCATTTTAAATCTGACTGTCACAGAGAATTTATGAGATGGTCCCTCTTCCCAAAAGCTTGAAATGTAAAGATCGGCCTTGGTCAGATCCCTCAGTGCTTGGCATGGTTTTGTGCGTAGACATCGTGCTCAGCCAGTTACCTGCTCTAACAGCTTAGAAATTCACTCCTGAAGACACTAGCTTGGCAGGGCTCCAAGGAGGCCTGCATGAGCAGAGAGCCAAGCACTCGGCACCTCATACGTGTTCAGTATTAGCTCATCCTTCCCGGGACAGTACTGGCCGTTTTCACAGAACACCTCTGTTATGGTGCAACCTGTTTTCCATGCAAAAGTCATGTACAGATTTTTTTTTTTAGCTAAATTGAAAATTGAGTAAGTGATCCTTATGTTGCATAATGAAAAGCCTTACACTTACCAACAGAAGGTAGTTCTTTAACAAAAGTAATCCATCATTCTAGAACCTCCCCTGCGATCAGATTTGCCCTGAAAGTAATGATAAAAATGGACAGAGCAATGCCTTCTACTATGGATATAACAATTTATTTCGTGGCTTAAAAATTAAAATAAATTTTACAGAACTACAAAGAAAATCCAGCCCATTCATTAAAATAGAACGAAATTGTAACAAATGTACCACATTAATGCAAGATGTTAAAAACAAGGAAAACTGGGGGTGGAGGTGACAGGGACTTGGGAATTCTCCATACTAGGGGCTCCTTTTCTTCTGTAAACCCAAAACCTGCTCAAAAAGTAAAGTCTTAATTTAAAAATAACATGAAATCAATCCATTTGATCTTATAACTTAATCCACTCATAAGTAAATTGTAACAGCTGAGGAAAATATAATTTCTATTTTTATATGACAGTATTAGCCCTTGTTTTCAAGATTCAAACATCACTATAATTATAGCATGTAATTTAAACCTTTCAAGAAAATTAGAAGCTACAGGCTGAGGATATTCTGGGAGAAGACGTACCACTTTTTTCTTTCTCATAGGCAAGAGCTCCTGAAGGCCGCATGAACAAAAGCATGGATTTTGAAAGAATGTTCAATTCCATGTGAAATTGGATCAATTATAGAATTTCTGAGTCTTGGTAAATTTTTATCATAGCCACGTAACAAGCTTTTGGGAGGATTAAATGAGCTAATGGATGTGAAAACTCTGGAAACCTCCAAGGAGAGCAGCAGCAGGGCAGGGTTGGAAGCACCGCCTTCTTCCTCGCGGGGGCGGGGCCTCCTCCACACACACTACCCCCGAGGGCCAACAGTCGAGCTCTATGCCAAGTATAAGTCGGATCCGAGGTAGGGAAAACGTTTGGAACACTTTAAGATGCTGTTTCCCACAGCATAAGGAACATGCAAAAGGTCACGAATATCTATTTTTTAATTTCACACGTATTCGAAGAATGTTCAACTGAGAGTTCCCGCTGAACTCATCTAGGAGCTAATTAATGACTACTTTGGGCCGCTGGGGGAAATGCACCCGCAAACACAGTGGTGATTTCGGTCATCCCGTGAAGATAGGGCTCATCTAGCGGGCAGAGCCCATGTTCCCCTAGTGATACTGGCAAAAAATCTGTCCTGGATGAGATCCTTCTGTAACAGGAGAGCGAGCCCAGCAGTTAAGACTGCAGGCTCTGGATCCAGCCTCCATGACTGGGACCTCAGACAACTTATTTAATCTTTCTGTGCCTTGGTTGCCTTATCGCTGACGGTCACATGAAGCACTCAGAACAGTGCCCAACACGTGAAAAGCTCAATAAATATTAGCACTTCTTTGCAACCAGAAGAATGTCTAACTGACACACTGGCTTAACCAGCTTTTTCAAGTAATCGCTTGTACTCGCAGTTTAGATAAACTATATCAAAAAGGGAAGAAACAGGGCTTCCCTGGTGGCGCAGTGGTTGAGAGTCCGCCTGCCGATGCAGGGGACACGGGTTCGTGCCCCGGTCCGGGAGGATCCCACGTGCCGCGGAGCAGCTGAGCCCGTGAGCCATGGCCGCTGAGCCTGCGCGTCCGGAGCCTGTGCTCCGCAACGGGAGAGGCCACAACAGTGAGAGGCCCGCGTACCGCAAACAAACAAACAAACAAAAAAAAAAGGGAAGAAACAATTATCTTCTGCCCCAGAATGCGTTGCCGTATGTATACTGGTGATGGGGCCAGCTCCTTAGACGCAGACGGGGATGTTTCCTCTAGGTTTGGTATTCACAATACCTCCTCAAAACAAAATTCTGCTAAGCCCGGGTCCTCCACGGGGCTCATTCCTGTAGGTTCCTCCTGCCACCTGCTGGGTGAGCCCCCAAAGGAATGAGGCTTCCGCACAAACAGCCTCACACCTGGCTCTGTCGGAAGGCGCCCCTCCCCCTCCTGTCCTCCACCCTGGGCTGATTCCAGCTGCAGGGCGGGGAGGACTCTCAAGGCTAAAAGCCTGGGCGGTTTTTCTTTGCTTTGGGGGAGCTTTTCACTCATTAATGGGTCAAATGTGAGTTATGCTGAAGATTTAACATGACGGTTAAAAATTGTCAGTTACGGTAAGAGCAGGATACTGCAATCTCAATTTTAAAGAAAGTCATATAAAACATTTCAAATTTGAGCTCCACGAATATTTTCTCAAGCCAGGTGGCAGTAGTAAGTAAAAAAATAGACCTTGTATGCTCTCTTTCAAGACATTACGAAATAGTTTAACACAGCAAAAGAACACTCCATTGCTCTAGAAGTCTTTTGGAAACAAAAGTATTTTTTAAAAATAGTTACTTTCTTAATTTTCGTTGTAAACTAATGAGAAATTAATGAGAAGTAGTGGTAAAATAATTGTGATTTTTTTCAAACACATGAGTTGGTATTTGGAGAATGGTTTAACATTTATTTTCTTAAATAAAACATTGATTTTCTTAAATAAAAACTTACCTTTATCTTAGAGTAAATGACATGTACTCAAAATATGTTTGTTACTAACTCTTCATAAATCATTTTTTCTCACTTGGGAAATATCTAAGTTTTCATTTTGTAAAACCCAATAGCTATGTTAAGTATGTTTAATTATTTTTATTTATAAAAAGTGATCTTTTTATGAACTCAGGCTTACATATAAATATTTCCTGTTTTTATTTATGTCAAATGATACCAATTTTCCATTTAAGATGCCAATACAAGATTTCCTTTTGAAAAGTGTCAAGTAACAGGGAAGATGGTTTTCTGATGTGGTAAATAAACTTGTGAAATTATAGCTAAGTGACTGATGTTTGGGAAACAGTACCTTAGGAGATACAGGCACCTGCTTTTAAGAAATGTGGCAAATATCTGCTTCCTCTTAAACCTAGAATTTCACGAGAAAGATGCTGTTACTGCAGTAGAATTGTTTAGAGAGAACTTGTAAAAATGAACGACATAGATCACTGTGAAAGTCAGTTTCCATGTTTGATCTCCAGTCTACAAAACAAACAATGCAATGTACAGTCAATGAAACACATTATTGATTTAATTTCACTTAAGTTAAATTGGGGGGGGACATAAAATAAACACAATCTGAGAAATGCAATACTACAGACTAATGTTAATGCTATGGAAAATTGGAATAATAATTGCCCTTCCTGACCCTATTTCTACTCAAAGTTTTCATTGGAGTGTTGGATTTCACTATAAAGGTCTTGATTATCACATTCGTAGATTAAGCAAATTTGGCAGGGATTACAAATATGTAAAATGACAGTTCAGTATATAAATGTGTTTACAAACTAGAGTAAAAGGACAAATCTAATATAATCCAACTACAATAAACACAAGAGTCAGCATCTTCTTCCCCTCCCCACAGCCCATTACCCCGGTTGAATAAATAAAGGTGGCAAAGGAATAGTTTTAAAAAGCGAACATGGCAATTCAAGAATGTCCATACTCTTAATTCACAGTCTATCTTCAGCAAGATATTGGGTCGGCCAAAATGTTACTGAAAAACCCAAATGAACCTTTTGGCCAACCCAATATCTATCTTAGGCAAAGGAAAGGAAGGAAATCTGTCTTCTCAAAATATGTTTTTCTCCTCTTGGGACCTGAGAAAAGTGGGCCAGCCTGACACTCTCTCCCTGGTTTGATCCTGCAGTGTCCTTCGGAATGCGAGAGTGTGATTAAGTGACTAACGTCAGAATGGATGCTGACGAAGTAAACCACACAGGTAAAAGCATGTGGGAGTGTCGGGCATTTCTGGGGGCAACTAGGAGAAGATGGGCATGTCTGACTTGGAATCACCTGGAGTTGGACAGGTTTTGTGCTTGTCTGGAATCCAATCTCTGTTATAGTATTTTTGGAAATGCCTCTCTATGTACAAGAACACAGATGAATGTCTAAGGCCCCATGATGTTGACATTCACCTCCAGGGAGCAGTTTCCAGCAGATTTAACAGCAGTCTTTGGAGATTACCATGTAAATAAAGCATCATTTTAAACTGCAGCAAAGAACATGAAAGTGACATAAAATGAGAGTAAAAACCACAGAATGAAACGAACTGTGTTGCAGGTGAGTCGCTGGAAGGGGAAGGAAGGAAAAGTGCTAACCTAACTTTAACAGGATTTTGACTGAAAAAAACAAACTTAAAATTATGCACTAGTCCTACACTGTAGTTAGTAAATGTGTTCAGTAGTGTGGGGTAGCAATCATAACTTTGGAGCGCTAGGATTGAACAAACAGGAAAGCCCTGTTTCGCATCCTCAGGAAAAGAAGTTACAAGTACAGCAGGGAATAAGGCGTGAATGAGCCCTTGGTTTGGCATTAGAATCAGAGGCAGCCCCACGAGCTCATGGTCTTTAATATGTGTGCAGATAAATGCACAGAGAATGTCCACACCGTGCATTTCCAGCTCTGTCCCCTGAGAGAGCCCAGGAGCCATGGCAACCCGGTCGTCATGAGCTCATCCAGCAACTACCCCCCCCAGATCCTGGCTTTGAAATACCATTAAAATACCATCTAAATATCAATAGAAGAATTGGCTGATTCCTGGGTTGGGGGCAGGGAAAATACAAGATGAGCCTGGGAAATCTGTGGGACCAGAAAGTAAGGAAGTGCTCAGAAAGGGTCTGCGGACCTGGGGAGGGCCAGGCATGCACTGGGGAGAGCTCCCAGTGACCTGAGCTTGAATAACCTGAGAAAAAAGTAATGAAAACTATCTATTATAACCCAGAAGACAAACACCCAGAGTCGATACTGATATAAATAATTGAATAAGTAAGTAAATGGGGAAGAAGGGCAGCTCTTCCTCAGGGAAGATTCTAATCAATAATGTGAAAAGAATCAAGAAAATATAAAATCGCCGTTAGAACACTACAGTAATCATTCTTGCAGGCCAGATCCACTCACGGATGCAAACTTAGGGGCAAGGGATTCGCACATATCTTCAAAGTGTCTCCCCGAGATCTTTGATGAAAAGGGATAAACAGTAACCTTACGAGGGAGAAGCCCAGTAGATAGTACTGCAGCCAAGTGGCCAGGGCGAACAGCATCAGTAATAGCACTGAGAAGCAGTCTGCAAAGTACCTGAGCATACTCTCCAAAAGCACTTTCTCAGCGTGAAAGATGGGGAGACTGAGAAATGTTAGATGCTGAACGAGAGCAAGGAGACAGACTCCTGCAACAACAAAGGGCATCGATGGAAAAACAGGAAATCCAAATAAAGTCTGCAGTTAATCGTTTTGATAACTGATAAGATATTAACATCGGAAGGAGATGGGTGAAACGTATGCGGAAAATCTGTGCAGTATTTTTGCAAATTTTCTGTAAGTCTAAAATTATGTCAAAATTAAAAAATTGCAATTGACTTTTGTGCATGAGGAGTTTTTAAACGTTTTGCACGTTTTTAAGCATTGCTTGATTATGCCTTTAAGGCCCGAGTCTCTCTACTTGGCATTCCTAAGGGTTAGGGCTAAATTGCTGTGCTTGGCTGGGCTGTTATTGTATTTGGCTTTTCTGTATGTTTTTATATGCACGTTTACATTATTTCATAACCGTGTTTTTATTATCATAGCAGAGCAAACAGTGCTGTCTGTCTTCAGACACAGCTCTTGTGGGACTACATAAGCAGAGGATGGAAAGTGGAAACCAAGGAAGGAGACTTTGCCTGAAGCAAGGGGTCCTTCTCGCTTAGCTTAGCAGGTCACCTGGTGGTCCTAGGGCTGCTGTGCTCATGTAGGAAGTGAGATTTCTGGGAAAGCTTCCCAGACTTCGACATTCGTTAGAAACAAAAAGAAATCAGTCCTGAGTGATTTCCCTTTCCTTTCTCAGTCTGGACAAAGCCGTGCTGTGAACACACTGCTCCTTGACCAGCTTGTTCTGCCAGTAGTTTCCAGACGTCATCTGGTTTTCACGTATGGTTAAGGTTCACGTTCAGATAAACTCTGTGGGGCCAGTTGAGAATCTGATAGACTGATCCCTCCGTCAAATACCCCCAAATCCTTCCTGGTTACAGAGTAAATCCATAGGACGTGTGTCATACGAAGAAAAGACTGATTAAAGAATTTAGCTAAAAACAATAAAACAAACTTTTCCAATCTCATGTAAGTATTTTATATTCACAGAGGTGAGCAATGTTTTTTTTCTTTAGCATGTCGAATTGTCCACACTTCCACTTAAGTCAAATAAAAATATTACATGTATGTTTCAGTCCTCATGGTTTACCAGGTACTTTCCAGACCATTCTCTCATTTAATCCTCACAGCTGAAGGAAGACAGTACCGTTGTGCAAATATTAGTGGTGAAGAAACTTGGTGTCCTGCCCAACATCACACCGCTAGTAAGTGGCGGACCCAGAGCTCCAAGATTGGTGGCTGTGCTGGTTCCAAGCCCACATGGAGGCTCCAGTCAGCCCTGAGACTGTGGGGAAACCAGCTGTCTCACCGACGGCTCTCAACCATCTGCAGGTACGGGTCTTTCTACCACATCCTGTCTGGGTCCTGAGTCTGAAGTAATTTATATAGAGTCACATAAATTTTAAGTCAGTGTGATATGCTAGAATCAGACTGCTGAGCACAGTGGTAAATACCAGACCTGGACTCGACTGCCTACAAGCTCTATGATTTGTGTAGAGGACTTTCCATCTTTGAACCTCAGGCTTCCCATCTGTAGAAATGGTATGAAATAAAGTAATGCATTTAGGTGATTTCATCGAGTGCTGGGCATTTAGGAAATGCTCCGTAAGCGTTACCGAGGTTATTATTACTACTGTCACATAAAGTTTGCAAATTGGACGGGCACTCGCCGTTGATCAAGATGCATAAACCCATCTGGAGGCTCAGACGCCAACCATCCGTAGCTTTGTTTAGCTCTTGCCACTTTCTGGCCCGATCATCAGTAGACATGATCTTCAAGGAACGTGAGAGTAGGAGGTCCTTGAGCATCACACAGGGCTGTTAATTCAGGAATCACTGCACCCAAGGATCTTGTGGATACCTTCTGATTCTACCTGTAGTTTCTGAGCATGTTTATTGAGGACTGAACCTACCTCTAATGCACACTGTATTCTCTATGCCTGTTTCCATCTCCGTATGTCCCTGATAGGACGGGGCTTTGTAGCTGCGCCCTCGGAGCTTAGCCTACTAACAGACCTGCAGTAACTGCTGGTTAATAAATGGAAGCTGGGTAAGCCTTGCAGTTCCCATGTTAAATTTGTACCTACGTATATAACAAGAGCACTTTCTAATGAAATCTGTACTAGTCTATTACGTGAAATGCCTATTCGACCATCTATACGTTCAATCAACATGTGTTTATTGAATACTGTGTGCCAGACACCATTCAAGGCAGAGAATAAAAAAGACTAATATCCCCGTGCTTCCGTAGTGGTGTGAGAATTATTACTGTACTGTGCAAAATAGGAGGTTCTAGCTCTCTTGTCACTCGTCAGGGTCTCGAAAAATAGCACAAGGATGCCTTAGAAGCAGTGTTTGGTCAAACAACTCTTTCTGATGCCACACTATGAAATAAAGCTGAAAGTCATCCAGGTTGCATGAAGCCTTCTCAGATCCCCTCCTTCCTGCCCCAGACACCTTGAAGCCAGGCGTTTCCCACAGCCAAAACACAAGCCTGCCGGATAACAGTCCTTTTCCTGTCTGCGGGCTCCGATGCGCAGTCTGTGTCTCGCTCATCGCCTCTCCTCAGGTCTCTCACAGAGCACATGTCAGGTCGGCAAAGGCCCAACCCAACTGAAGGAAGTCTGTAGCTTGCATTCTTGCACTCTTGCAAAGCAGTTGAAAACAAAATTAAGGCAGAAAAAGACATAAATACATACGGGTGTAAGTTTGAGGAACTCAAAAATGATCAACAGACTAGCAAGGCTAACTTTTAGTCAGTGTTTTGGATTTTTATCCCGCTAATTATTCTAAAATGGTCACATTGCTTTATTCCCACACAACAGGCACAAAACAGAGGAGGAATACCTCCTTTTACAGACGTTGGTTGTTTTGAGATGCACCCATCTCTCCAAAAGGCACCCTTGATCTGAATTTATTTTTATAATTACATGCACACTATCTAAAAGAAACAAAGAACGTGCGAAAGGATAAAGTTTAAAATAAACTTTAAACTGTGGGAATGCAGACAACACAGCTGGAGAAAAGAGAATGGCAGGGAGGGCTGCTAATGTCTGGGCTGTAATATACTCATCCCAGCAAGGTGACCCACAGCTGGAGACTGGAACCAAGGGTGCAAGGGATGAGAGAAATTAGTTTTAT
Source organism: Aethalodelphis obliquidens (assembly GCF_003676395.1). NCBI lineage: Eukaryota > Metazoa > Chordata > Mammalia > Artiodactyla > Delphinidae > Aethalodelphis > Aethalodelphis obliquidens. The sequence goes on from NW_020837956.1 coordinate 43,274,896, forward strand.
TTTTAACTATTTCACGAGTTTCAAAGTACTTGCAGCCCAGGGAAAAGCCAGCTATTTTTGGCCGTGCAGGTAATCACATTTAAGTTTTAAAGGCCCATCGTGGTTCAATATTATTTTATTTACAGCCATATGAACATTATATTTATTAGTGTTGAGAAACTCTGAAATATGGTGCAGCCGTTACAATTATGATTATGACAACTAAATAACAACTCAGAAAAGTGCTTACAATATACTGTTCAGAGAAAATTAGGATACACAATTTTACATGCATTATGACGAAGTGAAATGTATACATGTTTGGAGGTTGGAAGGGAAAATACAGGTGAACACAGGCTGTGTGTCAGGGTGCTGAGGTCGTGCAGTAAAATTTTTCTTTGTCTAACATTTTATATCATGTTTTATTTTCTTAATAACAGCTAAAAAAGATTTCAAGTAGAAATTACTTTTTTTCCAAAGGGTAAAAATAAACATAACCAGGATATTAGTTTGCTTTTTTTTGTTCTGGTGTACCTTTGCCAGACAAGCTGGAAATTCTCTCTTAGCACCTCCACAGAGATTATAATTACAGTGTCAGTCCTGAGGAGAGGACTTCCCATGAGGTTACACGGTCAACGCTGTAGAAGCCAGGTAGGTGCATTGCAATGTGGATGGGTTACTGTGTCACTTAGGTTCTGAAAGTTACCTGGGCAGCCATCCGCATCAGTACACATACCTAGAGAGTACGTTTCCTGTTTAAGTCACTAGAAGTAAATTGTCTCTTATGGAATAGGAGTAACTGTGAATATGTAGCAACTGTAACCCTGCCCCCCGTCTGGGTGACAACGGAGGGGTAGCCCTTGCCTGGGCCTCCCTGCCTCCCACTGCCCAGGTCTGCCCTGGGGTGGCTGCAGCAGTTAAGTTGGGTCCACTTGGTCCAGGTTTTTAACTCTCAACAATATTTGAAGGGTTTCTTAAATATAGGACTTTAAAAATGCTATGAAATATTTAGTTGAGAAAGGTTGAGTTCATACTGTATGCATGCAGGCACAAACCACGTAATTCTAGAAACAAGGTGATTAAAGTCCTTACGTTTCCGTTTCCCAGGCAGTTACAATGATTTCACTAAGGCTCCCACATTCTGGGGAATGGAAGTTCTATTTTCAGTTTAATTCTTCTCCCAGGAAGAAGTTCTCAGTATTGTGAGCTAAATACTGCTGTGATTGGTAATAAGGGAACTGAGGTAAGAATTGAGCAACACTGTAGCATAGGGAACTCCATACAAGATTGAACACTGGATAGAGAATGAAATCCATCCTGGAAAAAAATTATTTCTAGCTACTGACGATGCTGCATTTTGCCTAGCCGTGGGCTCCTGGCAAAGAGCAAAGGTTAGGCATCCCCACTTTGTGTTCTGAGAAAGGACCGACTGCAAAGAACACCTTCCCCACACCTGAGATGAGACCCCCTTGTTCACCAGCGACAAGGCCACTTGTCCATGTTCCCGTTCTTTGTTCCGTAAACGATTAGCTGAACTGCTTTGTCGCCACTGCTGCAGGAAACACACCTGTCGGCTTGTTAACCGAACTTTGGCTAAGATTCTCTCCTCCCCGTGGCCCCTGAACTTGGACCCTCCCTTGAGCATTAAGATGAGGAATGCCCCCTCCCACTGCCTCTCTGCGGAACAGCTGACCTCTGACCTCCTGCGGTCAGGCTTGCCCACACCCGTCTTCTCATCCTCGTTCACTCCTCCCCAGAAAGACCAAGACTCGTCTGCCCAGGCTGGAGATGCTCGAAGACCTCACGGTCAGAACCTCCCCTCCGTTGTCGTAAAGTCCCCTCCTCGAGGTTTGTTTGATCTGACACCGCACTGGTTGAGAATTACACTAAGTTCTTCACCACAACGAACAATAGCAAAGAGGGCTCACTGTCTGTGATGTGGCAACCTATGGACCAGGGAGCCAGGAGAAACAAAAACAAATGAGTCATTTGAAAACTTACAGCTGAGGACATAGACAAATTAAGCAAGCCTTGGAGTCTAATCTGCAAGAACAGGCATGTCTTGATTGGCTCAGGGCAATGCTAATTCTTGGTGGCCGGAAGTGTGGGATTTCACAGGGCTCACGTGGCAGGAAGTGGAAATGGCCTTTGTAAATTCAGGTCCTCTGAAAGGGGACAACTAGAGTGCTTGAAAAGCAAATCAACCTGGGAGAAATACTTAGCTCTCTTTGAATCCTGGTGGAGGGAAAACAGGATAAAAGAGAAAAAAGTCACTCCAGAGTCTTCCTGAGCACAGCGCTTCAGTTTGGGGTTTCAGTCCACGTGCCTCTGTGACCCCCAAACCCTAATTCTAAAACGTAAAGGCCAGGACTAGATAGGGCAAATACACATCCTCTTTGGGACAAAGGGCTTTAAGGATGGCCTGGGTTTTAGGGCCACATAGGCCAAGATCCAAAATTTCAGGCCTTTACAAGATATTTTGGTAGAAGAGTGACAATCAGATGTGCTCCAATGTCAGGGAGTGGTGGCCAAAAAGGGGCTACAGAGGAATTATTGTGGAACCCTAGCTTCCAAATGGCTTGGACGTTGAAGGTGAGAGCAAGGGAAGAAGGGGGTCCATTTGCTCGATGGGGGACTTGCAGCTCTCCTTTGGCTATGTGAATTCTCGTGTGCCTCTTAGACATCCAAGGGGGTGCTCTTAAGTGAGACCTGTGTCTGCAGACCTAAAGCCCAAAGAACGCTAACATCTACCTTTGGAACATGCATTTACCTAAAGAAGAATACAAAAGAGGAGGAGGGAGACCGGGTCCTGGGAGAGCTCCGTGAGGGGCAGAGCAGAAAGACTGGGGCTATGAGTAGCCAGCAAAGTTGGGAAAAGCAAGAAGATTTAATGAAATAAAAACCAAGAGAGGGCTTCCCTGGTGGTGCAGTGGTTAAGAATCCGCCTGCCAATGCAGGGGACACGGGTTCGAGCCCTAGTCTGGGAAGATCCCACATGTCACGGAGAGGCTAAGCCCATGTGCCACAACTACTGAGCCTGTGTGCCACAACTACTGAGCCTGCACTCTAGAGCCCATGAGTCACAACTACTGAAGCCCACGTGCCTAGAGCCCATGCTCCGCAACAAGAGAAGCCACCACCATGAGAAGCCCACGCACCACAAGGAAGAGTAGTCCCTGCTCGCCGCAACTAGAGAAAGCCCGCGTACAGCAACGAAGACCCAACGCAGCCAAAAATAAATAATAAATAAATAAATAAATTTAAAAAAAAACAAGAGAAAAAATAGTTAAAATGAGAGGCACTGGTCAGGAGGACCAGAGCTACTGGGATGACACGTGAGGTGGAGACAGAAGAGAGCCCCTGGGGGTTGGTGTGGAAGTCAGTGACAGTCTAGACCACAGTCCTCCCAGGGGCGGGTACAAGCCTGAGCCCCCTGGAGTGGGGCGAGGGCAGGTTGAGGGGAACTGCGCGGAGGGAGGCCTGGCAGGGAGGCAGGTGAAGAATCCGCCGCGAAGGTGGTGGAGAAAAGTGCAGAAGTGGAGCACGTGGACAGCAATGGTGCCTGCAGGGCCTGGAGAGGACACCCGAAGGTGGGGCTTCGAGAAGGTGGCCTTTGATATGTTCAGACTCGTCCAGTTACTGTCTCAGGGTGAAAGGCACACTGTGCTCAGAAATCGTCGGGCTGGTAGGCTTGGGCTCAGAAGAGCAGGGCTTTCCCATCTCTGATCTCACGTAGCTCAGTCTCTACATGAGACGCGGGAGGTTCAGGAGAAAAGAAAAAGCATGAAGTAGCCACTGTGGGGACTCGACGTCGTTTCTGGGTGGCCCGCAGGGCTGACTGAGAAGCATGGTGTGAGGCTCAAGGGGCCCATCTCCAGGCCTGGGGTCACCCTGGGCTCTGTGCGGCAGACCCAGAGTGGCGGCCACGGCTCCGGGCCGAAGGGCAGGTCAGACAAACACGCAGGGCAACCCCAGGGAAGGACGCCCACCTGCCCGGATGTCCCAGACAACGGACACAAGGTGCTGGCGTGGTTTACTGTCAGAGTTGTCACCTGACTTGTTCAATTCGGCGCTGATTCTTTGGTTATGTATTATTTGCAAGATTCCCCTTCAGGGACCAGCTCCTTCTTAGAAGGGGCGTAGAGGCCAGTTTAAGAGCAGACAGTGAGAAAAGACAAAAAAGGGGTGGGAGGACACCCTTTGAGAGGAGAGATGCCAGGCCTCGCTCTGGTACTGAAGACAAACTGTGTGTGTATTTTCCCCAAGAGAGTCAGGAAGAGGGAAGGATGCGTGGAGAGGAGACACCCTGACATGGACCAGCACATAATACGCACAATATAATAAAGGTGAAATCAATACCATACCAGAATTGTTTTTCTAAGCAATGATTAAAGTGAGGTAAACATGATTATACCTATGAACAAGAATTGGAAAAGTGTGTCGGAAAATGCTAGCAAATGACTTGTTAGGGTAGGGAGAATGTCAGTGAAAGAAAAAGGATTCTGAGTTTGTTCATTTTTTACAGTCTTGTTTCTGCATGAGATGATCTTTGAAGCTCCACCCACACCCGCCCTGGTTCACCACAGGTGCATGTCGTGAAGCCAGAGGCTGGATGGGGATAGTCACACAGGCGTGCATGTATCTGTGTCTGCAGACGGGTCCTGGTGAGGCCACTGCGGACGTGCCAGGTCCTGGTCCCTCAGGAGGGGTGCTCCCGCTGTCACCGGCTGGCTGACGCCTCCTTGGCCTGATTCTGGTCTTTGGAACCAGTGAGAGTCTGTCCTGTGGGCCCCGATCTTCCCTGTCTGCTGCCCCTCCTGTGGGCCCAGGGCCTGTCTCGGTTCAGAATTAACTTCTATTTAGTTTGCTCTCTATCAGGTACAGGTTGTGAGCTAGTTAAAAAAAAAGACATTTTAAGGATTGGTGGTTTTTTTAAATCAACCTTCTCCTCAGGCTTATGGTGAGTTATTGGTTATGGAAAAATGTCTAGATAGGCCATAGTGCGGCCAAGGCAATGTAAAATTGGGAGGTTAAAAAAATTCTAAAATAACCCTCTCCTTCTTTACCTCCCCTGAAGCTCACGGGCCCAGCCGCTCCGCGGCATGTGGGATCTTCCCAGACCGGGGCACGAACCCGTGTTCCCTGCATCGACAGGCGGACTCTCAACTGCTGCTCCACCAGGGAAACCCTGTCCATTCTTTTGATTGTAACCATCCTTGGTGGGTATGAGGTGGTATTTCACTGCGGTTTCGATTTGCATTTCTGTAATGATTAGTGATGCTGAGAGCCTTTTCCTGTGTTTGTTTATCATTTGTGTGTCTTCCTGGGAGAAATGTCTGTTCAAGTCCTTTGCCCATTTTCTAACAAGATTATTTGTTTTGTTGCTGTTGCTGCTGCTGAAGCGTACATGCTGTTAAATCATACAATTACCTTAAGTTAATAAAGAAACGTGGTGACTTTTTCCCTTAAGTGATACACGCGCCTAGAATCTGTCATCTGATATTAGGGTTAATACAAGTATTAAAAAAAAGGAAAAATGTATCATTTTGAGATTTCATTTAGTTGAGGGTTTCTCCACCTCAGCACTACTGACATTTGGAACTGAATAATCTTTGTGATGTATATTCTGTGTACCATATGTGCCTAGTATCACCCTGTTCCCCCCAGTTGTGACATGTCTTCAGACATTGGCACATGTTGGGGGGGCAGGGACCTGAACACCCCCGGTTGAGAATCTCTGGCTTAATTGTATGAGGATCCAGGAGTCATTGTGATACCGAAGCCTCATTGGAATCTTATTCTGGGTGTTACCCAGGACGCTAAAGACCTATTTTGTCAAGGTTTTCCTTTCTCACCCAAGCAATATTTCACACTGGAGTGAGGATGATTTTGTATGACTTGTAAGCACGTGTGAGAAGGTCAAAAGAAAGATATCCACTAACTCTCCTTTTGAAGGTCCTCCATTGGTTAAACTTTGGGGACATACAAATGACTCCAAGGGAAAATGGTGATAGTTTAGAGGAATTTATACTTTCTTTTTACTTAAAAAATTCTTATCAGCAAATGGTTTGAAGCCAACATGGAGATACAATTTGTTCAGAAAAAAACTAGCTTAGTATTATTCCAATTATATTTGATATGTGTACTATACTCTAAGAATATAAATATAAAACGTCTCTCTCAAGACCACTTATAAATAGTCTTAAAAAAACAAACTCTCCGCGTAATCGCTCTTCAATTTTGGCATGCGCACATATTCTTTAAAAATGACAACAGAAACGCTCCTTTTAATTTTTCCCTGGTGTCCACTTTAGCAAATTAAGTCTATAGTTTACCAAAAATTGTTTAACACAGCTGACATGTCTTCTTAGCTGCATTAATCATTAACGAAAATATCAAATAAGTCATCATCTCTTTCCTACAAGGTAATGGAGTATCGTATACATATTACTGTATATTTTTAGCATATATGCACATGACTATAATACTTTTACAGATCAATTTGGAAATATATAATAGTATTAAGAAAAGAAGATTGTTTCCTCCAAGTCTGAAATGAATTAAAAAATTATTGCATTGCTATTTTTATACACTGCTTTTTAGATTTTAGCATTTCTCCATTAAAAAAAATCCCTGAACATAATTTTAATTATTACATAATATTCCATTTTCTCCACTTGCTAAATAATTTCTTGTTGTTATACATGTGGATTATTTCCAGCTTTTCACTGTCATATACATCTTTGTATATAAAGTTTTCTTGTAGCACTCACTTGCCCAGAGAAATTTCTAAAATACTAAGTCAAAGGCTGTATTTCAACACTTTTGATATATATTAACAACTGTTTCTTTAATAAGTTGTACACATTTGTTCAACATCAATATAAATAAGTATTTCCAATATGACATGTTTCCAAAAAATCACAGAAGCATGTAGAATTATATAGGTGTGCATTTAAAGATGAATACATTTTTGTTTATAAAAGTAGAGATGTTAAGCAAAGAAGTAGTTGAAATAGCTAACATCCACGTTTCCCAAAGGCTTTTCTAGATTTTCCAAATGAAAACTGATAACTATTTAAAAAGTAAACAGTCCAATGCTTTTGTCTTATACAATTTTTCTTTATTTAGGCAAGTCAGGTTTCTTTCTTAATAGCTATTGTTACTCTGGACATGGTATGATATGTTGACCACAGGTTTCCATATGCAGATACCACACTCATAACTAATCAAAAATATAGGCTCACTTGTTTTTGCTTTTAAACATAATTTCTTTTTTCTTTTATTTAAAACATTTTATTATTGAGGTATCATTGGCATATAACATTGTATTAGTTTCAGGCGCACGAGGTAATGACTGAATATTTGCACACATTGTGAAATGGCCACCACAATAAGTCTGAGTACCATCTGTCACCTTGCACAGTTACAAATATTTTGTCCTTTCTTTGTCTTGTGACGAGGGCTTCGATTGTGTGTTTCTGTTTATTCTCGCAACTTTGTTAATCACCACTTTTATAATTTTAACTATTCTCTTCCTAAACTGATCTTTTATATTGGCCTTAGGGATTATTTTTTATTTTTATATAAGTTGAAATAATTGTAAGAATACTCTAAAAAACTTCATCCTTTTTCTCCAGTTGTTTACATTTTGCTTCATTTGCTTATTATTTTATAGATCTTTATTTGTTTTTATACATGCATATTATTTTTTCTGAACCATCTGAGAGTAAGTCGGAGACAGTGGGCCACTTTATCCTTAGATACTCAGGTGGATATTTCTTAAAAGTGAGAATTCATGGTAGAGGAATAGATTTATCTAACGCTACATAACAAATTGCTCCAAAACTTACTCGACTGAAGCAACAACACTTCTGTGCCTTAGGGATCCGGGTGACATAACGGGTCTCCCGCTCTCGCATCATCAGCCGGGGCTGCTCTCATTTGGAGACTGGCTGAGGCGGGCGTGGCTTTCGCACTTGCCCCGTGGCTGTTGTCAGGGTTTGATTCCATGGACTGTTGGACTGGGGACCTCAGCTCCTCGTGGCTGTTTGCCCGAGGCCACCCTCAGCTCTTCGCCATGTGGGACTCTTCACAGAGCAGCACAAAACGTGACAGCCGGCCTGCATCAGAGCAGGCAGAGGAAAGAACAAGAGAGCAACAGCACGGAGGAAGTCAGAGTCTTTCAGATGCCTCTGCTGGAAGCATGTCCCATCACTTCCTCCACATTCTGTTTATTAGAAGTGGGTCACCAGTTCAGCCCACCCTCACGGGAGGACTTTGCACAAAAGCATGGGTACCAGGAGACAGGATCATTGTGGGGGCACCTCAGGGCTGCCTACCGCAAGAAAGACTTGATCAATTCTGACCACCCATCTCCAGAGAGCTTCCAAAAGTTGAATAACTCTTTTGAAGCTGAATGCCACAACACATCTTCCCAAATCAGTTTGATTATGTGTGCTTTATGTTACAAAAAGCAACAAAAACTAATAATACTTTCACATATTTATAATAGAAGCACATTTCCATTGATGAGCTATTTAACTGGAGTATTATTTCCCCTAGAATAGTTCACATTCATGGTCCTGGAGGAATTGGAATACAAATCGTACTCCTAACAGTTTCCCTTCCCCAGTGAAAAGCAGTGAGTATTTGGAAATAATTAAATAATTTGCACATTTTCTTTAAAAGAGGTATCATCCTGTTTGTTTTCCTGTAAATACACAAAGGAAATTTTATACAACTCAGCTACGCAGGCTCCCTGATTGCCTCTCTACCCCGTCTTCAGCTAGATCAATATGTCAGCTGTGTGGCTGAAAGGGCAGCATGTCGCTGTGTGGGGAACAGGAGTGGGCCCAGGACAGGGAGCTCTGGGCAGCACGGGTACCCGAGGGCCTGCCTGGGACTCACCTCCATAAACACACTTACGCTCCTGAGATAGATGATGTCTCTCGGTTTGGGGCTGTGCCAACTTATTCCTTTTCTTCCTCTTAGTCTAAAAGCGTTTTGGGAAACCTTGAGCTAGGCCCAGTGGGCCAAAGGAAGAAGATGCCGTCCCTGTATTTAACTTGCTCCTAAGCCCAGCAGGGGAAACGAGGGATGCTTACAAACAACCGCACTGCGGGATGAAAATGTGCACAGGAGGTCACCTTTCATCCAGAGGCACAGGAGTGAAGACCCGTGAGGTTCAGCGGTCAGTCAGGAGTGCCTGCCTGCTCCGGTGAGCCCTGGTTTCCTGCTGCCCTCGCGCGCCCTGTCCCTCGTCTGGGACTATGCCCCGCTCTCTGACGTTCTCGTGCCTTCCGCCTCTGCCTTACACAGCACCCAGCACTGAACAGACCAGCGCACCGACTCCCCTTTCTGGTTCAAACACTGCTCTGGGCACTTCACCGGGCCACACATTTCACCCACACGCCAGCCCTAAGACGCAGATATTGTTATTTTTCTTTAACTAGAAGAAAACTGAAGTTTAAAAAAGTATGTCCACATCTTTATCCATTCATCTGTCGATGGACACTTAGGTTGCTTCCATGTCCTGGCTATTGTAAATAGAGCTGCAATGCACAGCACTGTGAAGCAATTATACTTCAATAAAGATGTTTCAAAAAAAAAAGTATGTCCAAGCTCTGAAACCCAGTGCCTTTCCGCTTTCCTCTCAAAGCCCAGTTACTTCCTGATGGGCACGCTCTGTTGCCAGACTCAATAAGCAATAAACCCAGAGTCTCCACAACTTTCTTCTCTGAATCAGAGCCCTCTAGCAAGATAGGCTTTTTGCAAATTTTACTGCAGTAGAGATGTCTGAGGCCTTCGCCAGATCACTGTGCCAAAGCTAAAGGTGGTCTTGTCTCTGTGATACAAGCTTCGAGGCGTTTATGACTCAGGAATGGAAACTTCATCTGGCACAGCCTAGGCATTTGAGCTCCCAGACCCAGTAGGATCTGTTTTTGCAGGAGCTGACTAACCCTGCCTTGGTCATGGCTTGTAGGAATGTAACACCCCGAAAACAGACCATAGCATTTTAGAGAATTTTGTTTACAGGACACTAACCCCCAAATGACCTTAAATTCTAAATAAAAGTTCCATAGGCAATTTGTATAAGAAGCTTGTTTTTAAAGAAAATAAATTATATGACAGGTTTATTATATATATTACAAACTAGACTGGTGAACATTTTTCTCAACATTTAAAAATCTGTAATTAAGACCTTTCAGTACATAACGCTTACATAACAAAACCTGGCAGAAATCCATAAAATCTAAACACATTTCTAAAAGAAGGGATGGTGCCACATTTTACAGGCCGAGGCTTCCAGGGAGGCTGCCCTGTGTGGAGACATGCGTGTTCTCTTTAACCGTCTCAACATTTTCTGTCCAAGACAGTCTTAGCTCACAGGAATTTTCTTTCAAAGCACATTTGTCGGCCTGCATCCTGTGGCATTTGGTAAGTGAGACTTGTTTAATATAAGGTGTCAATAAAGCCAAGGTTACAGTATCTAAAAATAATCTACACTAATCTCCAGGACTGCACACGCAGTTAGCGTGCCCTGTGCCCTTTGCCTGGATCCATTCCGCCAGGGTCCAGAGTCCTATGCAAAGCCACCTCTTTTTTTCCAAAAGAAGAAACAGGCAGCCTGAGGATCTAGGTGACCTGCTGATGTTCACAAAGTTTAGAAGAGGAAGAGCAAAGACCTTGTTCTGTTGTTTTTATTATTCCAGATGGGAGTGTCGAGTGCAATTGAAGTCGCCGTCATCAATGACCAACGCGTCTTAGGTTACAAAGGCGCTCTGCTAAACTGAATGTTTTTTTTCTTGGGAGTCACACAGTTTCAACTTGTTTTATTTTTACACATTTCCAAAACAGATCATTTGAAAGATCAGAGAGGTCTGTATTCACGCGGAATGAAAAATCTGAAGAGGGTAGGCTAGGGCACAGCTTCGGTTACCATCCCAAGGGTGTGATGTGGCTTCGTTGTATCACACAAAAGACAAGCAGTGTCCCTTCACCTCGGAGAATCTGAGCTAGCCAGAGCTGACTCTTAGCTGTGACTTGCCCCTTTACTCTAGGAGGTGCTAAGGTTAGCCGGGACAACGTAGTATTGACATTTTTGGTCGCACTGGGGGGTGCATGTGAAGAGCGTGGACGTCCCCAGCCATCGACGTGGAGAATGAAACAAGGCAGGTGTTTATTCGAGGTGCTACACAAGAGGCACCGATCCTTCTCTGTGGAGGGATCCATCCTTTGAGCAGAGGTTTGCAAGCGGGGAGGGAATGGGGAATTCCTGTGAACTTCAGTGGTGCTGCATAGACAGAGGAGGTGATGTTTTATGTCTTGATCTTATCTGACATCTCAGCCTCTCACTGCCCCTCTAAGGCTGCAGCCAAACGCTCACTGCATGAAGCTATGACTCAGCTGTGTTTTCTGGTTTGCAGTGATGTCTGTAACACCCCCTGACTGTTTATACTTTATTGGGACTAGGAGGTATTAAAAGTTCCTCTCCAGGCACTGTATTCATCCAAACACTGAGGACATTCCCGCTCACTCTCTCTCACAGCTGTTCTCTTTTCCTAGAGGCTGTGTGAGAAAATGAAAAGGAAATCAGTTCTGATGAAACGCAGAGGTGTCTTTTGGTTCTAAAGGAAGCTGAGTTGAATTCAGCAAGCGCACGGCCATTAGTATGTGAATGGGATTCAGTCCTAGACAAGATGAGATTGCCAGTAGAGACAACAGTCACCCTGCACCAGCCGCCCAGGTAACTTGTTTGTCCTTTGCTTGGACAGCTCACCACATGTGTGCATGAACACGTGATATGCACTCATGTGTGAATAGTGTACAAAAGACCATGCACACACTTGTATATTCATATGCATGTGTGCACTTGTGTGAGTGCACGTGTATGCATAACATTCGTGTCTGTACGTGTGTGCGTGCATGTGCACGTGCATGTATATGTGTGTGCGAGCTCATGCACGCCTTGTGTTTGCTGTGCATGCTTGTACCCACGTGTATATATGTGCCCGTGTGTGTTTGTACATATTTCTATGTGCTTGTGTGCATATGTTTGTGCACGCGTGGCACATGCATATGTGTGTGGCACATTTGCTAATTTAGCCTGCAGACATCTGACAAGAGTCAATCTTTCCTATATTTTTATGTGGGTGTAAATTCATTTTAATTCCTTAACATGGACATTTGTGCAGTTATCTGGGTTGTTCCTTCCCAGCAAAGGTTTAATTGCTTCACATCTGGAATATGTCAAGTTTATCCTTCTTGGGATCAGTGTCATAAATGTTCTCCCCTTGGGTCAGTTCAAGAGTCTGCTGCCAACATGACACTGTCTGGTCACATGGGTTCACATGAGTTCTGACTCCATGGACATATGTTCCTGTGGTTAAGGCTTCCTTCTTTTACCTCCGTTTACATGTCATCCTTTCCTCCGCTCCTTCCCCTCTGCCTCTGTCTCGTGTCCTCCCCAGGGTCTCATCTTGGCTGACTTCTTTGGGGCAATGGAAGCAGAGGCCACGGAGTCAGTCAGCCTGGCTTCTGGTCTCATCTCCACTTTCTTGCTCAATTAAAGCTGTGTCCCAGAGGAGGCTTCATTTTATTTGGTCTTGGATTTCTCAACAGTTAACAATATTTGGGTATATTAATTTAATTACAGGTTTGTTTAAAGAACAAACAAGACAGTATATGTCAGTCATTTGTAAACTTTAAGCTCAGATCTTGCTATCGTTATTTGATGATAAAATCCTCCACTCCTTGCTTCTTCCATGATTGCTGGCCTGGATATTGAATTAATTCTATCCTTTCTATTTAAAAAAGTTATTATGTGCGAAATTGCTGATATTAGACTATTTTCACCTCTAAGAATGTCACTTTCACGTGGTTTATCCTACTAATTAAAAATGTAGCAAAGTGATACATTTGCATTGTCTACAACCTAAACAGGGCCAGTGATGACAAGGTAACAATGCTGTTTGTGTCTCATTTTGCTGGCGGGTTAGTTTCTCAAGAATAAGCATATCTGCTCGTTTACTTTCATCTCTTTCCCACCTGGAGATCGTTTCCCTTAAACGTCTGGTGACGCGTTATTTCCTGTTCAATTTAACAGTGTCACTTGGAAAAGGTGAACGGAGTCTCCATTGTCATTTGTAAGGTTTGTCATTAGCAAGCGGCTTTCTTTGGGGTGATTTGATAGGGAGTGCTCACTGTGCTGAAATTTCCCAAATATTAGAAAGGGGTGTCTTTGGTCTAGACTTCTTCCGTTCTCTAGAGGAAAGTCCCTCCTCTCCTCTCGGAAGGAGGGTGCATGGCTGCTGGTGTTTTCCTCACTAGTGGCAGGGAGAATGGGTGTGCAGGCAGGGTTGAGGTGAGGTACTGAGGGTCCACCATTCCAGGTACAGAGTTTAATAAATCCCTCTGCTTTCAGAGAGCTGTCTCAGTTCTACGCTGGACGCCTTGAATCTCAGCATCCAGAATCCCTCCCCACACGTGTGGACTGAGGTTTCCTTCACTCTGTGTGAGCTCCAAGTCAGTTCTGGTCTTCTGCCGATCGCTTCTCCACCCCCTATGACAGAGATACTGTGATAACGACGCAGTCTTGGAAGGAAAGGCTATTATGGGGGAGTACTTGGTCCACCATCTTTAATCTGGAAGGCTTTCTCCGCCAACTAATAGCAAAGATTGAGAAAATATGCAGTAACTCAACTTTGGGGACAATTTGAACATCTTGAGGCACCAACTTATTGTGTTTCCTGAAACTGGTGATAAGAGAATAGTTAATTACTTAGCTTCTGCTTTGTCTTAAATATATCGTGCCAGGTTTTGTGGTATTATTCACCCTCAGAAAGTACAAATCAAATTTTGATATAACGTTTTCTTGGAAGAAATTACTTAACTACTCTTTAATGCCATACTAACAGTGTCACCAAATCTTTATTTGAGACAAAATTGATTCTTTTCTCTATATAAATTTTTCTCCATATAAAGGTATTGTACTTTGAAAAAAACATATATTATTTGGGAATTTTAATGTCTTTATTGGTTTTCTTGAAGTTTTTGGATAAAAGACAGAATGACCTGATATCATATCCCTATGGAACATCTAGCTGTGGGTACTGGAGGAATGGGAAATTTTTAGAGGAAAACAGGACAGGGTGGTAACTATCACTGTTACCCTTTCACAGAGGCGTAAACTGAGGCTCAGAAATTTTTCAAGTGGAATTGAAACTAGCACCTGATTTTATATTTTATAATTGCTGTTCGTTCTCTTATACCACATGGTGTTCCACCCTTTTGAATTTCTTTGCCAAGGTTGCCTAGTTATGAGCGTCAGCCCTCACACGCTAAGCAGGCATTTATGTCTCTTATCTTCTGTTGCTGTGTGGTGTGCAAGTAAACTTGAGAGGAGTCTGTACGGTCACCTCCCCGTGTTTGCCGCGTGGGTCTGCACTGTGGCTTTAGTCCTCTGCGTCCTGGGCTGTGTCCTCGACAGTCTCGTGGCGCCGCCTGGTGGCTGAGGTCCACCCTGCAGCGCCACCCCGTCCCGGGAAAGGGAAGACTCCTGGACCCCGTCCTGTCCTATTCTATCAGAATCCTCCACCTCCAGAGAAATGGGATCCCACATGGAGGCAAATTATCTGGTTCAATTAGTGAGATCTGAGAGCGAACTCCAAGGAGCTTCATAAACTACAAATTTTAGATTTAAATTCCAGTTTAACCACTGTTTTTCCTCCATTTCTTGGCATGCTTTTTCATGTTTTAATATTTCTGAAGTCAGGTCACACCTTACAGTTGCTGCAGTGAGGTCTCTGATCTTGGGGAAAAGTACCAGTTCGTGAGTGGTGAAGATTCAGTTAACAGGATCTCAACATCAAGAACGTCCAGTTTACAATCATTAACTATTCCACAATGTTTACATGCAAGAGGATCATATTTCTTTCTTTTTAGAAGTCGGATTAGATCTAGCAGAAGCTCCCATATATTAGGATGTGGAAAACTCCCGTTCACAGAATTTTGTCTTCTGCACCAGAGCACTGGACCCTTGGGCGACCTGAGGAAACCCAGTAGCACCTTATTCCTCCCCCTCCAGGCTATTGTCTCAAGTGCTGGTCCTTCACAGGGTGGGGGAAGGGGGCAGCTGCCGCCAGTCTCCTGGGAGGGGTCCTCCTCCGCGGATTTAACAGGGTCCGATGCTGGTAGCACTTTTCTCCTTAAACCGTGCTCTGAATTATATTTTGTCTCAGGGTGGTCTTCCTGTCTCTTATCCTTACTCTGGCTTCGCATGACCTTGACCCATTAGAACCATAGCCTTGCTTCTACGTATCATTCTGAATGTTGTCCTCGATTAAAACTTCATTCCAGTATTGGAGCCAATAGAAAAATTAACTAAATAGTTCTTCCATTTCTATACCCACTATCGCTGATAGTTCAGGTTTTTTACAGTTATTTAATTGTCAGGCTAATGGACGTTTTTCCTTCAGTTTACCCACCTGAGATAATTCCAGTCCACAGGATAAAACACTGATGATTTTGGCAGGTGCTGGGTTAATTTCTGTAACTTTTCCTGATATAACTTGAACGTGCATTGTTCTGCTTTCCACGTTTGCTTTCATACAATATCTGGATAATTCCTCTCTGGTCGATAACACTGTGATGGTTAATTTTATGTGTCAACTTTAGGCCAAGAGGTGCCCAGATGAAACGTTATTTCCAGGTGTGTCTGTGAGGGTGTCTCTGGCTGAGCTGAGCACTTGGATCCATGGAGTCAGTCAAGCAGTGGCCTGCCCTCCACAGTGGGCATCATCCAGTCGGTTGATGAGGTTTCCATCACCCAGAAGGAAAAGCAGAGGGAGGAGGGTTCACGCCTTTGCTTCCTGGCCACCCGTACCTGGCAGGGCAGGGACCTTTCTTTAACAAGAACACGCAGGGCAGAGTCGGCAGCACCCTTGACTGGGGCAGGAGCAAGGGGTGTGAGAGCCCTGCGCTGGAAAGTAATTACTGTCAGTATTTGGCAGGATTTCTTCCAGGATAAGCTTTTTAGTCTATTTTGTCTTCTGCTTTCTTGTTTAGACGTTATACTATACACACTTTTCATATATCAAAAGTATTAATGACACTTATTGGCTAAGTCAAATCTCATTTAACCAAAACATACAATTTATTTAAACCAGTTCCTTATATGGGGGGCTTTTAATAACTTTATTTCTTCTTCACTTTCTGTCTTGTATTATCTCCAGATAAATATGTTTAAACAAATCTGATCATTTAATTTGGATAGATATTGTGAAGTGGAATTAATAGGACAAAGAATATAAATGTTTTAATGGTTCAATGTATATCGCTGCCTTTCTCGTCATATAGACAGTACCATCGTATGTACGGCTCATCACTAAAGTAGTGACAATATTGCTTTCTAATTTTTTGAAATTCATAATTTGTAAATATTTTATTCTCATGTTTATTAATTCCTTATAAATATGTAGGTTCTATATTTCTAAAAAACTATACTGCCCAGTGTTATAGTGTTTATAGATTATGCCTAATTACAAGTACCTGACCTGGAGGTTACTGTCTGGAGAATTTAACCTTGAGGTCCTTAACGGGCGCTACAGTCGCTCTATATTGTTAAGATATTATAGAAAAATGTAAGCGTATTTACGGTCACGGGTGCTACAACCTCGTTTGCGAAGCGGTGCCTCTCCTTCCCTTCGATGTCCTCTGAGTTATCAGCACCTGGTAGGCTCGGTTTAGCGCGGTGACTGTCACTGGAACCCTGTGTAGCCTTGCTCTCCTAGTCGATACCGTACCATCTTCTTTGGTTAACCTTCCAGCACCCAGCCACAGGATGGCGCCATGAGCTAGGGAAACAAGCTAACTCATTGGTTTCTGATCACCGTGTTTTCATGTTAAGAGTAGGCTTAAATTCTATTCAATAAATGCACAGATCTCCGAACATTGACTCAGAGGGAAAAAGTAGCATGCTTGCTAGAAGGAGCTGACCTTATTTTCACAGAACCAGTAGCAATGTTCTGGGCCACGATAAGCCACTGGCTTGGTATAAATTAACCAAAGAATTCTTTAGCGTATGGTTTAATCATTCCAACTGTCCAGAAGTCCGGGGCTGATAGGAGTACGGTAAGTTACAGGTATTTATGGGGTTTTAGAGAGCCCTGAGTTACCATAGAAACAAAATGGCTTCCCCTATTGGAGTCCAGATGATTGGGATGATACAGTCCATTAAGAATTGGGATGATATAATTCAGTAAGACCTTGATCACCATGTCAGCATTTGTCTTAGCCATTGAGAACGCTTTCTTACCTTCTGATGGCAGAATTTCTAGAAAGTCCATTTCCACCAAGTCCCAAGTCATGATGGCCCCAGTGGGCTTCCGTGCCTTAGAATAGATGTTCTTCATAAATAATTTTTCTGACAAACAGCACCCCTTTATGTCATTTCCTGAATTAATTGACCCTGTTACAAGTGTGGTAAGAGTCCGAGATTTTCAGTCTATACTTTTGTTCAAATGAGTTTGCTGGCATGAAAAAACCACCGGAGCAGGTAACAGCCAGGATGGGGATAACTCCATTGCGCACCCTCATTTTCCTATGGCATCTGTAGCTCCTCTCAGTTTCCAACTTCCTAGTCCTGGGAGGGCTGCACACTGCTGCAACTGTCAACAGGAGGCCCTGGGCAGAAGTAATGGGGCTTCAGTTTCCCCAGTTCAAACTTTATTAGCCCTTTTTGCGGTTTGGTTCTCAAATTCATGTCCTCCAGCTATTTCATCTTGTTCTCCAGGATGCATTACAGAAATCTGTTAGGTAGGAAACTGCAATGACTCTCATAAACCAGCAACTTTCCAGGTGATACCTTAGTTCCCATCGACGTTAGAAGACCTCTGTTCTTTCCAATGTGGCCCATGGCATGGCAGTCCCCAAACGTACGTCAACCATCAGCAAGGGCAGGTTTTCACTTTTAAGACCAGTGGTTAATTCAGCAGCTTGCATAACAGCTGTGCTGACTTTACGTTCGGCAGAGCACAAGCCCCCAAACCATGAGGACTGACTTTCCCTGTATGTCTCTCATGGACAAAAGCACTGTCAAGTCAGCTCTGGGACCGGGAACATCGGGAGAGCCAGACAGAGGGTGAGCGTCTCCCTGAAGGGGGCTTCTTGTAAATTATTTTCATATGTTACATTCTTGCGTTCATAATTTTCTACTATTCTGAACACTGTCATTTTCAGTCTTTTACTAAACATATTCCATATTTCTATAAAGTCCTATGTTTGTTGACAATCACTAAATAAAAAGTCTTACGAGAACTAAATGTGATGTCTCCGCATGTACGCACCATGAAGCTATAAATGGTGTGCAGAGATTAGGAGGCCCCCTCTAGTTCTGGCCCTAAAGAATGGGTGGCAAGTGCTAATGGGTGCAGACAGAATTTTCTCTGAGTTTCTCACTTCTTAGTCCCCCTTCTTGCTTCAACGCCCATATTACAGAGTCTTTGATGTTTAATATCATTTATTCAACCCTGTACTTATTCAAGCAAATTATGTAAGTACACACGTGTAGGTTGCCTGTCTTTCGCAGAATGCCTTACTTCTGCAAAGTGCAGGCTCCGTGGCTAAGTGAACGGCCTGCACAGCTCTGGCTCTGCCCTGAGCTGTTCCGCCTCTTCTTCCCAGGAGGCTTGCTGTCCCCCTGCTCTGGGAAGTACCCTTTCTTGTTTGCTAACAGATTGAAACAGGCCCTGTTGTCAGCGTCGTGACACTTGCACCAAACGGCTGTAGCTGTAAGTACCACTAGGATTTTCCCATTTACACATTTTACGTCTAAAATCTTGAGGTTTTGCAAGGTTGTTATATTGCAAGTGATCTTCCTCACTTCCTTCAAAGACTAAACAAAATGCAGTGCTTTTCTGTGCTTTTACAATGGGAGGAAGGGGCATGGTTGCCGTATCACCTGAGAACTTCTGCTGAAGGCTTTGCACTTACGGGTGTCAGGCACCGTTCGCCAACATACACTTCGGCCAACGGAGCCATACAAAGACTTCACACACCACTGTGCCCTCCCCAGGACCGGGGATGCTGTACCCCTCCCAGTGGTGCCCTCCCTTTCCCCGCCAAACACCGTCCCAAAGGGCCTGAGGAAGGGACTGCTCCCTCAGGTGCACAGCTGTGAGAAAACCATTGTTACAGGGGCCACGAGGACTGGATATTAGTTGTAACTGCTGCATGATGACTTTGACCTGTTCTGATGACAGACCCTTACATCCACAAAATGAAGGAATGCAGGAAGTGAATCCCACTAACATTCCCATGAATATGCCAACGCCTTTGCAATGACAGAAAGTCAAAAACACTTCAAAAGTTACACTAGAAGGAGACCAGGAGTTCGTCCTGTTCCATAAGCTGTAGAAATGGGAAACCAACCTGTGTAAGTCCTAGTCGTGAATCTTCTTGTCTGGGAATTCAGCCACTGGCACCTTCTTTCTTGGGGAGGGAAGGAGACTCCGTCCACAATCAGCAAATACTCCTCTGAACTGGACGGCGGAGGAGAACCCTCCTTGCCTGAGTGTAAACATCAGGGCTGTTTCAGGTTCATTAAGCCGTTGCTCTAGCCTTTAAGCAAACGTAGCCCTCACTCGTTATATAAACCTTATGCCAGAAAACAGTCTCATTCCAGCAGGTGGGACATAAATGCCAAGCCAGAGGACCAGAAGCGACCAGGCAAATACAAAATTAAACATAGCTGTTTGGGAACCAACATTTCAAACCATGGGATGTTAGGCGTCTACTGACGTCTATTAAACGAAACATCTGTTAACAGGTTGTTAGCAGAGTGTGACAAAGAGTAGTTACATTTCAGTGCCGTGGTATAAAATGAAGCCTGGCATGATTATTTTTACACTGCTGAGCTCTGCCCCACATTCCCTGAGACTGCAGGAGAGAGACCGTCTCCCTGCCTGGGAGAGGGAGCTGCAGCAGTGTGACCCGCCCCCCGGGGCAGAGCCTGTAAATGTCTGCAGCTCCCTGCGGCCCCCAAGCCCATCACAGAAGCATTCTGAGTCCTACATCCTGACTTCTGTGTTACACACGCACGTGCACGTGTGACACAGAGGACTTTTTGGTGGAAACCGTCAGCAGCTGCATTAGCACCTGGCTCCTTCCTCGTCAGGAGCAAAGACTCTTTATCTGAACAGTGTGAAATAAGCGCTCCAGAATCTGACAGACTTGGTTTGGATCCTGGCTCGCCATTTAAAATGAGCTGTGATTTTAGTTATAAAAAAATCTCATGAAAATGCCACTGTTATCTCTAGGGGTCCCATACTAAAAATAAATCAATGTGTGGGGCACCACTATATATAAAATAGATAACTGATAAGAACCTACTGTATAGCACAGGGAACTCCACTCAGTAATGTGTAATGGCCTATATAGGAAAAGAATCTGAAAAAAGAGTGGATATACAGTTATATGTATATATACATATACATATAACTTATGTATACATAAGTTATACATATACATATATATGTATAACTTATGTATACATAACTTATAACTTATCAGTTATACATATATATGCGGATAACTGATCACTTTGCTGTACACCTGAAACTAACACAACATTGAAAATCAACTAGGCCCCAATAAAAATTTTTTTTAAAAACCTTAAAGGAAAAAAAAATGAATAAATGCAAAACAACAACAGCAATGCATGGGGAAAAGCAAAGCAAATTTCACCCTATGCTACAGTGTCAGAAGTTTAGTTACCAGAGTATTTGTTAAACTAATTAATAATGAGTGTTTTTACTGCCTCTGTGCCCATCACTGTGCTAACCACAAGAGATAGAACATATAAACAAAACGAAACATGACCTTTTCTTCATACATGAAGAAAGGGCAGTTAAGTTCCGGTACATTCTTAATCCTGATCTTTGGCTGTCCTATTTATATCTCAAAAGTGGAAAAAAACTCTTGTTGACCAAATGTTATTACCTTTCTATTCAATACATGGTAAAGAATACGTTCAATATTTCATTTCACTTATTCAACAAATATAATTCGAACCCAACTCAAGTTTATGCTGGTCTTAATTCTAACCTACTTCCTTTCCCTGAAAACATCATGAAAGGACAGTTTTGCTGGTCAGCACAATGTATTACATTTGGAGTATTAGGAGTTATAGTTTTCTTGGTTTTATATTAGAAAGTTAAAGTTTAAAAGCTGTCTGAAAAATAGAGAATTGATTTATGCCATAATTCTCTATGCCCTGGTGAATATGAGCTGCTTTAAGGTCAAAAATGAAAAAGTGAACAAAGTAGTGTGGCGGTAGCTGAGAACTCAGAGCTAGTGGGCTGGCCCAGGGCATGTGCTCTCTCCAAAGCCCAGAGATTTATTCAGTCCACACAGCAGGGCTCCGTAAACCTCTGACGCCGCTGTCTGGTCTCTGCAGTGAAGGAAAGGAGTAACCAGGGTTTTTCAAAAGGTAACATATTCCTTTCGAATATAATACTCAGTAATGGGTTTGAGTTAGAAAAAATAACTTTCCCCAAATTTTAATGTATTTTGCATATTCTACCAAGATCCTAGAGCAAATGGTGTCACAAAGAAAGGGTGCTGACCCTGCCATCAGGGAGACTTGGGCTTGAAGCCCCGCTCTGCCACTTAGAGCTAAGTGACCTTGGCAAGTGACGCTCTGAATCTGTTTCCTTACCTGCAAATCAACAAATAGAACACCTAATAAATTATAGCTGGAGGATTGAATGAGATCAAGTCTGTAAACCAGCTGGCCCGTAGTGAGCACTCAGTAAACGGTATACTAATTACCGTTGATGTTTACACATTTTAACATTTTTTTATTCTGTATAATGTACATAAAATTTATCTTATAAGTGTCTTCTTTGTCTTCCAAGTTTCTGAGGATGAAAATATGATGATTAATTTAAGAGAAGAAAATAGTTCTTGAATATTATTGGCCTAAATCAAAGTAATTTATATCAAATAATATATAATCTTTCACTCAGGGGAATCAGGGTTATGTTAAACCTGACTCATAAAGGCTAATAAGCAGGGGAGGAGGTTTAAATCACTAAATGGTCTTACTTTTAGTAAGGTCTTACCTTTAGTAAGGTCTGCTTATTTTATTCAAACTATATTACAAATGTGTTTTTTTAAATAAAAATGGAATTTGCCAAAATGTTAGAATCTACTGAATTTCCTGTTTGTCCCTGGGGCTTTCTTTAGTGCAACAAGTCTTTCAACAAGTTCTAAAGGATAAGACATTTTCAGTCCTGGGACTTAAAAAAATACTGTTCACCTAATACAAATACAGAGTTGGAAAGCTTTTTAAGTCAGATATCCAGATGTTTTGTCTACATAAATGTAAACAGTTAACAATTTGGAAATATCCCCATATCTGAGGGGTTTTTTTTTTTTCAGTGTTTAGTTTCCATTAGATTCTTTGGATTAACATAGAAATGATAAATGATTAATGTCAGTGAGGAACATTTAAAATTTTGGTCCTGCCTTACTAGGTGGTACTGATTCTTGTATCACATTTGAGTTGCCTTCAGGAAACCAGAAAAAGTATTAATTTTGCTAATTTCTTAGCAGTTCCAAGTAAGCCTGAAAGTCAAGATGAATTAAGGATGAAGGGTCTCTCGGTATTTGGATAAGTTGACAGTCAACCTGTGAGTCATTACTTAAAATACACACCAATTACATGTGCGTACAACCAGCTTTTCCAACAAACACAGTCTCTTCCATTTCCCCTAATTTTAAGAATTTCTGTTAATGTGACATCTTGGCACAGCCAGCATTGGTTTTTTGTCAGCTCATAGGTAACCTTGACCTTGGAAAGGTTATACTATTTCTCTGTGAACACTCTCTTACAAAAAGAAAAGAAAACAAAACTTCTTGAAACGTTATATGCCCAGTCAGATCACCGAGCAACAAACTTATAGTGGTTTTCCTAAGAATTTACAGCCAGGTGGCTCAAGTCACTAACTTACAATTTAGTTTCTTTTTATGGCTGAGTAATAGTCCATTGTATATATGTGCCACATCTTTATCCACTCATCTGTCGATGGACACTTAGGTTGCTTCCATATCCTGGCTATTGTAAATAGAGCTAGCATAATTTTCTTTAGGAGAAAAACGTTGATCAGCCATGCTGTAAAAATGCAGTAGAAGAGTGATTAGACTATAAATGTTTAGAGTGAAAAGAGAAGCAGCAGCTTGGTTTCTGGCCTTAACACAAACTAAATGAAATTGGACAAATCGCTGAGCCACTCTTGGTTGAATATTCTCCTACTGAAAATAGTAACTGTTACACAAGAGTATAACATAGATAAAATTTGCAAAGGTAAGTTAGAAGAACTTGGTAAAATATGAAGCAATTTATGAAGAACTTACAGCATCTCCTCTGGTGTTACCTCTTTTATATCTGGAGGCCCTCTTATCATCCTCATGTTACAGATAGGGAGGTCCACCCCAATGTTCCACAGCAAGTTACATCAAAGTTAGAAGAATAGTGCAAGTCCCTTGACCATGGGGTTATAAATTAGCTACCAATATGGTCAAATAAAGAAAATATGTTTTATATGGTTTTGAAGCAAATTTCCTGCTGAAAGTCAGCTGAATATTGAAATTGTCCTTTACACGTCATTTCTTTTTACATCTTCACAGATTAGATACTTAGCATGAAATTGAGGGCAGAGAAAGGTTAAACACTACAACATGATCACACACCAAGTTGCAAGCAGGCCTCTTAAGAATCATATATAAAGAATTATTAAGGAAGTAAGAACATGTATCCTGGAGAATTGTGATAATCTGTCTGATTGTTTTCTTCAATCTTTAACTGCTTGCTCCTGGAGTTAATGTAAAAATCGAGGAAAATTAACTATTATTTCAATAGTACTTGGAGAAGAAGAAAAAGCTTCCATTTGAATGTGAGGTCAAAAAGTGCACCTGCTACCGTCTAGTGGACAAGTCTAAACCCCTTAATTCCCAGCGTTATGAGAGGGACTTTTAAATGACCCATTGCAAAAGGGTTGTGAACCCTGAGAGAAAAGCCACGCCTTGCATCCCAAAGCTGGCCTGCTGATCTGCTCCTGAACAGGTCAGCACCAGGCAGGAGGAAGACAAAAACACGAGCCCTGGGTGATCACGTCTGAACAGACAGAACATAAACCTTGTCCAAACCACAAAACCCCAGCTGGTATGAGTGACGGCTACACGGCTCCATCAGCCCCGCCTCCTACCTCCTGCTAAGACTTGTTGAGACCCCCCAGTCGTAAAACTGCCTGCGTCCCCCGAGCCTCTATCCCAGAGCAGAGCCCTGCTTCCTCACACTCTCCCCCAGATTACTGAACAGCAGCCACATCTGGCAGGGTCTTTCCTAACACCCTCTTGGCAGAAGCCCCAAGGTCCCCCTGAGGTTGGTCTCTTCTCTTTAATGAGTAATAATTTGTGCCTTAATCATGCTCGGTGGGAAGACATGAAGTCAGGACATGTCCTACAGGAGATGCTGAGGACCTTTCATCTCTTGGTCTGAGTGGTGGTCACGTTAGTGTTTGTGTAATGATTCATTAAACCACACACTTATGTTTTATGAACTTTCTCACATGTGTATAATACTTAGTGATTAAAATCATTTTTAAATTCTGCATTGGATACAGGGATATGTTTCTTAGCCCAGGAATAAAATATTCCCTTCTGTCAACTTATTGGGCAAGATCGTACATATATCAATAATGAAAATATTTTTATATCCTAGAAACGTAAGCCTCATGTTCAGACTTTAATAGAGTGGGATAAAAAGAAGTGCAATAGACCAATATTCCAGAATGTAGGAACAGTTTGCATCAACACAAACATTCTTGTCTTTGTTTTCTCCGGTCAAATGCACTTGAACTACCAAATTCATCAGAAGGAATAAAGGACATGAGCCCACATGCATTTCAAGCAGTGGGGCAGACACTGAGGACTTAGTTTTCACATCGGAGGAACCGCCAGGAATGCCCAGGATTGGGTGTTTCAGACCAGGGACAGGAACTCAACATCAGGCAAACTTGGAGGGACCCAGCCCAGGGAGACTCGGCTCTCTTCCATGTGTGCTTCTAAGTCGCACTGAAGGCAGCTCCACCAACACCCAGCAGCCAATGGAGTCAAGACCAGAGCAGAGGATCAAAGGATGCTTTATGGGTCGGCCTAGAGGCGTACACCACGTCACTCTGTCCGTATTGTGCTGACTGGGACCCAGTTATTGGGTCCACCATGCAAGATGGGCTGCTGACAGGAGCCCTCGTGCGCGGCAGCTTTTCAGCTAAGCGTTTGCACTACAGAGGGAGTAATATCTTTGGTGGAGGGCTTTCCACCTACCCCTCCCTGCCCCTATATGAGTGAGAAATGTGACTTCTGTTATGTGAAGCCACTGTAAGTTTTTTTTTTTTTTTCAGTATCTCAACTTGTGTTTCCTTCTTAACTGATACCACGGAGAACATTCCACACCTCAGAGGGATGGCCACCAACTACCAGTTGTCTATTACCAAGATTTGGAAGTAGGGGGAAAGAAGATAAAGCAGCAGAGAAGTAACAAAGGTGGGTCTTTAAAGAGACCAGGCCATGTGAGCCTGAGAACAAGCTCCTTCATTTATCAAAAAGGAATAGCACACCTACCATGAACCAGGTGGTATAGTAAAAGCTTTCGCTTTCTTACAAAACCTATTTAATCCTCAAATAGCTTAGAGGCTACTTGCCTATCCCCACGCAGCTAAAGCAGAGGGAGGGTACTCAGTACTCCTCAGTACTCCTCAGCTAGCAAGTCAGAGGCAGGATTAAACCAGCCGTATGGCCGCAGATCCCCTGCTCTGGGCTTTGCGCGTTGCTGCCTCAGGGGACAGGGCTCACCGACTTAGGAGATTCTGAGAGTGAGTGAGGAATCATCTCCAAGGCAGTCGAAGGGTTGGCATCAGGCTGAGGTGACCAAACACCCAAAATGCTGAGGGAGCTCAGAGACAGGGAATCCTGCATCTCTCCAAATGTGATGTGTGGACGGTACTGTCTCTGACTTCAAAACTCTCCATTTTTCCCTTTCCCAACTGTCCCCCAAAACAGTCCAAAGCTATTATCCCTTTTTGCCAACTAGTTACCTTTTCCTCCTTCCCTTGGCAAAGTCTTCAGTGGATCTCCAGAGAGTTTTCCAGAGCTTCTGTTTCTCTCTTCAGCTGAGGCTGTGCTGTTTGACACTGAGGCCACAGTGGCTGCATGGAAATGAGATGGGCCAAGAAAAGGGCAGCCAGGCTGAGGCCCACAGCCAAGAGTTTCTGCAGGAAAAGGAGGGACGGGCCCTCTGGGAACAAACTGATGGGAACTAATTGTCAAATATGGAAACTCATCCCAAATGGAGGGAAATTAGAAATAAGTCAGTGCTGACACAGCACACTGATGTTTGGGTCAATCGCCCCAGCACGCACGCTCTTTCCAGCGTTAGATTCATTCACTCAGGACTTTGCTATTGATGATGATGATGAGTGATTAATGATGATGAGTGATACTTCACTGGGATCTGGAAGCCCAAATATTCTGCTAGCACCCACTTCTGGTCCTGGACACCAAGGCAGAAATGCTTTATTACCGGCCAGGACTAGTCCCAAAACCCAATGTAGCCTCCTGGACACTTGGCTTGATTAAATGCAGAAATAGTGAATTGCCTTTTGTCTGGGACACGGGTTGTCCAATAGCTTACGCCAGCGTCCCCCAAACTCCTGCACTATGGAATGCTGTCTCGAATGATGACACACACGGGCAAAGCCCCGATAACCCAGACTGGAGAAGGCAGGGAGAGGTGGGAGGAGGAAACAGAGAGGAACCTTGATCTGCCTGCTACAGAAACGTTTCAGTTCACACTGAGATGGTAAAGAGAATTTCTGCAGATCCTGGAAGGTCCATATTCTCACTGGGTCACCACTGATCTGCTTTTCTGCCTGCTTTAGGGAAGTATGACATTTCCAAAGCTCTTGTGTTACTGCATCCCATTACAGATGGGGCAGTGACTCACCCTCTCCACACAATACACACAGTAACACACGTATGCTGGAGGATTTCGTTTTATTTCCCAGTGGACCGATGACTGTCGTTCCTCCGCTTCCATCTCTCAGTGGTCTGCTGTCCAGCTTCGGACCACCAAGCATAGGTGAACGCTTCTCTGGAGAACTCGGCTTCAATCGCCACCCTCACCTTGACTCACTTTCCTTCAGCAAAACTATAAAAGCCCTTTAGTGATGCAGCTGATCTTCAGTAAGTTTTGTCTGTTAAGTTTCCCAGGTGATAGTTCCTCAGTTTTATTTTTTCAGGCTTAGGAAGTTTTGTTAGTGTAATGATTGAAATTGTGTTGACAGGAGTTAAACATTCAAGTGTGATGTGGTCAGCTGATCATGCGGGAGTTTCCTGGAGCTGACGGTGCTGCTCATCCTGCTTTGCCACCTGAAATATGCCCCCAAGGAAGATGTTTAGAGAAGTTTGAATTTCTGTTAAATAAAGCCTTGAAAATAGGCAACGTGGGACTTCCCTGGTGGAGCAGTGGTTAAGAACCCTCCTGCCAATGCAGGGGACACGGGTTCGAGCCCTGGTCCGGGAGGATCCCACATGCTACGGAGCAACTAAGCCCGTGCGCCACAGCTACTGAGCCTGCGTGCCACAACTACAGAAGCCCGTGCGCCTAGAGCCTGTGCTCCGCAGCAAGAGAAGCCACCGCAATGAAAAGCCCGTGCACCAAAACGAAGAGTAGCCCCTGCTCGCCTCAACTAGAGAAAGCCCGCATGCAGCAACGAAGACCCAAAGCAGCCAAAAATAAATAAATTTATTAAAAAAAAAGAAAACAGGCAAATGTGATCGGCTGCTGGTTTGGGCACATGATGAGCACCCGCTGCTTGGTGGAAAGACTGGAAACCCTAGAGATCATAAAAATTGCCACCTTTCTACCCCACCTTCTACCTGGACAGTCCTCGATAGTCGTTAAGTTTCTAGGATCTAGCAGTCTGTCTCTGATCAATGCCAGCTCTTCAGACTCTGCACTCCTAGTCCAGAATGCTGACATGGCGACCCAGAGCACCAGCCCACCAAGACGGTGTCTACATGAGCATCAGCAGGACTGAAGGGTGCTAGGACTTGCCTCGCTTCCCCACAGGGCCAGGGACTTCAAGGCTGTCTGCGTGGTGAGTAAAATCTATCTGGCAGCACATTCATTTGTAAGACATTGCCTTCGGGGGGTGGGGGGTGGCAGAGAGGGGAGCGGGCAACCAGCCAGAATGCTCAGAGCTTTACACAGAAGAGACTGGTGTCCCAGTACCTCCCTTGATGAAGCCCTAAGACAGTTCATTCCAGCTCTTTATAGTTACTCACATTTATACTCTCACACAGACACACTCTTGGGCCCTGGGGGATTTGTTGCTTTTTTTACATCTTACAGTTGGCTCTGTAACTGTTTTTGCATGAAAGAGGACTTCACAATGATCACTGAGGCCAGAGCTGCTGTTGTTGCTTCGATTATAACCTCGTAACAACCTCAAATGTGTTGTGAAAGAGCCACGTCAGTTGTTATAACTTTATTCTAGGTTTTAATAAAGTAAGGATGAAACAAT
The DNA here is from genome assembly GCF_003676395.1 of Aethalodelphis obliquidens. Lineage (NCBI taxonomy): Eukaryota > Metazoa > Chordata > Mammalia > Artiodactyla > Delphinidae > Aethalodelphis > Aethalodelphis obliquidens. Next base: position 43,303,524 of record NW_020837956.1, read on the forward strand.
GCATGTGGAGACTTCGCTTTCAACCATTTTAATTTCCAGGAAAACCAGAAGCGTGAACTGTGGCAGGTTATCTGTACTCATGGTACAACCTTCAGCTCTTACTGTTCCCATGCCCCCATGCCGCCAGTGCCACGCACTGTGTCTGTGAGTATCTGTGCTTCACCGTGATTAGCTAATTGCTCTTCACCTTATGCTATTCTGGTTTACGAAAGGCTGGCAGGAACACTCTACCTTGGGATAGCAGGGAAACCTGTACAGGATATGCAATCCCTCTATACATACACACATATCTTTCTGTTAACGTTGGAATTATAACGGGAATACAATATACCCGTCGTGAGGCAGAGGAGTGAGGGAGGCAGCAGGAATAGCGAGGGCTTCTCAGACCCCTGCCTGCTCCGGGCCAGCTAACATTCTATCGGCCAAAGTGAGTCACATGACCAGCTGAGGTTGAAGCGGGGGAGGGGCCTCTGCCCTTGAAGACAGGGGCTGCAAAACGGCAAAGTAAAGGGCACCAGAAAAATGAGAGTTGAAGGGCTGCGCCGTGAGTACAGGTAACGTGCCTCAGTGCCCACTCTGGCTTTCCTAGAAATTAGCATGGTTGATAGAGAAGTCGCCATGTATGCTATTTCATCCTCGTCTAATCAAAAACTAGAATAAAGTCCTAATGATTGATGTGGCTCTTTCATAATACATGGATGCAAATTCCCCATCACTGGAGCCCGAGGGTACCCCGGGACATAAAAGATTGAGTTCTTAGGATAAAATCCAGTACCAGTGGGCTTCCCTGGTGGCGCAGTGGTTGAGAGTCCGCCTGCCGATGCAGGGGACACGGGTTCGTGCCCCGGTCCGGGAAGATCCCACGTGCCACGGAGAGGCTGGGCCCGTGAGCCATGGCTGCCGAGCCTGTGCTCCGCAACGGGAGAGGCCACAGCAGTGAGAGGCCCGCGTACCGCAAAAAAACCCCAACAAAAACAGTACCTGTCTGCTCAGCTGGAATACAAAATTGATGGCTTTAGCAAATTTCCTATAGACGTTCCTGCCCCAGGTGTCCTATGGGAAGCTGCCGGGGAAAGAGCACCCACACTCCCTCGGCTGCCTTCACCCAACACACTTCGTAGCTTAAGGAGCCCCAGGGTTGAGGGAAAGGATATGTGTGGGTAAACGGGAAAAGAATTCATTAGAGGAAGAGGAAAAGCTGTCGACTATGTCAGAGACTTTTCTACACATTGCCCTTCACCATCCCTACGAAGCCATGCTAGGAAGGTAGACTTATCCCATGACATACATCCAGGCCATGTAACTAGTAGCTGGCAGAGCCAGGATTCGGTTCCAGACTTCCTGGCTTTAAAACCAGTGCTCTTCCCCATACCTGGTTGATTCACAATCGGAATCTGCCCTATGGTCCAGACATTGGAGCAGGCATGCCCATGCAGCTATTTCTCCTGGTCTATCACGTCCTAGATCTTTAAGAAAAAAAATTTCTGAAAATGAATAAACTTCCTTCTTAAAGTACAAAATAAATTATTAAACTTTTCAATTATCTCGGGAAGTGTATCTTTGTAGAGGTAATTTATTATTTACCTTCCTGTTTAATTAATATCCAGTTCTGAGGCATCAGTTTTGGAAACTTCCTAATCCCTTTGATTCAGAGGGGATGTAATGCTGCTTAGGTGTGACACTACTAGCCCTCCACTGTGTCACAGGAGGTTGCGTCCTGCGGCCTCCCAGAGCAAATACACCACCCCTGCCTCCCCGGCTGCCCTTCATTTCTTGGCACAGGCGTGGACAAAGTAATTAGGTGCCCTGATACAGGTGTTTAGGGTTGTAACTCTCACCTGCCCCTCAGAACAAGTTCAGGTAATGTGTGAACTGCCAGTCGATTACGTGAAATCATATTTATTGAAGATTAACATCTGCACAAAGCCTCCACGTCTTTATAGAGAGAATTATAAACACGTGACTACAAGTTGACACCAATGTTTTTTTCCACTCAGGTTAAACTGTCACTATTTGAAGTATTAAACTCAAGATTAAGCAACACTAGGCTCTTGTTAGGAAAGAACAATTGTGTCACTTTATCATCTTGACTGGCCTCCCATAATATTCCTGAGGAGTCTTTGTGTGTTTGCTTCAGTGCCCGTCAGGTAGCTGTGGGATAATGTTTCAGCTCTGGAACTTCTGAGGGCCTCGGGCAGGCGCGTGGATCTCGTCTCTCCATGGCTGGGTTGAGGCAGGCTTCCCCTCTGCCCTCCCCTCTCAGCCCACATGCCCCCTGAGCCTTCACGTCCACAGGACCCGGAGTTTTCTGCTCCAGGACCTATGACTCAGCTGCCTCTTTTGTACTAGGAAGTCTCTGTTCCCTGTTTCTTGTTTTCTGATGAACTTCAAAGCGACCTTAGAGTGATTGTAAGAAAGAGGGTGGAACGCTAGTGAGAGTTCAAAAAAGGGGACCAAAGTGATTCAAACTGATGAATGAATAGTACGAGAAAACTTAAAAGGAAGTTATTAAAAGGAAAGTTTTCTCCTTATTATATAAACAGGATATTGATCCTTTTCTTTCAGAACGTGGTGAATGTCAGCAAGAGGAAATAGGCTTAAATTAAAGCAGAGATATTTTAGTAGTCTAGAGAAAGGACGTTCATCTTTCCATAACTGACATGGGTTCCAGAGATGTCTGGTTCTGTGGGAGGCAGCACGTAGAAAACACAGCTCCTGACGTATAGGAAGAATTTAACAAATGCATTATCTTGTCAGATTTTTCAGCATTAAAAGGGCTTTTATACTGAATTATCTTGTTCTTTGTGAACAAGGCCCATGTGTCAGAGTTTTGCAGAACACTGATGCTTTATGAGACATATGTGCAAGCACAAACGTTGCTCTCCAGTAGGTTTGAAAGTTACATGGCAACCAAACTTCAATTGATTTCTTTAGTGTAGAAGATGTTTAAAATGTTATTGGACAATCTTAGGCATACAAAGGATAATTTAAGAGGCAATTTCCCAAGCTTACCTCATGACTAAACCTGTTTCCCTGGGCATTCCTATAAACATCTCCTTCAAGAGTTCTGAAGACCACTTGGGAAAACACTTTTCTTCCTGGAGTCGGGAGCTTAAATAAAAAGTCCCTTTTTAAATATGACTTTAATTTAGGACCCAAGAAAATTAGACGAATTTAATTTATTTAGGGCCCCACTATTGTGTCACTCTCCTAACCAGAGACATTTGGTGAGCCCTGTCTCCTAGCATTTCAAACCTCACCCCTGCCTGGCCTTCAAGGCCCCTCCAAACTTGCCCTGCCACATTTAGCCATCATCATTCCCCACAACCTGTCCAGGGCCTCCTCCTACTGGGTCAGATTTACCATACAAGAAACACTGACCTCTGCAGCTAGCAAAGCAGGCATCCAGCAAATTTTAGAGCAGATCAGATGGAAGTCAACAGGAAAAAAATTGCATATAGTGACTGCATATTGAGAAAATGCCTTAGTAAAATCCAAGAACTCTCTGTAATTAGTAGTGAACCCCAGACGGGAGCAGGCGTGCAGCAGAGACTGCACAGAGCAATGACCACAACACACACGGGAGGATTCTCTGTGTCCAGAAGAAACAGCTTCCAAAGCAGAGCAGTGTCCCCAGCTGCCCTGTAAGGGCGGTTATGGAGCACAGCATGAAGAAGGATACTGCCGTCAGCCTCCACTTGGCGTAATTCTGCACATGCAAACCTTGTAACCAACCTGTCTGTATCCTTCCCACTGCAGACTGCTTTCAGGTATTCTCAACAAAACCTATATTCTTCCTCATAAATCCCCAAGCTAAAGAACTACTCACGGGATGTTATATGTAACAACTGGACTGCATGCGACTCTGACTTCTATAGTAAAAATGTCTTGTCAGAAATGACTAGAGCGAGGTCAGCTGTCCTTTGTTACAGAATCGTCTCAACTAGGTTTTCTTCTGTCTGGTTATCTGTCCTGTCCTGCCCCCATCACAATGGGTTCACAGAATGCTGGCTGAAAGCACAGGAATCCAATCCTCTGGATAAGCTAATACCGCTATAAAGTTGATGACCACTTTCCATTTGGATTTTCAAAATATTGAAATAGTTTATAGATCCCTTGTATTACGTCTGAGGATCTCAAATGTCCTGGGCATTTGGGTTAGAAATCCCTCTTCTAGTGGGTGTATTGTTAACAAGCAGGCCCGAGGCAGCACTCAGCGCCCTCCTGCGCACCCCCGTTTAGCTGTTGCTGTGTATGCAGATACTCCTCTACCAGCTTTGCTGTTGGTTCATATGGCTTCTTCCTGCTTTTCCCCGGCTCTCTGCCTCCTTCCCCAGGTTATATCCACAGAAGAGGTAAAGTTTATTTAACTTAAAGACCTGCGTAAGAAAACGATTGATTGTTGAAAGGGTTTTGTCATTCTTGACAAGTCTTTACAAGAGGCATGCGTCACATAGAGCTTAGCAAATAACAGCTCTATGTGAGTCAGAGTCAGATCAGAGAGCGGAATCTGGAGTTTTGTTTTGTATTAAGTAGCTGTTTTAAGGGAGCCTTTCTGCGAATCTTTGGTGGTGACGTTTGTTACCCTGAGATCTAGAAAAGTATAAGCAGCATCATTCTTCAGACCTACCTATGCTTTCTTCACAGGTCATAACGGTAGAGCTGAACAGGCCTGACATATCACCTAGGTCAACCTCCTCATTTTAAAAATGGGAAATTGAGCCCAGTAGAAGTTAATTAATCTACATAAAGACACAATTGGTTTGAACTGGCAGCATAACTAGAGTGACTATACAAACCAAGATTTTTGGTTAAGTAAAGGGGCAGTATTAATAATTATGTCAGAATAATAGGTATAAATTAGGACTGTTGCAGACAAACAAAGATCCATGGTCCCCCTAACTGTAATCAGATCTTCTGCAACTTATAGTCGGCCTACCGTAGCACCAATTAGTACAAACAGTAAGAAAAACTTTTGTGCAATGGTTTTATTGAAAATAAAAGTGGTTTTTGATGGAGAAAATAATTTATCTTTTGTTTCACAAACTCTATTCAAAAAAATTATTCTCATGTTTATGCGATGAGCTATAATAAATCCTGAATCCACCTTCACTGGCATTGCTGTAATATTATAACTTTGCATTATTATAACAAGAACACAACAAAGCACTGAAGTAATAATGTCATTTTTCAAATTCCTCAGATTGAATAAAAGAAGGCAAAGAACCCATTCATCAAAGACTTATATTTTAATAACTTTGAAAGTTAAGTTAGCTTTCATATTAGATTCAGAGATTGGCCATTATCTATACGTAGAAACATGCGTCAAGGTTTATAAACAAAAATATGGCTACTGTAATTAAACTTCTGATTATGGAGTGAAACTAAAACCTGAAAATATATTGTTATAATAAAAATCTGAGTGATGCATTTTAATGACTTATTTAAAGAAGTAACTGAAAAGCAGAGATGTCAATAATTGACCAAGAAAATACAGATACAAATCAACTGACAAACTTCTATTGGTTACTTAATGAATGCAGATAACTCTGCTAGTTAGGGATTCAGTTATGGAAAAATAAAGGTTCTGGGCTTGAGGAACCTACATAATGTTGATTAGAAAACATATTGCATATAGTTTTAAAAACAGTACACCTGACAGCACCAGGCAGACTCTGAGCCCTGTGAGTAGGGCTGCTGGATAATTTCAGAGGGAGAGCAAGGACAGACAAAGAGCAGAAAGGATGGAGCTGGGCTGCAGGGGTGTGTGGCTGGAAGCAGAGATCACTAAGCAGGTTTGGTTGAGCTGCAGGGAAACACCCAACATCAGCAGGGGCCCCAAGTATCAGCTTGCAGGGCTTGGGCTAAACCAGGCAGTGGTTTGGAACCCGTGTATTCGTGCCCTGTAAGTTTAAGCATACTAGGTACCATGGGCAGTATTGATTCATTTTTTTCGTTTGTTTCATTTCTGTGTTACATTTAGAATGAGAAAAAATAAACTTTAAAAATAATAAAGAGATATGGAAATAACTTCAGTCTCTCCTACTGGGTAGATATTAAACCATCTCCCCCAAATAAGTGTCATCTTTTCCTTATAATCTTTGTGAAATATTTAAAGAAGCACCATGTCAAAACTTCCCTAATTTGATCGGCTTCATGCATTGATGGCTTTTTGACTATGGGAAGGTATTTTTGGTAATTTTTACTTGACATTCTGTCTGTTGGAATGAAAGCCGGTAGTTTTATTTTAACGTGACTTTATGCACTCATCTGAGGATATTTAATTTTAAAGCCATAGTCTGGCCATGGGTAGGCAGGAGAGAGAGCTCATCTGCATAGCATCATTCATGACTTGGTTTCTAGTGTCTACTCATTACTTCTCCTAAAGAGCATTCAACAAGGCAGTTAACGTGTCCCACGGTAGAGAATGTTTACCTTCCTGGCTTGGGGACAGCTTTACGATAACAGTTACACTCCAGCACATTTCTGTAGACACTTGAACTGCCCATTGCACCACCAATATCAAATTCAATTCAAAGGGGAAAAAAGTTAGTAAATGATGCATGGACATCTTATACTCAAGGTTTATTCTTCTTAAATAATAGAGAAAGAAAGAAAGAAAAAGAAAGAAGACAACAAAACCTCCTGGAAATTTGATAAGTTTCACCTGTTAAAGAACTTCCTAAGACTCTTGCCAGAGTTATTGTAACCAAATTGAGATGTGAACATCGGATACCATCTGTGATTTTGTCTGTGTGTTTGCTGCAACAAACTAGTCAGGTTTCAACAGTTGGGGTTCATCTAAGTTTTGAAGGTTTTGTGGTGGCATTTTTTTGCTTAACTGACTTGATTACTGTGTTTAGAAAACAATAGGATTCAATCTTATGCTTCAAAATGTGGTTTAGTCTTAATTTAGTTAAATGTATTTATCTAGAGTATATCAGGTATTTCTAATCTTAAAGAGAAACCAGAACCCGGTATCTTTTTTTATTTTTAAATATTCTACTTCGAACTTCTTCTGTGGAGTCTGTTAACACTACCCTCAACAGGAAGGAGGGTAGAGTGTATGCTGAGGCTGGGGAGAGGTTGCTTTATGGTTGTCTTCTTTTGCTTGAATTCTTACTTTATTCCACTATTTTCTCTCTGGAATAATAGTCCCCGTCCAGGCTTGGCTTTTGTCACTCTCACCTCCCCAGGTGCTTTAGCCAGCCACCTCCTCTCATTTTACGCTTATTTGTAGATATGTTTATTTGTTTTCTTAGTCACTGTCATAATTAAAGAAAGTGAATCTCCACTCAATCTTTTCTGTTAACTGCGTTGTTTTTATTTATTTATTTTTGCTTTGTTTTTGTTTCGTTTTAACATTTTATATTATATTGGAGTATAGTCGATTAACAATGTTGTGATAGTTTCAGGTGCACAGCAAAGAGAATCAGCCCTTCTCCCTCAAACTCCCCTCCCATCCAGGCTGCCGCATATCACTGAGCAGAGCTCCCCGTGCTCTACAGCAGGTCCTAGTTGGTTACCCACTTTAAATATAGCCGTGTGGACATGTCAGTCCCAAACTCCCTAACTGTCCCTTCCGCTCACCATGCCCCCAGCCACTTCCTTTTTACACGCACCTTCGGTGGTTCTTTGCCTCGTGTTTACGGTATGTTCACCTCTCACCATCCAAAGCAGCATCTTTCTCTTGGCCATCTTTTCAGGTTATTATCATTCTATTTTTCCCCACCACCAGATGTCCCCCTTTGAAAATGACAGTCAACTGTCTCAGGTTGAAGCCTTTGTCTCAGTTCCCTGTAGCAGGGAACTTTCACCCCAATCTCCTCATGCTGAAATTCTATTTGTAACATCCAACTCATCTACCACTACCTCAAAGTTACCATAATAGTTACACTCCAACACGTTTTTAGACACTCGAACTGTCGCATCATCATCAATATCAACCGCCACTGAGGAAAAGAGAAAACTAGTAGATGATACATCAGCACTTTATACCAAAGGCTTATTCTGAGAGCAAGAAGCAGTGAGAAAGAGTGAGATTTACATACTTTTATGCTTGTTTTAAATATGTTTTTCTAAAAACAAACATTGCAGCTATAGTTGAAGCCCCTGTCCCATTCTTCCCCTCCTCAGAGGAAACTTCCGTGGTAAATTTGGTATACATTCATTCCACATTTTTATATTATTTTTATAGTTATATATGCAGAATAGCATATTCTATTCTTTTTACTTAGATATCAAAATGTACATAACATTCTGTAATTTACTTTCTACTCAAATAAGAGATTCATACAAAAAAAATGAATACAATCCTTAACTTTAAATATTTATTTTAATGCAAAATAAATTATTTGTAAGTCTATGGTTTATAACCAAAATACTCTTTCTTAAGACGAGGGTTAGAATGTTTGTGATAAAAGCCTTGCTCACACACGTGTCCACTTAGCTCCTAATGTCGGCAGGAAAACAATTCCAGCTCTCTTTTTGCTCACTCAGCTTGGATTTTCGGCCCCCTTGTTTACCCAGGATCCTGCCTAGGTTCCTGGAGGCTACCTCAGCACAGGGCGGATGTGTGGCAGGTGGATTTCTGGTTGTCATCTGTCTGTACTCATCTACTGAACTGTGCTTTGCTCCCTCTGACCTCTGGTCGTCCATCCATGTCGCTCTTTGCTGAGTCCTGTTCACCACCGGTAGGGGTCCAGGTCCAGCTCTGAGACGCTGCACTAGGATGCATGTCCCCTGACAAGAGATGGTCTCCAGGGATGACCTCTGCCTTCAGAGCCCAAGCCTATCATGACATTTGTCTCATCCTTGCCAATTTCCAGAGCTCAGCTGCGGGGAGAAAGGCAGCATCATAACACCCACCATTATCAATATCTACTCACTTCTAATTTCCTTTCTGATATTCTTACAATCTGGGTCCAGGAGATTTTGATCTCGTCTGGAGGTAGAAAGGAGCCAGGAAAGTTTACCCTTACAATATCGTGTGCTGCCCTGAATCAACTTTATTGTCTTTGAACTGAGTTTATTTCATTTCCTCCCCATTCACCCCTTTATCCAGGGCTGATCCCCAAATGCCAGGAAATATCTTCTTGAATCTTTCTTTCTTTTGTCATCCACCTTCTTCTGAAGCACAGAGCAGAGAATGACCTAGATGCTCCTAAATAGGAAAAGGAAATACTGGAAAAGCCTTTAATATTTTCAAATATTATCATGTCATATGTAGTTCAATGCAACGCATTTCCAATAAAAAAAAAAAAACAGAGCAATATTGTTACAATGAGAGGATAGGCATATTATAAAAGAATATGTTTCTAAAGTCCCTTTATAAATAAACTTAAGGGAACTTCAAATATACCTTCTTACAGAAAAAACAGTATAAACAGTTGATATCATGGATAATCCACCACAACCACTATTTAGCCCATAAGTAGATGAAACTGTGTCAATTTCAGCTGTGTCAGAAACAAATAGAACTATCTTATTAATAGTGTGGTGCTGGTTGAATGGTGTAAGCTACTGTACTAGTAATAGCACTGGAACTATTAATTATTTTTTATAAACTTTATTTATTTATTGGCTACATTGTGTCTTCCTTGCAGCACACAGGCTTTCTCTAGTTGAGGTGACCGGGCACTACTCTTCGTTGTGGTGCACAGTCTTCTCGTTGTGGTGGCTTCTCTTGCTGCGGAGCACGGGCTCTAGGCGTGCAGGCTTCAGTAGTTGTGGTACATGGGCTCAGTAGCTGTGGCTCGTGGGCTCTAGAGTGCAGGCTCAGTAATTGTGGTGCACGGGCTTAGTTACTCCATGGCATGTGGGATCTTCCCAGAACAGGGCGCGAACCCATGTCCCCTGCATTGGCAAGCGGATTCTTAACCACTGCGCCGTCAGGGAAACCCTGGAACTATTATTAAATAGTATGATTTCGAGTAATGTGTCTATGGAGGGAATGTCTCACTACAGCAGGGTGGTTATGCTTTTCCTATTCTCTTAATTTATTCTCAGGATAGAATTAGCTAATAAATTTTAAATTAGGTGTTGATAAGTCAGGGAGCCCCTATAACTAAACACAACACAGAACAAAACGCATAATAAATAAATTTTCATTTTTCCCGATTGTGCATATATTGAAACAAGCTTAATTAGAAGATGGTGAGTTGGCATAGGAACACTGGTAAACATTTGGAAAGTCACTTATGGGCATCTTTAACTTTCCTTTACTTTTCTACTAATCACATGTTTAAAAGATTTATTTAGTCATTCAAAAATTATTAAGTAATTTGAGTCAACCTATCACAAAATTCTGCTGTGTTCTACAATAAAATCTTCTGTTTGAAGAACCCTCTCTATTTTCCAAAGCGCTTTCTATGTATACTACTTAATTTTATTTTTATAATGACCCTGTAAGAGATAAAAGGCAGGTATTATTATTCCATTTTACTGATGAGGAAACTGAGACTCAAAAAAAATTAAATGATGTGAACACATTCATTCAGTTATTTATGGAAATACCTAGAATTAGGACTTCAGTTTTATAATTTTAACTATAATGTTCTCTCTTTTGAACCATATCTATTAAATACATAACCCATATTATACACACATTCACACATTGATGAGTGTGTACATATATTAGGAAGGCAGAAGGATCCCTTAATTTTTATCTGAACCATCTTGCATTACAAGGCATTAACCTTATCAGTACTTTCCACGTGCATTTATAAAACACTTTATTTATATATTTTCATTTTAGTTAACTTCAAATTAAAGACTATCCCCCAGAGGAATTTTAATAGTTTACCATCAATAGGTGATAAATATTGCAAAAAACAGCTAGGAATCAAAATACTTTGTATCATAATCATTTTGCAGGGTTTTAAGTGACTGATAAATTCAAAGATAGGTTCTCCATGTTTATTGGCTCATAAATTGAGAGAGAAAGACATATTGCCAAATTTATTCCAATAACAAATAAATTTTAAAAATATACAAACCTTCTATTACAACATTTATTAAAATAGTCCAGCACTATTTTAATCAAACACATGTTTATGACCATCATGTGAATAAATGTTGTAGCCAGAGTCTGTCGCCGGAAAGGTGAATGAGCACATTGGTGAAGTGTATTGCTGCTTACAAATCCGATCCAAAGATAACTAAATGACGTGCTTCTGAGTAATTGTGGTTATTTGTACATAAATGTGTTTATAACTCATGTATTATTTTAAAATCAACAGTTATTCCTCTCAGAAAACAAGCTCAGAAAACACTTTGATCATTAAGGCAGAAAAGCTAACGTTAAATCAACTTGAAGAGAGACACTTACACTGAAGTATGGCTTATGCTTTTTTTTATTATTATTATCATTGTTTGTTGCTGTATCTTTGGTAGCTGGAACAGTGTTCTGCATACAGTAAGTGCCAGTAAATATTTGTTATGTTCTAGAATGTACTCAGAAGCTGAAGTACTGGAGTAACTGACACACCTATTTATTTATTCACTTATTTATATTACTATTTTAATTTTTGAATTATTAAACATATTTTGAGACAAAAAAGATAGATTCACATGCTGCTATAAGAAAAAATACAGCGATATCCAGCGTGCCGTTCACCCATTTTTCCCCAACGGTGATATTTGCAAAACCGTAATAAAATATCACAACCAGTATATTGACATTCATACAGTGAAGATACATTTCTATCATGTCTCACGTTGTCCTCTTATAGTTAGACCCACTTCTCTCCTACTTCTTCCCTAAGCCCTGGGACCACTAATTTGTTCTTCATTTCTATAACTTTGTCATTGTGATAAAGCTATACAAATAAAACCATACAGTATGTAAACTTTGGGGATGGGCTTTTCTTCAACATAATTCACTGTAGATTCATCCGAATTGGGTGTATCAGTTCATTCGTTTCTATTGCTGAGTGATGTTCCATAGTATGATTGTACCACAGTTCTTGCTTTTTTCCACTTTTTTATTGTGGTAAAATATTTATTGTTATGTGTATAACATGACAATTACCATCTTAACCATTTTAAGTGTTCAGTTCAGTGGTTTTAAATGCATTCACTTTGTTGTGCAACCATCACCACCATCCATCTCCATAACTCTTTCCATCTCGTAAAACTGAAACCCTACCATTAAACAGTAACTCCCCAGAGTCCTCTCCCCTAGCCCATGGCAACCACCATTACACTTTCTGTCTCTATAATTTTGACTACTCTAGGTACCTCACATAAGTGGAGTCACACTATAGTTGTCTTTTTGTGACCGGCTTATTTCACTTGGCATAATGTCCTCAAGCTTCATACACGTTGCAGTCTACTGCAAAATTTTCTTCATTTTTAAGGCTGAATGATATTCTCTTGCATGTATATACCTTTTTGCATATCCATTCATCTGTTGATGGACACTTGGGTTGCTTCAACATTTTAGCTATTGTGAATAATGCTACTATGGACATGGTGTACAAATACTCTTCCAGATCTTGCTTTCAATTCTTTTGGATATATAACCAGAAGTGGAATTGTTGGAACATACAGTAATTCTATTTTTAAGTTTTTGATGAAGGCCATGCTCTTTCCCACAGCAGTTTCATCATTCTACATTCCCACCAAGAGAGCATAAGAGTCCCAATTTCTCCAGATCTTTAACTGCACTTGTTTTCTGGACTTCCTTCCTTCCTTCTTTCCTTCCTTCCTTGTAGCCATCCTAATGGGTGTGAGGTGGTATTTCTTTGCACTTTTGATTTACATTTTCCTAATGATTACTGATGTTGAACATTTCTTCATGTGCTTATTGGCCATTTGTATAATCATTTTTTGGAGAAATGTCTGAATCCTTTGTCCACTTTTGAATTGGGTTTTTGTTTTTGTGTTGTTGAGCTTTGGAAGTTCTCTATATATTCTGACTATTAATCCTGTATCAGATACATGATTAGCAAATATTTTCTCCCATTCTATGGGTTGCCATTTTACTCTGTGGATAAGTGTCTTTGATGCACACATTTTAAAACATTTTCATGAAGTGAAATCTATTTTTGTTGTTGTTGTTACCTGTGCCTTTGGTGTCATATCCAAGAAAACATTGCCAAATCCAATGTCATAAAGTTTTGTCCTATGTCTTCTTCTAAGATTTGTATTGTGTTAAGGCTTATGTTTAGGTTCTTGATCCAATTTGAGTTAATTTTTGTATATGGAGTTCGGTAAAAGTCCAACTTCATCCTTTTGCATGTGGATATCCAGTTTTCCCAGCATCATTTGTTGCAAAGACTGTCCCTTCCCTATTGACTGGTCTTGGCACCCTTGTAAAAATTCATTTGACCATATATGTGAGGGCTTATTTTCAGACTCTCTATTCTATTCCACTGGTCTTTATACCTGTCTTTATGCCAAGGCCACACTCTTTTGATTTAGCTTGGTAGCAAGTTATTCAATCAGGAGTGTAAGTCCTCCAGTTTTGCTCCTCTTTTTCAAGTTTGCTTTTGCTATTTGGGGTCCCTTGAGATTTTATATGAATTTTAGGGCAGTTTTTTTTCTATTTCTGCAGAAGTGTCATGGGGTTTTTCATAGGGATCACATTCAATCTGTAGATCGTTTTGGGTAGTATTGGCTTTTTAACAAGATTAAGTCTTGCAAACCATTAACATGGGATGTATTTCAATTTATTTTTGTCTTCTTTTATTTCTTTCAGTAGCGTTTTGTACTTTTCATACAAGTCTTTTACCTCCTTGTTTAAGTTAATTCCTAAGTATTTTACTCTTTTTTGGGGGATACTATAGTGAATGCAATTGTTTTGTAAGTTTCTTTTTAGATTGATCATTGTTAGTGTATAGAAATGCCATTGATTTTTCTGTGTTGACCTGTATCCTCTTACTTTGCTGAATTTTTTTCATTGTAACAGTTTTTTTTTTCCCCACAATCTTCAGAGTTTACTACATATAAGATCATATCATCTGCAAACAGAGGAAAATTTACCTCTTTCTTTCCAATTTGTATGGCTTTTGTGTCTTTTTCTTGCCAAATTACTCTGGCTTGAACTTTCAGTGCTACATTGAATAGAAGTGGTAAAAGCACACATCCTTGCCTTGTTTCTAATCTTGGAGAAAAAGCTTTCAGTCTCTCACCACTGAGCATAATGTGCATTCTCGTTTTTTCACATATGACTTTTATTATGGTGAAGTCATTTCCTTCTATTCCTAGTTTGTTGAGTGTTTTTATCATGAAAGGATGCCGCATTTTGTCAAGTGCCTTTTCTGCATCAATTGAGATGACCATGTGTTTTTTTTTCTCTTCGTTCTGTTGATATGGCATATTACATTGATTGATTTTCATATGTTGAACCACCCTTGCATTCCAGGAATAAATCCCACTTGGTTATGGTGGATAATCCTTTCAATATGCTGGTGAATTATGCTTGCTAGTATTTTGTTAAGCATTTTTGCAACGTTGTTGATAAGAGATAAGGATCTGTAGATCTCTTGTGTTGTCTCTGTCTGGCTTTGCTATCAGGGTAATGCAGGCCTTATAGAATGAGTTAGGAAGTGTTCCCTCCTCTTCACTTTTTGGGAAAAGGTTAAGACAGATTGGTATTAGTTCTTCTTTAAAATTTGGTCAGTGAATAATCAGGTTCAGGGCTTTTCTTTGATGGGAGACATTTGTTTACTGATTCAATCTCCTACTAGTTATAGGTCTATTTGGATTTTCTTCATGATTTAGTCTTGGGAGGTTTTATGTTTCTAGAAAGTTATTCAAGACTGCCACCGTAGTTGTCCTATTTTTAAAATTTCACATACATCATGGTAATTTCCCATTCCATAACATATCCTGTGGAAGCATGACTGTAAATGGTTGCATAATACTCCATCCCACAAGTATGTCATACATTATCTAACCTTCTTCCTGTTGTTGAATGTAGGTTGATTTCAACTGTTTGTCTGCAACGAATATCCTCATTCTGTGCACACATCTCTTCTTAGTTCCTTAGTATATATTCCTTGGAGTAGAGCTCCTGGATCATTGGGTCTGTAAGCATTATTTCCTGCTCTGACCTAATCTTTTGAGATGATGCCGAAGAGGAAATTAGGCTCAAATCTAAGCTACCAGTTGAGCAATGAGAACAATTTATTTAGAAAATTTTCTTGTCAGTATCTTATTACTCCAGTCTATTTATCCAGTTAGTTATCTGCTTAATAGAAAATTATGGATATAAATATAATTAGCTTTAATAGCAATAAATCTTAAATACAACTTTATAGTAGTTTTTATTCTTATGTTCAGTACTCATATGTGAATTCACGAACATTATTTAAAATGTGATAACAACTAGTCATAAACATCATAATCAAAACATTTATTTATTGAAAATTTGATCTGTACCAGACATAGTGCTAAGCCCTTTATATGCATAATCTCATTAACAAATGCCCTAACAGGTGGATGTAAGGAGCTCTAGTTTACAGAGGAGCAACCAGAGTCACTGAGAAGTCCAACCTGACAGCCTCTCCAGAAGCTAGAACCGAGACCTAAGCCTAGGTCTTTCTTTAACATTCATTTAGTGCTCACTACAAAGCAATGAATGTTCTAAGCTATAAAAATGAGGATTTTTACAAATGACAAAACAAAGACCCTGAGAGGTTTGTTATCTGTCCAATGGAACATAGCTAATAAATGGTGGACCCAGGCTCAGACGAATTCTGGATATCGTACGCTTAGGAGTTCTCCCTCCCTGATCTGCTGCAATTGCACATGAAGTGCAAAGGAGGAAAAGGAGCCACGTTGGGCTAAGCAATTAAGAAGATTTTTTTTCTCTGACTGACAATAGACCAGGCCGCCTGAGCAGAGAAAAGGCTGGACTTTGGGCTCCCACCTGGTCCCCCTCCACCAGTAGTACCCTATTGTGGGAAACAGTGTGTCCAACCCAGGAGCTGGCACCGGCTCCATCTCTCTCTCTCACCCTCAGGACCACAGTCATCTTTTCGCATCAGTGTGGCATTTTCTGGTCACACTAACTGGGTAGTCCGATTCTCAGGAGACCTGGTTTCTTGTGCTCCTGTCACTGACGACAGGATTTGACCTCACGGAAACTCAAGGTGCAAAGACGCATTTGGCACCTGCTGCGATGCTGGGCGGTTGGTGGTCAGTAGGCGCCAGTTTGCCAAACCTGTTGGAAATCATTCAGCTGCTGCTCCTGCTGACTCACCACAAGCCCCCTCTCGGTGCCCACTGGCATTTCTGGAAACATAATCAGACCCAGACCTAAGGCACCTTCCTGCCTGCGCCCCACGGGCTGCTGTGTTGCCCCGCACCAGGCGCACTCAGCCACAACTTTGAAAGGTCAGCCTATCTCGGAGTCGCGGCCTTAACGTGAGATAACGTGGACATTTCACTCGTCTGGCAGATATTTTTAGTCCTTTGTCCAACTTTTGAAAGAATGGAATTTTGGAAATGTTTCGCCTTAGACGTTTAGCATTCCTAGGCTGATTCACTACCCCGGTGAGCCCGTGGTTTCCCCGCTGCCCTGATTACGGTAAAAATAGCAGTCATTCTGGGAATTTGTTCAGGTTTTTTTCCAAATCCACTGAGCCTCGTCTCCGACACCACTGCTCTCCGGCGAGTCCCGGCACCAGGTGCTCCGGTCTGGTTAGGCCCCCCGTAGGCGCCTGGCGGAGTATGGACGCAGTCCAGGTCCCTACCCGGTTCCTGGGTTCTTACTACCTAACACATAGACGGACCTGACCTGCGACGCGTTTCCTTTCCTTGTTTATAGACTTTTCTTTCTGACAGTTAAGAGTAGTGCTCAGGTAGAGATTTAGGAAATTAAAGAGTCAGAAGTTTCCAAACACGCTGAGGTCACTTTAAGAATTCAAAGGACACGAGACACCTGCCGGGGTGGTGGGGGGGCCTTGAGCCGCTCTGCCCTCCCCCAGTCCGGAAATGCCAGCGTCCAACGGGGACCCGAGGCACTCCCAGGCTGGGAGGAGGCGGTGGATACCTGGATCTGAACCAACTCGATCCCTCCCCGTTCCTCTGCCCTGTGGCGCAGACTGGCCCTTCCAGCTCCGGAGCGCCGGGCTCCGCGCGCAGCCCCCTGGGGGCAGGTCCGCCCGCAGTCCTCCAGGCTACTGGCTGCCCGGAGCCAGTGTGGGCGGGGGCGGGAACCGGGAACCCGGCGCGCGGTGAGGGGCGGGGGCGGGAACAGGCGGGGAGGAGCCGGCGGGGCGGGGACCCAGGCAACTAGCCAATCCGCGCGGACTCGGGTTCGCCCAGGCTCCCGACTGGCCGGCGGGAACCGGGGAGCCGCTCCCCAGCACTCGCGGACTTCGGAATTGGCTGGCGGCCTGACGGGCGCCGCGGCCGCAGCGCGTTTCCGCAGTTTGTCGAGCCCCGGGGATGCGCGCCCTGCCAGCCCTGGACGCGCCCCCGAGCGAGCGCCTCCTGTCCCGGGACTCCGGGGCCCCCCGGGCCCGGGACCCGGCGGGGCCGACGCGCAGGAGCGCGGTGGAAAGGCTGGCAGCCGACCGCTCCAAGTACGTGCGGGGCCCGCCGGGAGCCGGCCCAGGCCCGGCTTGCGAGGGCAGCGGCCCCGGGGCGAGCGAAGGGCAGGCGGGCGACCCTCGGCCCCCGGCGCGCGTCCCCGGTGCGGTGGCGCGCAGGGCCATAGCGCGGAAGCCGCTGAGGCCGGACTCGCTGGTTATCTACCGACAGAAATGCGAGTTCGTCCGAGGGTCGGGAGCCGACAGCCCCAGGGGAGGCCTGGTGAAGAAGCTCTTCCCGGGGCCGGGCAAGGACAAGACGCCGGGGTGCCCCGGCACGTCCCGGGTGGGAGAGGAGGGCGGGGCCGGGGCCCAGGAGGCCGCCCCGACCGAACCCGGCCCCGTCGTGGCTCCCGCGGTGCCAGGGCCCTCCGCGCCCCCGGCTCCCGCCCCGCCGGTCAGGGCGCCCTCCAGAGTTCCGGCTGCGCCCCGGGGTCCGGAGCTGCTCGGGGCGAGGCACCGGGGGCTGCAGCGTTCGCAGTCCGACCTCAGCTCGCGCTACTCCGCGTCCTTGGCCGAATTTGACACCTTCTTCCAGTACTGCGGCCTGGAGCCCGAGGTGGTGGAGGCGATCGGCCGGGAGAACTTCTCCGCCGGGTCGGACGTCGTCGCCCTCAAGGTCCGCAGCGTGAGCGTCGCCACCTCCGACAGCGGCTTCTCCCGGCACAGCGGCGGCGACGAGGGGCTGCAGGAAGAAGAGCTCACGGAGCAGGTGCCCAGCACCACCTCGGTGGTCGAGAGGAACGCCCGCATCATCAAGTGGCTGTACACCTGTAAGAAGGCCAAGGAGACCCCCGGCCAGGGGCTGCAGGGCCCGGCGTGACCGCTGCGCCCCGGGAGACCCGGACCGAGGTTTGCGTCCAGAGAGGCCGGGAGGGGTGTGTGTGCGGCGTGCCTGTGAGGGCTTGGGGAGTGACCGAGCCGGGTAGATCCAGCCTTCTCAAGTAGCGAGGGACCCTAGGGATAGAGACGCAGAGGCTCCTGCGTCAGAGTGGCCGCTGCTGAAGAGCAGAAGGGCCGCCAGGCCAGGTCCCCGCAGGGCCTGCACCAGTTCTTTTGAGTGTGCGATTTCTGGCTGCCTGGAAAGGTAACACCATCCCAGTTGGTCTATTATTGTGAAAAGTGGAGAAACTGGGATTATAAATGCTCAGTTAGGAAGTGGTTTTACACCTCAGCAGTTATCCTGATTTGAACATAGCCTGAGAGCCCCAGTTCCTGTGGGCATCCAGAGCTTTGATGTGAGTTGACCGGTCAGCCTGTGGCCCTGGGGTGGGGCTGCCATCTCCCCTCCAGCAGAAAGGAAGGCTCTGCACTTCCTGGAGGCCTTTACCCAAGTGGGAGGGAGGAGAACTTCTCTACAGGATCTTGTCAGCAGTTTGACATTCATTTAGCTGCAGAGATCTTTATTTGGCTAAAGTTTGTTCAAATTGTTCTGAGACCTTCCTGCGGAGAGCCGCTGCAGCGTAGTTCACAGGAAGGAGCTTCGGTTTGTTGAACTGGAGCTGGACGAGATCGGAACTAGCATCTTACAGTCCTGCTTGGCAGTGATTCTGTATTTTATTTGCCTCTGACGATAATTTGGGAGGTAAATTTCTTCGCCTTGGGCGTCAGTAGCTCAGGGTTGATCGCAAGAAGTTCTTTTTCCCTGAGGAGCTAAGGAGTGCTTATCCTCACTGTCAGCTCTGTGGAGAGAGCACTTCCGGGGCTGGTGAAGAGAGAAGGGAAGGTACCTTTTCAGGGCTCTCTTTGGGAGCCAAGATTTTAAACATTGCAACATCTTGTTTTCTCTGACCCTGCACTGACAACCTGCTACAGGTGTTTGTGAAATTCACGTGGTGGAAGTATTTTTTCTGCCGTTGAGATGACTGATTGAACACACAGTATGTCTTCAGCGTGGTGGGGAGTCTGCCACAGACATGATGCACACAGCTCACCTGTGTCTGAGGCCTGGAAAAAGCCTGACTTCCCCTAGTGGCCATGGTCTTGGTACGGTTGTGACAATTCGCAAAAACAGAGGAGTTCATTGTTTCTCTTGAACTCAGAGGGGTCATGACTTAAGTGCTCCCTTGTAGTTCATTGAGGATTATTGCATTTCCACTAGGCTGAATCCCCAAGGAATGTATATAGGCAGTCAGAATTTAAACTAAAAGCACACATTAACTTGTACTTTTCACCGGTTGTGCTGGGAGCTGAGACGAGTGAATGCTGGCCAGGGTTAGGGTTGGCCATGAACACCCTGATGTGGAGGAAGGAAGCTGCAGAGGCCAGCATGTCCCAGAGGGATGTTGTGTAGGATGGAGCCCTCAGTGGGGAGTGGGGAGTGCTTCTGGTAGCAACCACTCCCGCACTTCTAGCTTCGTTGTCCATAAAACGAAGGTAGATAGCAGATGCTTTCCAGCCTCTACGCTTTACGATTCCACATAGTCAGTAATCTGTATGTCTGTGTTGCACGATTGAAACCCAGAAAAGGAAAACAAAAAAACTGTCGTCTATTGTAGTATGTAAAAAGTAAACTTACAAATAAGCTCCTTCCAAGTGGCCAGAGTGCACTGTACTTCATGCAAAGAGTGTAGGTGAAATTGGTGGTGCAAATAGTGCTGAAGTAACACAGTGGTGCGCAAACACACCAAAATAAAACCTGACACCAAAAAAATAAAAGCACTGTCCTCTGATCCATCAAGACCCAGCCCCACCTCACCCAGTGCTCACCGACAGTGCTCACCCACAGTGCTCACCCAGTGCTCACCCACAGTGCTCACCCAGTGCTCACCCAGTGCTCACCCACAGCGCTCACCCAGTGCTCCAGTGTGAAAGCTGAGAGGGAGTTTAGGATTCAGTCCATGAAGTAACTTTCCAAATAACCTTTCCTTTTAGGTCTGAGTCTGTGTAAGATTTAAGAAGGTTGGTTAGCCTGTAAGAACTTTCACTTTTATGACAGAGAAGTAGTTGAGGCAAGAGGGAAAGTGACACAGGTTTAGGAAACTGGCCAGGTGAGCCTCTGCAGAAGAACAGAGGTTCACTCACTCACCCTCTCCCTCCCTCTACATAACCCTGTTTGTTCAGGTGGGGGTCGGATGTCACCTGTATCCTGAGCTGTTTCATATTACTGCTCAGAGAAGGGAGATGGAATTGACACGGAACCTGCCCAGTTTTCTGTATGTCATTGGCAATCACCAGCACTGTAAAGATTTTCTCTACAAATTCACTCTCCTAGACCCAAAACAGCTCAGGTTATTTGAACTTCCACCCAGGACACCTAAGGGCTGGCTGCTCGGAGAACTGTGAGGAAGAAATGCATGTCCTTTCTCCAGCTCCACTGGGACTGGGACGATGTCTGCGCATGATCACGGCCCCTCAACTTGCCATTCGCAGACACGAAGCCCCCTCTGAAGAAGAGCCAGGAGAGCGCTTAGACCCTTCGTCTTCATTGGTGAGGGTCTTCTGGCAGCTTGAACAAAATGCAGCTGACCTTCTCCCACAGGATTACTTGGCCGAGATTAATTCCATAACTTCTGGAAGCTGTGGAAGCAAGACTACAAGGTGTAATTTTTCTCTAGTTTATCAGGACATTTGTGTTGGAGTCCATACGGATTCATTTTAAGATTTCATGAAAATTCAGAAAATTTGAGATGAACAAATATATGCTTTCTAAGTGAAAAAAGAAAACATTTTATATGGAGGGTTTTGTCCCCTTGCTAGATAGAGATATTATAAAGTAAAATAAAAATATCCCATCCAGAATTAAATAAAAGGTTCACAAATTTATTACCCCATGGAGTAAAAATATTTGCTTTCCAAAACTGAGGATATCAGAGCTGGAGAATGACTTGTAGAATCTGCATGCAGTCCCGCTGGGATCCATTAGTGATAGATAGTTACATGTGGATAATTTTGGTATTCTGTTTCCCAGTGTATAATTCCTGAAAACTGCTCTTCTGTCTACTGGTGTTCAGTCATCTTCCTGTGATTCAATTCATTAAAATGATAGGCCTGCCAAAATTTCGGTTTCTGGTTTTCTATCTTTTGCACAAATAAATGTTACCGATCTTAAAATTGTTAGAATGGTAACTTGCCCTTTGAATTAATTAGGGCTAAACATTGTTCGGTTTTAAGGCAAAAATCTCAGACATCTCCAGCTGTCTTCACATTTCTCTTTGATAGATGTGGGGCAACTGAAAGCTAGGGGGTAGAACTGTCTCACCATCTGCAAAGATGCCGTGGGGAGATAGCGCAAACAAACTGGGACACCCCTGAATTTCTGCTTCTTTCTTTTTTGACTAGCTGGGAAGCTCTGTAGTCACCAACTAAGAGTGCATTTTAGGTAAGCTAGTGGCTTGAGCTGTAATAAGGCTACCTACTCTGTCTTCAGGCCAGCCCCTGGGCCTTTTAGAGAGATTTGTGTTTGAAAGCAAAGAATCTGTTTGCCTCTAAAAATTTATTTGTACTGCTTCCTTTGTGTTCTGTTTTGTTGTCCAGCTCTGTGCTAGTGGGCGCTGGCCTTACCCATCAACATTCAAAGAAATTTTTCTTTACTTCCCCAGAAAAAGGCCTGCGGGGAGATGGATGCAGAGAAACCAGATGATAGCTGCTTTTGCCACTGATTTCTTTTCAAAATTTAAAATGTGCAAAGGAGATGCTTAAAATGCAGAAAATATCACAAAACCAAAAACTGCAGGGACCTGACTTCGTAGTTCAATGCTTGGCTTTATAACTTTTGCCTAGAATGGTGTTGATTGACAGCTTTTTCCTTATCCTCAGGAAGCAAGCCTTCCCGACAGTGGGGACTCCTTGAAGTACGTCTGGTTGATTGGGACCCCAGGGCCATCCTCACTGCCAGGTTTTGTCCAGTGTACCCAGGTGTCCATATGATTGCTGTTTTCCCAGGAATAAAGCACGCCATTGAAGAAGCCTAAGCAATTTCAGAAGGTTGGAAGTGCTATGGAGAAGATGGGGACATACAACTTGGAAATTAGCTGAGTTATAACACAGCTGTAGCTCTGGAAGATATTTTCTTGTGTTAGGTGGACCTATCCTTGCTTCCAGAGAGCAGCAGAAGAGGGAAAAACTGCTTGGAGATATTTTCAAGGGCATCTTTTTGAGTGGCTTGCTGACAAAGAGGTACAATTATACATTTTGATGATATCTAAATTAATTTTAAAAAGAAAAAAGGCAAAGAGCATGAAAAGCAAACACGAATGCCACGGTATTTACTTCTTCAATCATATTGGATGGATTGGCACCATTTAAATCAAAGTTCTGTGATCATAAGAAGTTATATTCTACACAAATACTATGGCTAACAAAGAGCAAACACATGCTCACACTTGCATACTCACACGTAGACCTCAATTTCTAAGCACCACTGCACCGTAAACTACAGTGAATTCCCAAATTGTGCAACTGATCATCTTATGAAATGAATCAGAAAGCACTTTTAAAACCACTTGAGAGCTGCAAGGTCATTCTGTGAACATCACTCCTGTTGGGTTGTAGACATGCAGAGGTACCAGTAAAAGATAAAGAGCTGAAATACTGCTCGGAAACCTTTTCTTGTACCTGGACAGTTCCTTGAGAGTTGGCAGAAGAATGTTGGAGCTTCCTTCCTTCAGATCAACAGCAGTGGTCCGCTTCTGCAGCACCGTTTAGAATATGGGCCTCCATGGTTCTCCTGTTCCCAGCTTCCAAAAGGATAAAAAGCCTCGGTTTAGACAGAGCATGGACTCATGACAGTGATGTGCCCTGCTCTCTGGTCTGATTCACACACCCACCTGTCAGGCAATCATTCCAAACTTGGCAACACTTCACCCTTCTCTGAAAAGGGTGTGTTTGAGACAAGGGTTAGCCTCTGGGTGTCCATAAGGAGTTACTGTGACCCTAAATCTGAACAAGCTCATGGCACTCAGAGTAAATAGATTTCAGATTCAGAAACTTCTGGGAGGAATTTTGTATCGATGATGACAACCCAAAGAAAACTTGTCACCTGGTCAAAGCTTACAATGTTTTGTCAAAATATGTCCCTTCAAGAATAAAATTATTAGAAGAATCGAGAGGGAAGAGAAATAGCTTTCTCAGTGGTAAAATATTTTATAAACCAATTTTGATACATTCATGTATTTGTTTAATATTGTATTCTATTTTTGTAACTGTTTTACTGTGAGAATATGTCCTTGAATTACTTAAATATTTATTTTTACATAGTTATTGGTCTTCAAATAGTTTTCCTACACTTCGTATGGTTTTAGTTTTTATCCGGATAATTTTAAATCATTCTCTCCTTGATTATCTTTTTGTATGTTGTTTAATTGAATTTCCAAATTTGACTGTAAGCAGAGTGTTCACTGCTCTAGAAAGTGCTCTGTGCTCTAGGGATTTGTTTTCAAGTAAAACACAGATGCGCATTTGGGGAGGCTCTGTTGGCTGATGGATGTACCTCTGTCAATGTAGTCTCTAGAAAGACAAAGATTCCCTGCTCTAAGAAATGTTTCCCTGTTGTTTTTTTAAAAATGCTGCTGTTCTGCTGTTCACTGGATTACACTTAGTTTAAAGATAATGTCAAAGATGAGAGGAGTTTTCTTTAAAGGACCTTTTCATACATGCAGTTCCCTTGTTTACAGGTTCCATTAATTTTATATGTGAATGCTGTAAGTAAAATTGTTATGTGCCTTTCTATTGTCAGAATAGGATGAACCGAAACCTAGCTCAGATTTATCTGAGATCAAAATGGTGCGGACTCTACCATCCGTGTAATAGATGAAAAAGAGAAAAACAAATTGGTTACCATTTAAAAGCACCAAGATCTTTGAGAAGCATTTGCACTTCAGTGGAGGCGACTCCTGGAAGGAGCTGTCAGGAACAGGGTATCCCCAGACCCCAGCAGGATGGGTTAACGCTCCCTCTTGTCCGTTCAGATTCATGCCTAAGCTCCGGGCCTGAGTGTGTGGTTGGAGGCCAGAGGTCCTTTCCTCACTGAATTACCCCAATTTGCTGAGTGACTTTGAGAAAATCAAACTGTGTAGCTCAATCTGAATGAAAAAGCTTGTAATTGCTTTTCACTATTGCGGCAAAATAGTTTCTTTTGTTCACAAAAGAATAGCTTCTCAGATAATATGATTAAGCACGATGGAGAGAAAAAATTATTGATACAGCATGGAAAATATCTTGGTAGTATCTATTTCATTAATACATGGGTACAGATCAGCAATGCCTCAGAGTGAAAGGTATTTATGTAACTGGAAAGTTTCCTCACTATATACTGATGCATATAGTTTCTAAACTGCTGGTCACTGACACTGGAATACAAAGAAGGATTTATCAAACGTTGCCCTTTTCAGTGGGTTAAAGGTGCAGTGCTGTAGTTGGTGATTCCGTAAGATATCAGGCCCAGACAATTGTTATGGCTGTTTCTGAATAGAGTTCATGTTTTCTGCACGCTACTTGCGACATGAGTGCAATATTGTATATTCTGTATCAAAGAAATAAAGTATTTTTTATCATTTTTAGTATTACTTTATGAATTTGTACAATGTGAAAAAACTGAAGCAAGAGTCTGCTTATTATAATTACTCAAATCTTTGGCTTTCTCCCTTTTTTCCTAATATCATCTCAGCAGATTATCAGTAGAAATGAGGAGCGCATTCTAAAATTTGACCCAGGAGAGCCATGTGGTGTCCGAAGTCTCCAGTTCTCCCTGGAGATGGAATGCAATAAAAACAGTTTGAATGTTTAGCACGTTGGTTTTCTTTGTTTCATCAGTCTTTTGTTTAAATTTCTTTCCTTCATGGTTTATTAATATTATCATTGTAAACTGGGTCCAAAGATAAAAATGAGAGTATAGTTTGTAACCTTTCCCATTAGTTAACTCCTTGGTGAAGGCAAACTCTACGTACAGCAGGTTTGCTCTCTGTATCTGCTGGTACTGGAGATGTAGGCCTGAGCCAGTGGGGAAGTCCAGTCTCTAGCTGATCCGGCTAAGCCAGGCCAGCTTCTTTTTCAGTCCTGCAGTGGCTTATGCACAAATCTACACAAGCATCCGAAGACAGGATTCTGGAGAATAGTTTACCCTGTATTTCCACGAAGACCATGGACAAGCCCCCGGGGACTGTGGAAACACTCTGATTGTAACTGTTCAGAACTGTCCCGACATCGTGCTACGTGGCTTCCATCACAGAATCCAACAGCAGCTGTCATTGTCTTCCTTCAGGTAAACGTGAGTTCTCACCTTTCTGTTTCCCTTTTTGAAAATTCGATAAGACGGAAGCAATGAAGTGATGCACAGCGGTTAGATGTTTCAACTTTGCTTGTGTTTTCTGTGATGAGATAAATTAATTTATATAATAGTTAAATGTTCCAGGTTGGAAATACTGAACAAGAAGGAAAGCAAATTCTCAACCAGGAGCTTATAACTCTGGTCGTGGAAGTAGGAGCAGTTCATGGGGAGAAAATACAGAAACACCAGGCAGTGCGCTCCTATCCAGTAATATTTTCTCTGCTACAATGTCCCCAATCCTACAATTGTCATCTTTGTGTCATCTCCTTGAAAATTGTCATTAAAATTGAAATGCTTTCTGAAGGGGAGAATGTATTTAGCCATTGATAACTATTCATCTTTAAGTCAAAACAGAATATTGATGTCTTTAGAAAGTGAGAACCCGAGCCACAGAAACAGATATGGAAAGACCGGAACCTTGGCTTTAGTATATAGCCTGTGGGATACTCAATTTTGAGCTTAAGTAGGACTCTTACTACAAGTGCCAGAATGGAAATTACGGTATCCACTAAATGCATACCCTGCTGTTGAAACACGCATGGTCCTGAGCAGTAGCGGCTATAATCAAGGACAACCCACTGATGACAGGAAGCAGATTCACCCACGTTCATGTATTGAGGAGCCAGGCACTGCAGTAGGCACTGGGGCTCCCCAGGCGCCCTGCCATGAGCGGCGTGTGTTCTAGGAGGAAGGTCGGATACTCAGTAAAGGGTAGATAGGCCAGCAGTTAGATGACAGACGTGGGAAACACGCAGATGGAAGGTGGGAGAGGGGATAAAGCGGAGTAAAGTGGAGCAGGCAGAAGTGAGCGGCGCCCTGAGCCAGACTCGCGGATTTCAATACGACCCTTCGCTTTGTAGTTTTTATTTATTGGCCAATGTGTCTGAACCATAAATGGAACCCAAAGTCCAAATCATATAAAAAGAGTCAAGCTACTGGGAAATAAAACATGCAAGTTACGAATGGTTTATTTTAATCCCTGGAGGCCCTTCACCCTTCAAATTCAGGTGAAGTCTAAACTGAATGAAAAGCAGAACGCGTTCCAAATGGGGCCTCGGGGCTTGGGCTGTATCCAGTCAGAACGTTGTTGATGGAGGACTGTGTGGCTTTCCTGGCTCTTAGAGGAAGTCCTCCTTTCAAATAGAATAAAAAGTCAAGACAGCAAAGAAGTGGTGACTGCCAGAGGGCAGAGCAGGCCCGCTCTCACGAAGGGGCGGTGTTTCCTCTGGTGACCTCTGAGGCCGTGTCGAGGACATGCCCTTGGAGGTAAACAGCTGGGTGCAGGCTGGGCCTCCTCTGCTTGGCAGTCAGGACTGCAGCGCCCACAGTCCGGAAAGGGGTGCATGCGCAGTGCCAAGTAGAGAGCTCTCAGGCCGCTTCCTTGCAGGTGTGAGTCAGGCACCAGAGAGGATGTCCGTGCAGCATCTGCTGAGGTGGGCAGGGACCCGGGACCACAGACCCTCAAAGCTGGAACGGATGTTAGAACTCGTGTACCGCCGCCCCAGCCTCCAGCAGGTGGACGCCCCTGCGTCTGTCCAGGCTCCTTCCCAGCCCTGCCTGAACGTGAGCAGGGCAAACCAGCTGTCCCTGTTTGCCGGGAACTTCCTGGTGTCCTCGGAGAATCTTCAGTCCCCAGCCAGCTGGGAAGATGGGACACCCTAAGAGGGCACCTTGATTAACACACGTCTCCATGCCAAGTTCTCGATTTCACTTTAATTCCCACCCTGAGGAAATTAATGCCAAAACTACTGTGAGCACATGAGAACTCGAAGTTCGCGGCGTTAAGGGTTTGGCATTTTCACTCTTGCCTTAAATTAGGGCGGCTTAGGTAGAGTGTTTCCTGTCTGGTGGGGAAGGTCATGTGGTGAGGATGAAGAAGGGTTAGATGCTTCTCTGGTGTTAGCCCTGCTCCTGGGAGAGCCTAGCTCCCCGGAAGAAGCTGGTCAGCACAGCCCAGGAGGGAGGCCGCATGTCCTGGGCGCCCGCAGCAGGAGGAGCACGAAGCGCCCACCTTGGTTATTCCGCCTCAGCCTCGCGCCAGTCTATCAGCATCACCATTTTTTTTTTTTTTTTTTTTTTTTTTTACTTTTTTTAGCATCACCATTTTAACCTGTGAGGTAGCTGAGGTGTGGAGAGATTTAGTACCTGCTCGGGTCAGAGAACTAATATGCTGGAGAAGAAAGAGTATGAACCCAACCTGCCTGGTTCCCAAAGCAGCCATACTCTCTCTTTTAAGAAGTGAACGAGCGCCAGAATGCTTGGAGAATTTCGTAACTTCTCAAGGGCGCAGACTGATTCAACAGATCCAAACCTAGGCAGGATTCTGATCCAAGCCGCCACTCCCGCACTACCTGACCGCCCTGCCCCCATTTCCGTCCGCTGAGTGGCTCCGGTGAGGGTGGCGACGCTGCCCCAACGTCTCACACGCTGAGAGGCTCAGGGCAGCGTGCACATGTCCACGCTGCGGGACAGGCTCTCACGGTGTAAGGTATGTTGGTCATTTTACATGAGATGGCATGTGCCTTAGAAACAGAGTCTTAAATAAAGAGAAACTCGGAGGGGGAGCAAAGCAAGCTGTGCCAGAAGAGCTTGGGACAGTGAGGCGGAACGTGCCAGACTGGGCGACGGCGCGCCTGCTGCACCACAAGCTCCACGAACGAGCGTTGCGAATCCAGAGTGCATCCGCCTCATGTGCATCACAGAGTTCCAACGCCCGATAAGAAGCTCAGGGCCTTCTGGATCGCCTCAGCGAAGCCTGGCAGAACCATGATTGTTGCAGGGGCTACCCAGCGACTTTTAGGTAAATGAGAAATGGCCACAGTTGTAAAAGGAGGAGCACAAACTCCTTTCAAGTCACTTTGAATCCTGGGAACTTTGCACGTCTTTTGGTTTGTGAAGTTTTTTCAGCAACAGTAAAAGAGAAGAGCAAGATATGCACTAAGTCTCGAGTGCGCTTAAAGCTACGGCACAAAGCCCACAGGCAACACTTTCCCCAGGCAGGTAGAGGCAGAAGGAAGCCTGAGTCACCTTTTCCTGTTGCCTCCGGGCTGAGTAAACTCAGACCTGAAGGCCACAGGAAGTCGTTGCACCCACTCTGCCAGCATCCTCAGGATTGCTCACCCAGTACTAACCCTGGTCACGGGATGTACTTATGTGGTCAGCGTAGTAAACCTGCAGTGGTCCATGATGTCAGGAACCCTGTCAGAGAGCTACAGGGCCTTTTCCAAGGAACGTTTTCTAATAAAAATGCATCTGCAGGAGAGATTAAACTCTGAGCTCTGAAAGAGCGAACGTGAGCGCTGTCCATACAGTAGAGTGGGAGCTCATTGAAACAGAGGCTTGTAGGAGGTAAGTGCCTCTAGAACAACTTGGAGAGCAGTAAACCGTCTCTCAGTTTCCTTTTTATTAAAAGGTAAACGGGCAGTTTAGAGGGTGAAGAATGTTTTCAAAGGCACTTATGCAGAGGAGACACTGAATAGTTATTATTATTCTCATCATATTAGTCCCCTAATGATTCAATATATATTTATCACTCAATAATTTGTCTAAATATTTATGAACCAGTTTATATATTCAAGCTGCCATCACTTGGTATCAATGTTTTTTTCTTTTCTGGAGTTCTCCGGGTTTCACAGCTCTGGAACATGGGATTTGCTAATCGGCTCTGTGTTTAGCTAGCCATTTCCCTTTGTAGAACCTACTTCCAGCAGAAGGGGAATCAATGGTGATAGGTCCAGTTGGTGTATAAAGTTCTCTCACCACCATGGTTTAGTAAAGTAAGAGTGGGTTAGAATTTCAAAACAGAGAACAAGAAAGAAAGCAAACACATTTTTCTGGTCTAGAGAAAGCACCAAAACTGCACTAGGAAATTCTGAAAAAGTATTGTGGGATTTTTCTGATCATTTAGTGAAATATCTGGAAGCTATGAAGGAATATTAATGGCAAAGCACCGCTACCTTGAACTTATCTAGAAGTTTAAAGTTTACTAGGCTCTCTTGATATCTATTTTCTCATTTGATCTTCGCAAACATCTCTGAGGTAGTCGGGGCAAGTATTGCTACCGCTTCTGTTTTGCAGAGGAGGAAAGACACCTCCATTTAGTGATATAATTGACCTGCGGTTGCGGAGGAGTGATAGAGAATCTATTAGCCTCACTAAATGGTTAAGTGATTCATTCAAGAACTTATCCGAGGCATCTCTGCTTTGTGTCTTGGCTGCTGGGTTTTCCTAGAGCTTTCTGTCAAAAACCCCTATAGCTTTCTCATGAGATTCTCCACTAATTACCTTATCCAGTTCAGTGAGAGACCCGATTAAATTTTCAAATTCATCCTTTTGCATAAAACCTTTTATATGTTGAGTGCAGTGTGTGTGTGCATATGTTTGTTCCATTTTGACATGATTGTTCTCTTGTCTGCTCTGACTGGTCACACATGCACATAGCAGCTTGTGCGTCATACACAAAAATAGTTTTTTACCCTTAGTGGAAGGAAAACCTATGCCACATTATTTTAAGCCTAGATTATTCTTCACATCTGCAGAGAATGTTTACAAGGGTCTTCACATACACTGCCATCTCATTTAAAATGCTGCTCCCCTGTGGCATAGCTGGAGTGGAAGTAATTGACCTGTTTTCAGATAGACTTGGAAGAAATGGACTGATTTTGTGGATGTTGCCATCCAGCCCTCACACTCCATAAATACTCTGCAACCAAAATTTTAGGGTGCTGATCTGGTTCTTTTGTTGGTTTTGTTATTCCAGTTCTGATAATAGTTCCTTTTTTATATTCAGAGTTTCTAGAAATAAATGTCTTAAAATGCATAATGCATAAGAGTTTACAATCTAAAATCCAACACTTCATACTCTACTTCCTACTCTGACGTCTCTTCATTTCTGATCAGAGAACATTTTTCTATTTACAGCAAAGTAGAACACTTGATCTTAAAAACTGTTCAAAGATATTGTTACTAATTAGTCACAAGATTTCAAAATCCCCTTCCATTATGGGACTTCACTGGCTTGCTCAGAAGACCCCATACTTGGTAAGGTATGCATCCCACGTGGACAAAACCTGTAGGCAGAGGCTGACTGTTTTCTCTGTTCAACAGTTTTATAATCTGTAAACAACAATTGCTGTAAAGCCAGCCATTCTGCATGAGACAAACTGTGCATCTCTAGTTTTTCAGACAATTTTAGATCCTTGATTTCATCATACAAAGAAAAGAGAACCACCTAAGTCAAAGGACATGGAGGATGGTTGGAGAATCTTTCTTGCACCAAAAGACATTCCTGCCAGCCTTCTCAGAGCACCACATTTTAGATATTTACATTACTCACAATTATACAACACAACCGTTTACAGGTGACTGTTTCTTTGATTTGGAGAGTTCATGTATGACTCTGTAAATTCTCCTTGTTATACCTGGAGTAGCGTGGTGCAAATTTGCCTACTTTGTTTTATACCTAATATTAAATATTAGCATAGTTGGTTAGTGAACATACCAATCAGAAAGAGCTGGTTAATGAATCCAACAGTAGCTTCATTAGGTGTGACCCCGCGTTTGCAATTGCCTGGTATCGTAAAGCTCCATTACACTGTTGCCCTTCTTGGTTTCTGTTCACAGGGTTTCAAGTCCTCTCCTCTTCATTGTCCTTCAAGGCATCCCTCTATCACATCCATTATATGCTATCTGAAGCTCTATAGCTCTGTCTTCACTTTTGTGTTCACAGCAGGATTTAAAGACAAAAGTTTATAAAATGCAAGTATAAATCTAAGTTGTGAGGAAAGAAACGAAGTCATTCCCTTTACAGTCGTTGCTAGTTCTGTTTTTTAAAAAAATCATCACTTAGAAATATTACTGGATTTGTTCCACCCAGGAATGCCAATTCTTTGTGTTATTTTATATCTCTTAGAAAAAGTTATGGGGGGTCCTCTTCACTCCTTTGAAATGCAGAAAGGAAAACGCCCAACAGTTAGACTTCAGTGTGATCTTCTAGAAGTTACTCAAAAAATTCCTAGTGTGTCCTCCCATGAGCTTCCAATTTCTAATTCTCGTTCAGTTTCATCTCTTCTCACTCGCTGGCGTCTATTTGACATATTTTGGCACTTTTCAAGTGTGTTGTGTGTATCCAGAGTAGCCACACTGTGTACTCCTTAAGATTCCCCAGTGAAAGCATCTAGGAAAATTGTACCAGCCTAGGGCTTCATCGCTAGGACCTGAACCTCACTTAGAAGGATGGGTTATTACAATTTAAGAGCTCAAAACAATATTTCCCAAGGCTGAGATCTTTATTCAATGCTAGGACAACTCAAAACAAGACCTGCCCCATAAAGTATTTGGGAAATGATTAATCAGCATTGTACACACCCAGATTTCTGTCTATTCCTTTTATTAAAAGCAAAAGGGATTAACTACTTTTGTGAGCCATTTATCCCCTTTGTAACTGGGCCAATATGCATCAGTAGTATTGCTTTGTCATTATAGTTTATTCTCCTCCTTTTCATTCTGAAGTGTATTTCTATGTAGTGTCTTTTATTTTTCTCAGACTTGTGGGCTCTCCAGTTCGTTTCCCTGAATTGATTATCAGCCAGAAGAGGTAAACCCTCATAGACAGGCCTTTTACCCCCCTGGTACTCCTCAGTTGACAATTAAAGTTAAAATCTGAATTTGCAGAATAGGAAAGCCTAAAAAGTTTAATGGTTTCCTGAAATCAGAGGCAGATATGTATATTTATACAAAGGTGTTCTCAGCCTCAAGGAATAAGTTTGGGTTCCCTGATGAGAGATGTTCATGGAAAACCAGACACAATTAGAATGAGCCTAGGTTAAATCCAAGTCCTACTTGATAAACTGCCTGGATATACTGTATCCTCATTAAAATTGCCAAGAAACAGGCCCTCTCTCTTGTGGCATCCGGTCTCTTTAGCTGATTTTTGGCTTGCGTCCCTGGTGTCTTCTTGTTCCCCCTAACTAGTCAACACACATTGCACTTGGATGTCTCCTCTTCTGAGCTGGAACTTGCAAGCACTACCGTGAAGGTATTTGATGGAGGGACACTCTGAGGCCGAGATTGCAAAGGCAATAATGGTGAACAGTCAGTATGAGTAACGGCAAAAGGAGGCTTGCGGGCTGTCAAGGCCCCAGGAGCTGCCATGGTAAGGTGCCCCAGCTAGAGGCCCCTGGTGCTCTTCGGCCCATCACCATCCTTTACACAACTCTGTTTGGCTACAGTTATTACCATCACATCATTCCATCAGTAGGTGAAAGTGGAGGCTTGCTGAGATGAAGCAGGTGGCCTATGGTCACACAGCTACTGACCCACAGAACCATGCTTAGATCCAGACCCTCTCACTCAAGATTCGTGACGCCCAGCCACAGTCATGAGCTGCTTCTGAGTCCAAAAGGATCAATGGGAATTAGTTTTCATGGAAGGGGAGGGTTGCATTTGAGGCAGAGAGCATAACGTTTCCAAAGGCTGATAGGCATGGGATCCTCTAGCACGTGCAGAGAGTGACAAATAACTTAGTATAATTAGAAGCCAATGGGTGAAGTGACCCAAGATCAAACAATTATCCAAACTGCTACTGACACTGCTCTGACTCTCAGGATAAGACTGAAACCTGCTGTGGGTAGTGTGTGTGTGTGTTTGAACAGGCATGTGTACGTGCATGTGTGTGCACTGAGGGGAGAGTGCACTGAATAAAGAGGTGGAATGAGGCACGACTGCAGAATAAGACTGACTGAGGAAGAATCTTCCAGAAACAGAATCCCAGCTGCTAGTCGCTTTATTTGTTCCACTGGGCCAGTTACAGGATCACCCACCATCTCAGTAAATAACTGTTTTGTGGTGAATCGTTTCTGGTAGATGCTCAATAAATAATGGATTCAGACTTTATCTTAACTTTCCTCCGTCAACATCCCTGTCCCCGCCTTTCCCCCATGTTCATCTGGCAAAAGGTGCAGAAGGAGAGTTAAAATAAATATGGCTCTTTATGGACTCTCTGAGAGAGGCCCTGAGAAGCCCCAAGTGTCACCACACCCTTAAGTAAGTAAAATTGCTGAATCAGTGAGAGTAAGCTCTCTCTCCCCTCCACCCAGGGTTCTCAGCCAGCCCCGTAGCACACTTGGTTCTTGAATGCCAAGGTCTTCCTATAGCTCCAGCTTTTTTCCGTGCTCTATTACCATTAGCAAAGAACTTCTCTTTAACTAGGAGAGCCCTGATCAGGTTTCTGCAAATCAGCTCCTCTGAACAGGGCTGTGCAAGCCCAGATTAGACCCAAGTAATTAATGGGAGGCGGTAAAATGATTAAGGGATAAATCACAATCGGCGGTGGCGCCTCAGGGGCCAGGCGGGAAATAAAGGAGCTATTAATTTCCTCAAGGAGTTCAAGTGGCCCCATTACTCCTTCATCTGCTAATCTCCAGGTAAAACTGTGGGCTTAGTACCTCCCAGTTCCATGGAGATAAGGCAGTGTGTACAAAGAGGGTCTGCACCGAGGTGGAGCTCCAAGGACCCGTGGCAACTTTCTTTGTGTATGTTTGCTACTTTACTAGGTTGGACACATGCAATGGAGTTTCAGTGTGACTCCACTGTGTGGGGCTGGAAGCAGTCTGGTAAATCAGAACACAAGTGTGGAGCTTAGGAGTACCGGGTATAAAGACTTGGAAACTAGCCTAGCTTGAAGACACTCTGCTTCGGCTAAGTTCCAATTGGTAGTGGAAGGTTATGTCACAGCAGGTGACCAGCTGCTCCAGTTTGCCAGGACTGTCCTAGGTACTTGGGATGGTTGGCCACCCAGAAGGACACAGTCAAGAATGTATTGATAACATATAGTATAATGACTATAGTCAACAATACTGGATTCCATATTTGAAAGTTGATAAGATTGTAGATCTTAAAACTTCTTATCACAAGAAGAATACAATATGTGAGGTGATGGACATCAACTAAATTTATTGTGGCAATCATTCTGCAATGTATACAAATATAAAATCATTATGTTGTACACAAACTTGTACAATGTTATATGTCAATCATAGCTCAATAAAACTGGGGAAAAAACATAGTTAAATTAAAAGAATGAATTTAATTTAAATTAAATGTAAATTAGAACACTTATTTAATTACAGAAAATGCTCCTAACCTAGAAAATAGTGTTCCTTGGAAATTAGAACTAAAATTGAGTGAACAGAAAGAAACCAACTTATGGAGGCCTTAGGTCATAGGACCTGTCTCACCTATGAGCAAGATGTGGGGCTGGACCATCACTGCCAGCGTTGAATGTTACCTAGG
Organism: Aethalodelphis obliquidens; assembly: GCF_003676395.1. Lineage (NCBI taxonomy): Eukaryota > Metazoa > Chordata > Mammalia > Artiodactyla > Delphinidae > Aethalodelphis > Aethalodelphis obliquidens. The sequence continues at coordinate 43,338,624 of NW_020837956.1, forward strand.
ACAGGCAGGAATTAAGTAAACAGTCCACTGTTTCCTTTGTGGGTCATTGTTTCTTTCATTTCCACTTTTGACTCTGATCTAAAGCTGGAAGAGTTACCGGTTCAAATGTCACTGTTAGTATAGTAAAACTCTACCATTATTCAATGAATAGGATCCAAAAAATTCAACCGTGTGAAATATGGAGTCTTGTCTTTGCAAGGTAAATGAAAAGTAATTTGCTGTTGGTCATTACCGTGACAAAAAGCACAAAAATAACAACACTAAAACTTATGCTGTTTACAACTGCGTTACATCTGAAGTAATCAAGAGCTAGTCCCTTTCTAGCCACCCCTTCCCCAAAAGATGAGGACTTTAGCCATCCCCACATGAGCAGAACAGCTGGATGGAGGATGGGAGACAACAGTGTTACATGTAAATTCCGTCACCACAAGAGGTTTCGCTGCTTTTCTACTTTCGTAGATGAAAGAAGACTGAGCAGCAGATGACTGTGACCAAACCAGCTCACCACTCTGGGCTTCATTACATTTCATTTGTAAAATAGGAAATTGGAATGAGTTGTTTAAATCATTTTTCAAAGAGAATCCTTATTTAGAAAATAAATAAAACTGGTGCAGGGCTGACTGAAGGGGGCCGGGAGTGCAGCCCATCCCTTAGTCCCTAGCCCCTCACCCTGGCTATGCTCCTTCAGATTGAAACCGCAGCACTTCCACATCTGCAATCTGGGGTTGAGCCATGTTAGGCACTTCTCTACACTCATTCCATTATGGTTTAATATTTAATTAAAAGACACACATTGTGTTTACTCATTACACAAGCTTGCCTCCATCCACCAGGCTTGTCGAAGACTCAACCCGTCATTTCTAAGAATTACATCCCATTTCCTGGAGCCTGTTCCCTTTGGCTCCACTGTCAATTGGTCACCTGCGGCTGGGGAAGAGATGTGCTCAGAAGTTAAAGATGTGTTGGGCGAAGCTTTGCATGGTCCAGATTGGCAGTGGGCCAGGCAGTGAGGAGACTCAGCCACTGTGGGCCTGAGACCCACACATGTGGTGCTACTACAGAACCACCTGCCTCAGTGTGTAGACACACTATATTCCAAAGTCTGCAAATCGCAGAAACAAAAGTCCTTTACAGTGCTGTGTGCTCATCCAGAAAGAGATGTCCTCCTAATTCCCACAGTTGAGGCACCTGTGTTAAATCAGGATGATAATATGCAAAAATTAGGAGAGACCAGAACCAGGTCTGCTGCTGCCATTGTGTTCAGCCACTCGCCATCCACGCTGCTTCAGGTTTGTCCTCACCTGTGTGGCAAGAGGGCAAAGAGAAATGAGGTGTTAGCTGTGCTACCTACTGCCCACAGTCAGCCAGCAAATGCTGGGTTTTAAAAAGCTCAGGCAGGAGATCTTGATCATTAGCTATGAAGAGGGCTGGCAGGGGAGCGTGTTCATTTCTAATTTACCAATGCATAATATGAGACATTAAAGTTTGAAATATGGTGATTTTGTCCTCTCACAAAATGTTTCTCTAAAAAAAGCTCTCGTCTTTTAGGTGCCAGTGACATTAACTATGGCCCTGATAATTTGAGAAAATTTTGAAAATGAGCTATGTGAACCAATAGCTTCGAAAGTGACATTTAGATAAATAATGTCTTTCTATATAAAAGTAAAACCATTGCTTAAGTGGGCAACATTCTTGTCTCTCAGTGAATTAATAGAATGGCTCTCTGGATACACTGTGGCCACAGGAACTTGCTGGACTCCTGGAGGGCAGGAAAGTGCACTCCTGCGGCATCCTGGTGCGTTTGAAATCCACAAATCGCAGGAAAGTGCGCTCCTGCGGCATCCTGGTGCGTTTGAAATCCACAAATCGCAGGAGTGCTCCTGACTTTTGGACCCTAGATCAAAACACGTGAGTCATCACTCTTGATCCCACTCAAAGTCTTCTTCCTCCAGAATTTCCAGGTGTAAAGGCCCATAAAAAGCATGATGTAGATAATTTTAAAGGCTATTAGAACATGTTTCTCTTCAAAGACTGACCTCAGTGTCTATAGGCAGTGCTTCTTTTCTTGCTGAATAGCTGATAAAATGTGCCTTTCAACAAAAGACACACTACAGCAGATGTTTTTCTTCTATACCCTTTACCTCAACAATATTCTCATTACTTCTGGAAGCTCCTTTCAGTCCAATCTTGTCAACACAGCTGATACTTAGCAAGGAACTGTTGCGTTCCAGGTTCCAGAAAACTAAATGTTTTGTGTGCTTGTTATTATTCACCAGATACAACTGACAAGGCCATGAGAAAGTGTCACTCATGCTGGGACTTAAGCTGAGAAACACCAAGTGACCTCCCAGGGCCACACCGCTGCTAGGGGCAGAATCATGGCTTAGACCTGGGTCTCAATGGCTGCAGAACACAGAAATGAACTAGGCTCAAGAGGCTCCTCAAGCCAACTGTTCTCTTCCTAAGGAAAATCTTCATGTGAATTTTAAACTGCAAACACTTTTAGAGTGGCAGGCAGGAATCTAGAGCTGAGCCATGCGTGCGCACACCAGCTGGTTACAGCTGCCACTGCAATCTCTGACGTGCTCCTGCACAGAAGAAAGAAACAGACATAAAGAGGTGCAGTGAGTGCCCAAACTGTCTAGGAGACACTGGGGTGGCAGACAGACATGTCTGAGGTGGGGACACATGGGCTGCCTTTTCAAGAGGAAAGAAGGAATTTGTCCCAGAACAGAAAGGTGTTTGGAGTTAGAGTACAATGCCCAGAATGAGTGAGAGATTATATCACATTTGGGGGCTGCTATTCCATAGGTATGGCTACAAGGAAAGTGACAAGAAGGAGTGAAAACAACTGAGACTGGATGTGAAGGTAGGGCTAAAGTGATGGAAAACCTGCACAGAACAGGTGTTGGAGCAAAGACAAGTCCTGAAGTAAGGCCTGCGCCCACCTACTACATGCATTTCCCTGCTAAAAGATGTGTGACCCATAGGCTCTGCAACAGCACAGCTACTTTGTAACCAGCCGTATTCAATACAAAGGAAAATAATGTCTTGGAAATGGTGCAACTGAGCAATTCTGGAAGCACTGAAGACCACCTTTACTAAGTAAGACAAAATGAAAATAGAAACTTAGAAAACCTATCTATTAAGTAGATAACTTAAGTTATCTAAGTCAAAGGTCTAAGAAGAGTTTCAGCAGCTCATAATTCTACCATGATCTCTCCCCAAGCACAAATCATACAGAAAGGTGCTTTTGTAATCACAGCTTTTTCTTCTGTTTTTGGTGGTGATGGGAGTACGGGGGTGGGCGGGTGCTTCAAGTCCACCAAATGTTTCAACTTTATTTTTTCTCCTCTTCCCTGATTTTTGAACACAGCAGACTCTGTCAGTTCAAACACTGTGAGTTTTCTCTTTTTTAAGTAAAAATTTATAATAATTTTTCAACTAAAAATGCAACAAATCTGAAACTTTGTATTCTGCAGAAGCAAGATGGACAAAGGTGCCCTTATGTTCACTTTTCCTTGCAGCAGCCTTCACCTTGTACACAGCCACTTCTCTGGGGGCTAAACCCCAGAACCATTGTAGGCCTGGCCACCCCTTTCCTCTTCTAGTCTCTTCTGCACTGTGGAAGATTGTATTGTTTTAATCTCAGTGAGGGGGAACCAATGTAGCTCTAATACAGTTATGGCCTAGATGCCTCTATTTCCAGCACACTTAATTTTATTGTAAACATTACATCTAATTTTTTGTTTTTTTGTTTTCTTTGAAAAACAGGTATCTATAACTTTATTTAAAATTTTGATTTACAACATAATAAGTTTCTCTTTCATCTTAGTATTACCTCTCTGGTGTTATTTGAAATTTAGTTTTGTTTCCAAAATCACACTGTAATCATTCTTAGATTCCTTAAGCAACTGACTCAAGTTCAGATTTACTGAAGACAAAACAATATTAACAGCTTAAAAAAAATAGGTTCTTGAAAATGAGTAAGCAGTATCTCATCTAACGTTGAGTGTTTGTAAATGTCAATTGTGTTTTGAGGGAGAAAAACTGATCTGTTCTCTTTCCATTGCATTCTGGGGAAAGCAAGGGCCCCATTCATGAATAATCTAGCTCTAACCTTTTGTTAAACTTTCATCTGCACACTGTAGAATGGGTAATGAGCAGATATTGAAGAAAGTTCTGCTTCATTCCAATAGCAGCCTCAGTTTTTCTCAACAAACTTCTTTTTCCAGCAGTGGAATCCCAGACTTCCTAGAGAATCCACTGAATTCTCACAACCTAATCTGTGAAATCCTTCTGTTCTTTTTTCTTTTGTCATAATATATACAATTGGAGCACGTGAGGATGAGATAAAGCCAGAGACATTCCTTCAAAACTGAAACCTTTCTGTGACATTTGCTTCAGCTCCTACTGTAGTCTTCTGCTTTTTATTATTAATCATTTAACACTTTTTAAAACTTGAAATCAATTTATTCTGAATTTTAGCATATTTTTAGTGGAGAAATGTTCAGATCTGTCTTCCCTTCTGCTCCCCTGACCTATTGTCGGATTAATTGTAGCTCAACTTTAGTTTCTGTCTTCAGTACAATGGATCTCGAAACATCAGCTTTCACTCCCAGCACTGGTGCAACCTCCAATTCTCTCTCTTTCTAGGTCTGTGTGAGGAAGCTCAATGTGACCTGTTTGTCCACATGTTTCTTTCGCAGCCACTGTGAAGGCACACACCTCCCCTAAACACACATGTGCCAGAACCTCCCAGCCAAATGTCCTCTCAAGGCAATGGATTTTTTTTATGAATCTCCATTTTGCTGTGGTTTGACTTGCACCCCTGTGATTCACTTCATCACCCCCAAGAGTTCCAAGAGGGGAAGGAAGGGAGCAGATGAGGCGGTCAACCCTGTGTGTTAACCGATACGGCAGAATATCTGTATTTAACAAGCTCTGGCAAGTGTGAATCATTTTGCGCTGAATATGCATGCCTACGCAGTGGTCTTGGCTTCAGATCTCCTGATCATTAGACTCTTCCACCCACAGAAGGGAATTGCAAGGACCACTTAGTAATTTTAGGTCTATAAAAAGTGAAAGGTGCTTTCCTAAACCTTGGAGGAAAGAATGAAAGCCGACAGCTTTGCCCGAGGGCACAGCTGTAGGAGAGTCTCTCATTGCATGTCCTTGGAGGACGTGGCTGATTTTCTCCTCTGGAAGTCTCCTAGAGCAGAGCCTGTGGTCCATCCTTGGATAAACCAGGGCTTTTAATGGCTTTGTTTGGCCATCACAGCCCGAAATGCTCAGGCAGACACTGGAGTCTCCATGAACCCAAAGTGAAACTTTCTCTTGAAGTCTAGCTCCTCATTTCTGCATGTGGTATTCCTTATGTGTTCCTCATCCACCTCAATAGCACACAATGCTCACTGTCATTTTTGAGATAAGACTTGCATTTTACTCTGCTCTTTGCATCTCTTCTCCAGATCCAGCTTCTACCCATCCTTCAGCCTGCAGCAGTCAGGTAGGCTCAGTTATACTGTGGTAACAAGCAACCCCCAAATCTCAGTGGCTCAAAGAAGCTTCTCCATAATATACATGCTCCTCAAAGGCCAGATGGGAGGGACCTCTATTTTATGTCATCCAAACTCAGAACCCCAGGGTGAGGGAGGTGTTGTCAATATTCCCCCAATTACTGTGAAATGGAGAAGAAGAGAGCTGACTCACACACTGGTTTTGGAGATTTCTCCTGGAATACTCACATGACATTTCCCCTTCACCTCCACTGGCCAAGGAAAGTTGCATGGTCCTGCCTGAGCGTAAGGAGATGGAAAAGCTCAATCAGATGAGTCCCTGGAAGAAGACCTGGAGATATTTGGTGAATGGCCCTAATGACTGTCACAAACACAATGTGTATTCCCACCACTCCATGCAGTTGGCCTCCAGATATCAATCCTTCTTGCAAAGTCTTAGGATTTCTGATCTGAATCCATATGGCTCATGGCATTCTCCTACATGGAACGTGTCTTTGAGGAGGCATGAGAGTAGTCACAAGCACTGATTTAAAGCAAGACAAACATGCATTTGGGCCTGGGTACATGCCAGCTGAGTGATCTCTGAGAAGCTTCTAACTGCATCCTGTCTCAGCTTCCTCATCTGTAAAATCAGAAGAATGGTGCTAACTGTATGGTTCTGAGTTTGACAGAAAATTATTGATAAAGGCACTGCTGGCAAAGGTGTAAGAGCAGAGTGTAAGGAATCCAAAGGAATAATGCTACACCGCAGGTGAGTAATGAGGGGGACAGAAGCATCATCTCCTCAGGCCTGAGCTGGCTCCTAATAGGACTCAAACTCAGAGAGAAAACTTTGTGAAGTATGTGATCTGACAGGAGCTGCGACCTTGGGTCAAGGATCACCGTGCCCCTCGTTGGCATGCAGAGCAGTAAACACTCACTGACTGAGCTGATGGGAAGCCAGAAGGCGGGAGAGCCTGTGGACTGTACATACAGGTCAGCTCTCCGGGAAACTAAGCAGGTAAATGTGGCTGAGGGTAGCTCTGGAAAGTGAGCAGAAGATCTCTAGCACATTCAATCATTGTGCCTCTGTGATGGTCACAGTGACCACCAATGAGTCTATGGTAAATGTGAATTTGCTTTTTTATTGTACATCACTGCTATGGAGTGTGTCGTTGGTATTCCTGTGGAAACTCAAGGCTTTTATATTGTATGATTGGTTCTTTCTCAAATGTATATATGATTAATTTGCCTAATATTCTGTAGGGTTCATATTAGTGTACTAAGATCTAATTCAAGTGTCTGGGTTACTCTGCAAAACTAGCATTTGATCCTTAGTAAAGCCTTCCCTATATTCTTTTTTTGTTGTTTTTAATTTTTTAAATAATATTTTTATTGAAGTACAGTTGATTTTGTGTTAGTTTCAGGTGTACAGCAAACTGATTCAGTTCTATGTGTGTGTGTGTGTGTGTGTGTATACATATATATACATATATATATATATTCTTTTTCAGAATTTTTCCCTTATAGGTTATTACAAAATATTGAGTTAGTTCCCTGTACTATAGAGTAGGTTCTTGCTAGTTATCTATTTTATATATAGTAGTGTGTATACGTTAATCCCAAACTCTCAATTTATCCCTCCCCCACCCATTCCCCTTTGGTAACCATAAGTTTGTTTTCTATGTCTGTGGGTCTATTTCTGTTGTAAATAAGTTCATTTGTATCATTTTGTTAGGTTCCACATATAAGTGATATCATATGATATTTGTCTTTCTCTATCTGGCTTACTTCACTTAGTATGATTATCTCTAGGTCCATTCATATTGCTGCAAATGACATTATTTCATCCTTTTTTATGGCTAATAACATTCTAGTGTGTGTGTGTGTGTGTGTGTGTGAGTGTGTGAGTGTGTGTGTATGCCACATCTTTATCAATTCATCTATCGATGGACATTTAGATTGCTTCCATGTCTTGGCTATTGTAAATAGTGTTGCAATGAACTTTAGAGTGCATGTATCTTCTTGAAAGGGATTAAAGACCTAAATGTAAGATTGGGTACTGTAAAACTCCTAGAGGAAAATATAGGCAGAACAGTCTTTGACATAAATCTCAGCAAAATCTTTTTGGATCTGTCTCCTAGGGTAACGGAAATAAAAACAAAAATAAACAAATGGCACCTAATTAAACTTAAAAGCTTTTGCACGGTAAAGAAAACCATAAGCAAAATGAAAAGACAACCTACAGAATGAGTGAAAATATTTGCAAATGTTGTGACCGACAAGGGATTAGTTTCCAAAATATACAAACAGCTCATACAGCTTAATATAAAAAACACAAAGAACCCAATCCAAAAATGGGCAAAGGATCTGAATAGATATTACTCCAAAGAAGACATACAGATGGCCAACAGGCACATGAAATCAATGCTCAACATTGCTAATTATTAGAGAAATGCAACTCAAAACTACAGTGAGTTATCGCTTCATATCGGTTGGAATGGCCAAAGTCTACAAATAATAAAAGCTGTAGAGCAGGGGTCTCCAGCCCCCAGGCTGCACAGCATGAGGTGAGCGGCAGGCAAGCAAGTGAAGCTTCGTCTGCTGCTCCCAATCGCTCCCCAGCGATCGCATCACCGCCTGACCAACTTCAACCCTCGTCCATGGAAAAACTGTCTTCCATGAAAGCGGTCTCTGGTGCCAAAAAAGGTTGGGGACCACTGCTGCAAAGGGTGTGGAGAAAAGGGAACCCTCTTGCACTGTTGGTAGGAATGTACATCGGTGCACCAACTGTGGAGAACAGTATGGAGTTTCCTTAAAAAACTAAAAATGGAGTTATCATATGATGCAGGGCATATATCTGGAGAAAACTGTAATTCAAAAAGATACATGCACCCCAGTGTTCATTGCAGCAGTATTTACAATCCCCTATATTCCTCTAAGTGTGCTTGGAAGGACCACAGGTATGCAGCGATGACTAGATGACACCTCATACAAGAGAGCCCTCTGGTGGAAACTGGCCGATGTGGACCATTGCTTGCCTGGCCCCAGGCCTGGGCTCATATAAAAGAATGAAATGTCTGCTCAGGCCACAGATGGTTTTAAATCCAACTCAACCTCAGTCAAGGGTGTTAGTGCCCCAGAGGTCACATAAGGTTTGATTTTCTTCTTCCCTCGCACTTGGGGAGGGTGGTGCTGGCCCCACTCTGCCTGGTTCCTGCGTAGCCTTGACATGCACAGCTCTCAGCAGACAGGAGTGGGTGTATGTAGACTCGGTGCAGCAAACTACCAGCCCCCAGGTGCTGCCTTCCTGAGGGCTGGTGAAGCCCTCCTGGGACTGGATGGATCCTTCCGCCCAGCCAAGTGGGCAGCAGTAGATGGTCAGGCTCAGACAGGAAAGCCCCTGACTTCCAAACATCCAGGCAGCCATCTGTGGTCCTCCAGCTCAGGCCTGCCTGGGCCCTGTCAAGCTCCTGTGGCCAATTACTGAGCTGACCTTGCTGCTGGGCAAATGAACAGCTACCTGGGCAGCCTAGACAGTCCCTGGAATTTTTCAGTTTCCAACGCTCACATGGTTGAGACAAGTGTCCACTCCCTCAGAGCCTCTTAGCCTGCCAAGAGAGGTCATAACCCAGCAAGCATTGAATATGGCCCTGGTCCCAACCACCACATAGCAGATTGTGGCGTGCTATCCTGTAGGCTTCTGGTTATAATAACCTTGGACATTCATACTCACTGAGAATCAAATGTATGGGAGCAACTGTACCTCCAACCTGGCAGTTTTACACTAAGGCCCAAAGGTCCCAGAGAGCCACATGCATTCATGTCGCCTCCTGAAAGCCGGTCAACTCTGCATTCCCTGGTATGGAATAATCCTTGAGCCTCCCACTGCTTCACTGAGGAATAATTTCTTTACCACCATAGCATTTATTCTCTGCTCTTTGTAAAGGAGAGAGGAGACTGGATAAATGAGCAAAATTATTCTTGGGGCATGGGTGAGTAATGTGGCTGGGGGGCGGTGTGACTCCTGGGCTCCCACCACCAGGGACATCAATGAGAGCTGTGCCTTTTGCAAGAGGAAGAGCTTCTTGCTGTCATGGGAGGACAGCAAAGGCACTGGATGGGTGGCTGCAGCCCTGACCCTAAGTCAACGCCGTCAGACCCCACAGCTGAGCAGTGCACTGTCAGAGACGTGGAATCTGCTGCTTTCTGCAAGCCAGCCTCTGTTCTCATGCCAAAATCCAGCACCCCAGCTTTCCTTTGGAAGCGTCTTACCTGCTTCCAATCCAAACAGTTCAGAGGGCTGACCCCATCTTCCATCCACATTGAAGATGGGCATATCATCCACATCTAGCTAATCTTATGTTCCATCCGCTGGGTGCTCTGATGTGTTCAAAGATGATAGTATGACCCAAGCCAGGCCAATGGCATTTAAAGCCATGAATTTCTGTGGAACACAAAGGAAGGAAAAACCTTTTCTAGTAGACTAGATGGTGAGTTGGTGTCAGCTGGAGTTGGTGGAGGCCCTGGATGCAGTGAGACTGTGCCTGTGAATGGGGCCACCCAACGTCACATAGCAGGACATAGGGTTGGAGAGGGAGCAGGTCACACTGTGAGAGTGTGAGCCCCTCGACCTGCCAGGTCCAAACCCACTGTTAAACTCGCCGCATAAAAGTATGAATTTATTTCTACCATTTACAATATATTAAAGTATTTTGCTTCAGTAAGTGTGTCCAGTTCCTTGGAATCAGAAAAAATCCTTGCTGACTCATCAGCATCAAAGGTCTCTGAGTCTCCCTCACATGGTGTCCTCACTGAGCAGGGCCTGACTGGGGAGGTGACCACACTGGCTGGGCTCAGATCTTAGGGGAGCTGCCAAACATCTCTGTCCCTGTTCCTTCCCTCCCTCAGGAATGAAAAACCCCTGAATAATGAGAGGAGAACCAGAAGGGGAAAGAGGTCCCTGGATGGCTAATTGGTTTGTCTATATTTTCTTTATTTTAAGGTCCATCTTGTTAATGTGTGTTTTTACTAAGAAATCACCCATTTCCTCTTGGTTTTCGGTTTGATGTAATAACTTTCTCTTATTTGATTTTTATTTTCTCCTCTCTTTCTAGTTTTCTACATAATTCTTACAACTAACAAACAAATATAAATACCTTACTAGTAACTAAAGTCTGTATTTTTTCCAGTTCCCTTCATTCTCTTTTTCTGTTCCAGGATTCCATCCATGGTACTGCATGATATGTAGTCATCATGACTATTTAAGCTCTTTTTGTCCTTGACCATTGCTCAGACTCTTTTTGTTTCAATTACCCTGACAGGAGGAAGGCACTATGTGGAACCCACACTTCAGGAGAGGTGTTTTAGCTCCACCTCACTGAAAGATGGCTGAGTGTCTATATCAATTATTTGGAATTCTCTGGCATAGAATATTTCTATTTAACCTCATCAATTCTCAGGAATTCTCCTGCATAGGAGATTTCTATTCAATCCTATTAATAAAATACCTGTGCAATCATTTCTTTTTACCAGTGTGGACACGTGGATAGTTAATTTAAACTTCTGGGTATAACCCAGCACTGCAGTATTTTGTTGCTTTGTTTATTCCTGTTTTGGCTATTGATATCCCTTTCGTTTGGCCCCTGTTTCCTTTGACATCATTCCGTCTGTGAGTTTTTCTTTTTCCTTCCTGCCTGCGTTGACTACTTCTTACGTCTCATTTCTATGAGACCCCTGTGTGCAGGAATTAAATTTGTTTCTTTTGATCTGTCTTGTGTCAATTTTATTATTAGTTCAGCCACAAGATTTCAAGAGGGATAGAACTCAAGAGTTCTAATATGTGTGCAGCAATATCTCATTGTAGTATTAATTTGTAATTCCCCAGTGGTGTATGATGTTGAGCAAATTTTTTAATACTCTCTGTATATTTTCTTTGGTCAGGTGACTTCATATCTCTACCTATCTTTAATTGGGTTGTGTTAGAGTTTTTTGTATATTTGAGACAGAGCCTTTATTAGGTATGTGTTTGCAAATACTTTTTCTCCCAGTTTGTGGCTTGCACTTTGATTTTCTGGATAAGGTCTTTCACAGAGTAGAAATCTTTAATTTTTATAAAGTCCACAGTATTCCTTGCACTTTTTTTTTGTGGATAGGCTTTTTGTGCTGTGTGTTAAAACTCAAAACTCATGATCTACATGACCAAACCCAAGGACACATAGATTTTCTTCTCTGTTTTGTTCTATAATTTTGAATAGTTTTGCATTTAAAATTTGTCTATGAAAATTTTTCAGTGAATTGGGGTAAGTTTTAAAGTTTGCATCTACATTCATTTCATTCCATATGGTTTCCAATTAATTGTTCCTTAACTACTTTGGAGAACTTATGGGGTATAGTCTCCAGGTCAGTTTGAATTTGCACAGTTTAATGGATTCAGCAGTTCCACCAGCAGGAGGCGGTGTCTCAAGTGCCATGGGAGGGAGGAGCGGCCTGCACTTCCGAGACTGACCAAAAAGTGGCGCTGAGCTCGCCCCCTTCCGAACCACAGCACATGTGCATTCCCAGCGCAATCAATTCTGAGTGCAGCTGAGAGGGGTACGGGTTTGGGTTAGGGTTCGGGTTAGGGCTCGGGTTAGGGTCTAGGGTTAGGGTTTAGGTTTAGGGTTGCCATTAGGGTTAGGGTTAGGGTACAGGTTAGGGTCAGGGTTAGGGTTCGCGTTAGGGTTAGGGTACGTGTTAGGTTTAGGGTATTTATTAAACCTCTCCCACTCTCTAGATACCACTTAGCACGTAAAGGAATATTATTTCGGGTCCAGCCATGGAGAAGATTTTAGACACTAGGATAAGATAAAGAACACACACATTATAAATAAATCACATTAGGATTCTTTTTTGAACCTGTACATTAAAACAGTAGTGCTTAAGAAATCTAATGGAGGCAAAAGCAGTAAAGGGAAGTTTTATGGGAATAACATCACAGATTTTCTGTAGAGCACACAGATTTTGAGTGGTTAGAAAGTCAAGGAGGAATGCTTTCGTTCTGAAGATATAAACCCTCTTCTAAATTGAGCTGTTACTGGAAGTTAGAAATTTTTTGTTGCGGTTGTGTTGCTTTGTGTTTTCATGATTATTCTGCTTGCATCTCCCTTGTTAAACCTTTGATTTGGGGAAGAGTGCCATTACTGGAAATGAGTTTAAAGAGTTATTCTCAAAAACAGAAGGAAATGGTTCTCACAAAAATATTAAATAAACTCTATACTGGTGTACTAACAGAATTATGATTCAGGGATAATAATTCTATGAAATGTAATTAAACACACAATATATATTTTTGTCTTTTAAATTTCCATTGTTACTTTTTTAAAGTACAATTATAATTCAAGTACTTTGTAACAAGTGAAATTTAAAAAGACTAAAGGAAAAGATAATATTTTACCATTTGCCATCCTTTCCCATGTACTGAACCGACCAGCATAATGTGTGGATTTCTCATTTTATCCAGCTGTTCTATCATCTGGAACATCACGCTCCTCACTGTAGAGAAACAGATTGAGCTCTCACACGTTTTATAGGCTACATAACAGTCCGTAGAACAGAAGTACCAGCTATTTCAGACTTAGCTTTTTGAGGGCCACTCAGGTTAATTTCTGTTTTATTTTGTTGTTCTGCTAATCTGTTTTAATGCCAGAAAAAATATATTTTAAAATACAAAAAAAATTAAGTTAGGGGTAAGGATTATGGGTTAGGGTATGGGTTAGGGTATGGGTTAGGGTTAGGGGACATGTTAGGGTTAGGTTATTGGTTAGGAGTAGGGTACAGGTTAGGGTTAGGGTGCCGGTTATGGTTAGGTTTAGGGTACGGGTTAGGGTTAGGTTATGGGTTAGGGTTAGGGTACAGTTTAGGGTATGGCTACAGGTTAAGGTTAGGTTACGGGTTAGTGTTAGGATAGGGGTTAGGATTAGAGTATGGGTCAGGGTACGGGTTAGGGTATGGTTTAGGGTACAGGTTAGGGTAGGGCTATGGGTTATGGTTATGGTTAGGGTACGGGTTAGTGTTAGGGTACAGTTTAGGGTATGGCTACGGGTTAGGGTTTGGATATGGGTTAGGGGACGGGTTAGTGTTAGGGTATGGGTTAGGATTAGGGTTAGGGTTAGGGTATGGGTTAGGGTTTGGGTGCGGTTTAGGGTACAGGTTAGGATTAAGGTACAGGTTAGGGTTAGGGTACAGGTTAGGGTTAGGGTTAGGGTACGCGTTAGGGTTATGGTACGTGCTAGAGTTAGGGTATTTATTAAACCTCTCCCACTCTCTAGACACCACTTGGCACTTAAAGGAATATATTTTGGAGTCCAGCCATGGAGAAGATTTTAGACACTAGGATGAGATAAACAACACACGCATTATAAATACATCACATTAGGATTCTTTTTTGAACCTGTACATTAAAACAGTAGTGCTTAGGAAATCTATTGGAGGAAGAAGCAGTAAAGGGATGTTTTACGGGAATAACATCACAGATTTTCTGTAGAATACACAGATTTTGAGTGGTTAGAAAGTCAAGGAGGAATGCTTTTCTTCTGAAGATATAAACCCTCTTCTAAATTGAGCTGTTATTGGAAGTTAGAAATTTTTTGTTGCTGTTGTATTGCTTTGCGTTTTCATGATTGTTCTGCTTGTATCTCCCTTGTTAAACCTTTGATTTGGGGAAGAGTGCCATTACTGGAAATGAGTTTAAAGAGTTATTCTCAAAAACAGAAGGAAATGGTTCTCACAAAAATATTAAGAAATAATCTCTGTACTGGTGTACTAACAGAATTATGATTCAGGGATAATAATTCTATGAAATGTAATTAAACACACAATATATTCTTTTTCTTTTAAATTTCCATTTTTATTTTTTAAAGTACAATTATAATTCAAGTTCTTCATAACAAGTGAAATTTTAAAAGATTAAAGGAAAAGATAATATTTTACCACTTGCCAACCTTTCCCACTCCCTGAAATGACCAGAAAATTGTGTAGCTTTCTCATTTTATCCAGGTGTTCCTTACATCTGGAACATCATGTTTCTCACTGTAGAAAAAAAAATTAGCTCTCACACTTTTTATAGGCTACATAACAATCCATAGAACAGAAGTACCAACTATTTCAAACTTAGCTTTTTGAAGAACACTCAGGTTACTTTGTTTTATTTTGTTTCCCTGCTAATATGTTTTAACCCCAGAAAAATAATACTTAAAATACAAAAATTAAAGAAGTTAAGTTAGGGGTAAGGATTAGGGTTTAGGGTATGGTTTAGGGTACAGGTTAGGGTACGGGTTAGGGTTAGGGTACAGGTTATTATTAGGGTACAAGTTAGGGTACGGTTTAGGGTACAGGATAGGGTATGGGTTAGGGTTAGGGTTATGGTTATGGTTAGGGTTAGGCTACGGTTTAGGGTACAGGTTAAGATACGGCTACGGGTTAAGGTTACGGTACATGTTAGGGTATGGGTTAGTGTTAGCGTACGGGTTAGGATTAAGGTACAGATTAGGGTTAGGTTTAGGGTTAGGGTTAGGGTATGGTTTAGGGGACAGGTTAGGGTATGGCTACGGTTTGGGTTAGGTTACTTCTTAGGGTACGGGTTAGGGTATGGGTTAGGGTTAGGGTATGGTGTTAGGGTTAGGGTTAGGGTTAGGGTACAGGTTAGGGTACGGCTATGGGTTAGGGTTAGGGTACGTGTTAGGGTACAGGTCAGTGTTAGGGTATGGGTTAGGATTAGGGTACAGGGCAGGGTACGGTTTAGGGTACAGGTCAGGGTTAGGGTTAGGGTACAGGTAAGGGTACGGATAGGGGTTACGGTTAGGGTACGTGTTAGGGTATGGGTTAGTGTTAGTGTACAGGTTAGGATTAGGGTACGCGTTAGGGTAAGGGTTAGGGTCAGGGTTAGGGTTAAGGTTAAGGAACAGGTACAGTTTAGGGTACAAGTTAAGGTACGACAACGAGTTAGGGTTAGGGTACGTGTTATGGTAAGGGTTAGTGTTAGTGTATGGGTTAGGATTAGGGTACAGGTTAGGGTAAGTGTTAGGGTTAGTGTTAGGAAATGGGTACTGTTTAGGGTACAGGGTAGGGTACAACAACGGGTTAGAGTTAGGGTACGTGTTAGGGTATGGTTTAGTGTTAGTGTACAGGTTAGGATTAGGGTACGGGTTAGGGTAAGTGTTAGGGTTAGGGTTAGTGTTAGGGAGCGTGTAGAGTTTAGGGTACAATTTAGGGTACGACAACAGGTTAGAATTTGGGTATGTGCTAGGGCACGGGTTAGGGTTAGTGTACAGGTTAGGATTAGGGTATGGGATAGTGTAAGGGTTAGGGTTAGGGTTAGGTTTAGGGTTAGGGTATGACAACAGGTTAGGCTTAGGGTACTTGTTAGGGTATGGGTTAGTGTTAGTGTACGGGTTAGGATTAGGGTACCAGTTAGTGTAAGGGTTAGGGTTAGGGTTAGAATTAGGATTAGGGAACGGGTACGGTATAAGGTACAGGTTACGGTATGACAACAGGTTAGGGTTAGGGTACAGGTTAGTGTTGGTGTATGGGTTAGGTTCAGGGTATGGGTTAGGGTAAGGTTTAGGTTTAGGTTTAGGCGTAGAGTTAGGGAACGGGTATGCTTTATGGTACTGGTTAGGGTACAACGGGTTAGGGTTAGGGTTCTTGATAGGGGAAGGTTTAGTGTTAGTGTACTGGTTAGGATTAAGGTATGGGTTAGGGTAAGGGTTAGGGTTAGGTTTAAGGTTACAGTTAGGGTTATTGAAAGGGTACGGTTTAGGGTACAGGTTAGGGTATGACAACAGGTTAGGGTTAGGGTATGTGTTAGGGTATGGGTTAGTGTTAGCGTACCGGTTAGCATTAGGGTAATGGTTAGGGTAAGGCTTAGGGTAAGGGTTAGGGTTAGTGAATGGGTACGGTTTAGGGTACAGGTTAGGGTATGACAACAGGTTAGGGTTAGGGTACGTGTTAGGGTATGGGTTAGTGTTAGCGTACAGGTTAGGATTAGGGTACAGGTTAGGGTAAGGGTTATGGGTAGTGATAGGGAACGGGTACTGTTTAGGTTACAGGTTAGGGTAGGACAACGGTTTAGGCTTAGGGTACATTTTAGGGTACGAGTTAGTGTTAGTGTATGGGTTAGGATTAGGGTATGGTTTAGGGTAAGGGTTAGAGTTAGTGTTAGGGTTAGGGAACGGGTATGGTTTAGGGTACAGTTTAGGGTACGACCAGGGGTTAGGTTTAGGGTACGTGTTAGGGTATGGGTTAGGATTACGGTATGGGTTAGGGTTAGGTTTAGGATTAGGGTTAGGGAACAGATATGGTTTAGGGTACAGGTTAGGGTACTACAATGGTTTAGGGTTAGGGTACGGGTTAGGATTAGGGTAGAGGTTAGTGTAAGCGAAAGGGTTAGGTTTAGGGTTAGGGAATGGGTACGTTTTAGGATACATGTTAGGGTACGACAACAGGCAAGGGTTAAGCTACATATTAGGGTATGGGTTAGTGGTAGTGTACGGGTTAGAATTAGGGTACGGTTTAGTGTAAGGGTTAAGGCTAGGGTTAGGGTTAGGTTTAGGTTTAGGGAATGGGTACTGTTTAGGGTACAGCTTAGGGTACGACAACGGGTTAGGGATAGGCTACGTGTTAGGATAAGGGTTAGTGTTACTGTATGGGTTAGGATTAGGGTATGGGTTAGGTTAAGGTTTAGGGTTAGTGTTAGGGTGAGGGTTAGGGTTAGAGTTAGGGAATGTGTACGGTTTCGGGTACAGTTTAGGGTATGACAATGGGTTAGGGTTAGTGTACGTGTTAGTGTATGGGTTAGTGTTAGTGCACAGCTTAGGATTAGGGTACAGTTTAGTGTAAGGGCTAGGGTTAGGGTTAGGGATCGGGTACTGTTTAGGGTACAGTTTAGGGTACTACAATGGGTTAGGATTAGGGTACGGGTTAGGGTAAGGGTTAGGGCTAGGGTTACGGTTAGGTTTAGGGTTAGGGAACGAGTACGGTTTAGGGTACAGCTTAGTGTACGACAACGGGTTAGGGTTAGGGTATGTGTTAGGATTAGGATTTGGGTTAGCGTAAGGGTTAGAGTTAGGCTTAGGGAACGGGTACAGTTTAGGGTACATGTTAGGGTATGACTTAGGGTTAGGGTACCTATTAGGCTACGGGTTAGTGTTAGTGTATAGTTTAGGATTAGGGTATGGCTTAGGGTAAGGGTTAGGGTTAGATTTAGGGAACGGGTACAGTTTGGGGTACAGATTAGTGTACTACAATGGGTTAAGTTTAGGGTACGGGTTAGGATTAGGGTACAGGTTAGTGTAAGCATAAGGGTTAGGGTTAAGGTTAGGGTTAGGGTTAGGCAATGGGTACGGTTTAGGGTACAGGTTAGTGTACGACAATGGGTAAGGGTTAGGGTACGTGTTAGGGTACAGGTTAGTGTTAGTGTATGGGTTAGCATTGGGGTACGGGTAAGGGTTAGGGTAAGGTTTAGGTTTTAGGTTAGCTTTAGGGAACTGGTACGGTTAAGGGTACAGTTTAGGGTACGACAGCGGGTTAGGATTTGGGTACGTGTTAGGGCATGGGTTAGTGTTAGTGTATGGGTTAGGATTAGGGTATGGTTTAGTGTAAGGGTTAGGGTAAGGGTTAGGTTTAGGGTTAGGGTTAGGGTTAAGTTTAGGGAACGGGTATGGTTTAGGGTACAGGTTACAGTACAACAACTGGTTAGGGTTAGGGTACCTGTTGGGGTATGGGTTAGTGTTAGGGTTAGGGTTAGGGTTAAGTTTAGGGAACGGGTATGGTTTAGGGTACAGGTTACAGTACAACAATTGGTTAGGGTTAGGGTACCTGTTGGGGTACGGGTTAGTGTTAGTGTATGGGTTAGGATTAAGGTACGGGTTAGAGTAAGGCTTCGGGTAAGAGTTACGGTTACGGTTACGGTTAGGGTTAGGGAACGGGTACGGTTTAGGGTACCGGTTAGGGTACGGCAATGGGTAAGTGTACCCTTTTTCCTTTCAATGTTTCATATAGAGGCCCAGCTATTAGACTGTAGTTAGAGATCCAGATGCAGCAAACCCCGGCCTCCCCAGGAACCTCTAAGCTGTCTTCTAGTTTTCGAAGTGGTATGGCTGCAATGGCTTCTTCCCTTTCCTGCAATGGGCTTCTCCTCCGACCAGGCAGGTCGCCTTAGTCTTTGATATTTGAGCCTTTTTATTGGACACCTTCTATCCTTTATTGTCTAGGTAGTTCAGAGGCCTTCTTAGTAGGACTGGCGATCAGAATGTCGTCTGAATATTGAAGGAGGGTTCCCTTTTCCAGAGGTAGAACTCTTAGGTCTTTAGCTAACGTTTCCCCAAAGATGGTGTGGGAATTTTTGAACCGTTGGGGCAGGACGGCCCAGCAGTATTGGGTTTTGTTTTGTTTTGTTTTGTTTTGTTTTGTTTTTGTGGTACGCGGGCTTCTCACTGTTGTGGCCTTTCCCGTTGCGGAGCACAGGCTCCAGATGCACAGGCTCAGTGGCCATGGCTCACGGGCCCAGCCGCTCTGCGGCATGTGGGATCTTCCCGGACCGGGGCACGAACCCGTGTCGCCTGCATTGGCAGGCAGACTCTCAACTACTGCGCCACCAGGGAAGCCCAGCAGTATTGTTTTTGTTGTATGTTGAGTTCTGCCACTCACAAGCCAAAATTTCTTGTAACTCTTGGACTAATGTAATACAGAAGAAGGCATCATTGAAGTCTAATACAGAATACCATGTCCTGGTGGATGGTAGAATGACCAGCAGGGTGTAGGAATTAGAAACTACTGGATGTATAACCTCAGTGGCTTCACTGACGGTCCTGACATCCTTTACCAGGTCCCCAGCAGCCCACGGGGCTCTCGTGGTCAGGCCAATCCCAGGATATGGTGCTCACCTGGGCAGGTCCCCAGCAGCTCATGGGGCTCTCATGGTCAGGTCCCTCCAAGGATATGGGGCTCACCTGGGCAGGTCCACAGCAGCCCATGGGGCTCTCATGGTCAAGTCCCTCCCAGGGTATGGAGCTCACCTGTGCAGCTACCCAGTGGCCCATGGGGCTGTCATGGTCAGGCCCCGCCCAGGATACAGAGCTCCCCTGGGCAGGTACCCCGGCAGGGCTGGGCACACAGGAACTGTGCACATAGCCCTCATTGCAGAGAACCCCCAGCTCACCTGTCACTCAGAGCTGACACAGAGCACCTCAGAGCAAGACTTGAACTAACAAACAGCAGCTCTGACAGGTCTGTGACCCTGGGCGTAACTCTGAGCGGCCTCCCTCCTCCTGGTCTTCCAGAGACTTCCACTGCAGCCAGGACACCAGGCCTCTGTCTCCACCCACCATGCCTCCTCTCCCTGACTCCTGGGTTCCTCTCATTAGGATAGGGTCTTCTTGAAGTTTTCTCCCACTCATGGGCCAGATAAAATTATTAGAAAACAAGCCAGAGCTTCAGTCCCTTGTGTATCCTGACTCTCAGGAGCCCACACCTGTTCCTTGGACCTGGCCGGTTCATCAAGGTCTATTTTCTGCAACTGTGGGCCCATGAGGGGTGAGGATTGGCTGACCTGGGCAGCCTGACCCTGCCGGCCAGCTCTCCCCACGTGTGCCTGCGTTGAGGTCAATATAAACACCGCTCCAGGCAGCAAGAGCCCCTGCAGCTGGGCCTGACGTCATATCCTCTGCCCCATCAGCAGTGTCGGGGCTGGGCTGGTGGGTGGGAGTGAGGGGCCATGGCTTTGTGGGTGGCCCGGTGTGAGTGGGGCTCTGCTGGACTTTCTGCAGGAGTTGCCAGTCTGCCACCTGCTAAAGAAGAGGATGTGTCACCCATACCTGCCGCTGGACTTTCTCCCCGGGCAGAGGTGAGGAAGGAGAAAAGCGGTGGGGGCCGGGACAGGAGGGGTATCTCAGTCAGGGAAATGGAAAGCTTCCAGAAGAGCGCCTGGGGCCTGGACCATCCTGGCTGGCCTGCAGGCACCAAGTCAGACAGCGTGCTGTCGCTGGTGTGGCTCCACGGCCCTTCCTGTAGGCTTTCAAGTCCGTGTACATATTCAGGTGCTTTACCTGGGAAGGGTGGGAACAGTTCAGCAGCAGCTGGCCTGGGGCTCAGCTCACGTTTACTCACAGACGCCTCGGCATTGTCCCCCAGCTTTGCAATGAGGACGCTCCTTGCAGGGGGGCTGCTGGCTGCATGGGAGACGATTCCCCACCTCTGACCAACTTCAGAATTGTTTACCACTGGAGCAAGTGCCCTGATAGGCTTTTCCTCTGTATAACTGGTAGGTTCTTTTTTTTCCTTTCTTTCTTTTTTGGTTCAAGGTAGATTTTATTCCTCTTTTTTGTATTTATAGATATAAGCATGGAAATAATTCATTCATATAAATATATCTATGTGAAGGGAAGAACGTTTTTTCTGTTTTTTTTTAAATTTTATTTATTTATTTTAATTTTTGAATTTTATTTATTATTTTATACAGCAGGTTCTTATTGGTTATCTATTTAATACATATAAATGTATACATGTCAATCCCAATCTCCCAACTCATCCCACACCCCCCATGGCTTTCCCCCCTTGGTGTCCATACATTTGTTCTCTACATCTGTGTCTCTATTTCTGCCCTGCAAACTGGTTCATCTGTACCATTTTTGTAGGTTCCACATATATGCATTAATATACAATATTTGTTTTTCTAACTTACTTCACTCTGTATGACAGTCTCTAGATCCATCGACATCTCTACAAATGACCCAATTTCATTCCTTTTTATGGCTGAGTAATATTCCATTTTATATATGTACCACATCTTTATCCATTCGTCTGTCTGTGGGCATTTAGGTTGCTTTCATTACCTGGCTATTGTAAATAGTGCTGCAATGAACATTGTGGTGAATGTGTCTTTTTGATTTATGGTTTTCTCTGGGTATATGCCCAGTAGTGGGATTTCTGGATTATATGGTAATTCTAATTTTAGTTTTTAAAGGGACCTCCATACTGTTCTCCATAGTGACTGTATCAACTTACATTCCCACCAATAGTGGAAGACGGTTCCTTTTCTCCACACCCTCTCCAGCATTTTTTCTTTGTAGATTTTCTGATGATGCCCATTCTAACAGGTGTGAGGTGATACCTCATTGTAGTTTGATATGCATTTCTCTAATAATTAATGATGTTGAGCAGCTTTTCATGTGCGTCTTGGCCATCTCTATGTCTTCTTGGAAGAAGTGTCTATTTAGATCTTCTGCCCATTTTTGTATTTGGTTGTCTGTTTTTCTAATATTGAGCTGCATGAGCTGTTTATATATATTGGAGATTAATCCTTTGTCCATTGATTCATTTGCAAATATTTTCTCCCATTCTGAGGGTTGTCTTTTCGTCTTGTTTGTAGTTTCCTTTGCTTTGCAAAAGCTTTTACATTTCATTAGGTCCCATTTGTTTAGTTTTCTTTTTTATTGCATTACTCTAGGAGGTGGATCAAAAAAGATCTTGCTTTGATTTATGTCAGAGTATTCTTCCTATGTTTTCCTCTAAGAGTTTTATACTGTCTGGTCTTACATTAAGGTCTCTAATCCATTTTGAATTTATTTTTGTGTATGGTGTTAGGGAGTGTTCTAATTTCATTCTTTTACATGTAGCTGCTCATTTTTCCCAGCACCACTGATAGAAGAGACTGTTTTTTCTCCATTGTATAGTCTTGCCTCCTTTGTCGTAGATTAGTTGACCATAGGTGTGTAGGTTTATCTCTGGGCTTTCTTTTTTTTTCTTTTTTTCCTTTTACACCTTTATTGGAGTATAATTGCTTTACAACGGAGTGTTAGTTTCTGCTCTATAACAAAGTGAATCAGCTATACATATACATATATCACCATATCCCCTCCCTCTTGCATCTCCCTCCCACCCTCCGTATCCCACCCCTTTAGGTGGTCACAAAGCACCGAGCTGATCTCCCTGTGCTATGTGCCTGCTTCCCAGTAGCTATCAATGTTACATTTGGTAATGTATATATGTCCATGCCACTCTCTCACTGCGTCCCAGCTTACCCTTCTCCCTCCCTGTGTCCTCAAGTCCTTTCTCTACGTCTGTGTCCTTAATCCTGTCTTGCCCCTAGTTTCTTCATAAACTTTTTTTTTCTTTAGATTCCACATATATCTGTTAGCCTACGGTATTTGTTTTTCTCTTTCTGACTTACTTCACTGTGTAGGACAGACTCTAAGTCCATCCACCTCACTACAAATAACTCAGTTTTGTTTGTTTTTATGGCTGAGTAATATTCCATTGTGTATATGTGCCAGATCTTCTTTATCCATTCATCTGTCGATGGACACTTAGGTTGCTTCCATATCCTGGTTATTGTAAATAGAGCTGCAATGAACATTGTTGTACATAACTCTTTTTGAATTATGGTTTTCTCAGGGTAAATGCCCAGTAGTTGGATTGCTGGGTCGTATGGTACTTCTATTTTTAGTTTTTTAAGGAACCTCCATACTGTTCTCCCTAGTGGCTTTATCAATTTACATTCCCACCAACAGTGCAAGAGCGTTCTCTTTTCTCCAATAAATCTCTCTCCAGCATTTATTGTTTGTAGATTTTTTGATGATTGCCATTCTGACTGCTGGGAGGTCATACCTCACTGTAGTGTTGATTTGCATTTCTCTAATGATCAGTGATGTTGAGCATCCTTTCATGTGTGTGTTGACAGTCTGTATATCTTCTTTGGAGAAATGTCTATTCAGGTCTCCTGCCCATTCCTGGGTTGGGTTGTTTGTGTTTGTGATATTGAGCTACATGAGCTGCTTGTAAATTTTGGAGATTAATCCTTTGTCATTTGCTTCATTTGAAAATATTTTCTCCCATTCTGAGGGTTGTCTTTTCATCTTGTTTATGTTTTCCTTTTCTGTGCAAAAGCTTTTAAGTTTCATTAGGTCCCATTTGTTTATTTTTGTTTTTATTTCCATTTCTGTAGGAGGTGGGTCAAAAAGGATCTTGCTGTGATTTATGTCATAGAGTGTTCTGCCTATGTTTTCCTCTAAGAGTTTTATAGTGTCTGGTCTTACATTTACCTCTCTAATCCATCTTGAGTTTATTTTTGTGTATGGTGTTACGGAGTGTTCTAATTTCATTCTTTTACATGTAGCTGTCCAGTTTTCCCAGCACCACTTACTAAAGAGACTGTCTTTTCTCCATTGTATATTCTTGCCTCCTTTGTCATAGATGAGTTAGCCATAGGTATGTAGGTTTATCTCTGGGCTTTCTATCCTGTTCCATTGATCTATATTTCTGTTTTTGTGCCGGTACCATATAGTCTTGATTACTGTAGCTTTGTAGTATAGTCTGAAGTCAGGACGTCTGATTCCTCCAGCTCTTTTAATTTCCCTCAAGACTGCTTTGGCTATTCGGGGTCTTTTGTGTCACCATATAAATTTTAAGATTTTTTTGTTCTAGTTCTGTAGAAAATGCCACTGGTAATTTGATAGGAATTGCACTGAATCTGTAGATTGCTTTGGGTAGTATAGTCATTTTCACAATATTGATTCTTCTAATCCAAGAACATGGTTTATACCTCTATCTGTTTATATCATCTTTGATTTCTTTCAGCAGTGTCTTATAGTTTTCTGAGTACAGGTCTTTTACCTCCTTAGGTAGGTTCATTCCTACGTATTTTATTCTTCTTTTTGCAATGGTGAATGGGATTGTTTCTTTAATTTCTCTTTCTCATCTTTCATTGTTAGTGTATAGGAATGCAAGAGATTTCTGTGCATTAATTTTGTATCCTGCAACTTTACCAAATTCATTGATTAGCTCTAGAAGTTTTCTGGTGGCATCTTTAGGATTCACTATGTGTAATATCGTGTCATTTGCAAACAGTGACAATTTTACTTCTTCTTTTCCAATTTGTATTCCTATTATTTCTTTTTCTTCTCTTATTGCTGTGTCTAGGACTTCCAAAACTATGTTGAATAATAGTGGTGAGAGTGGAAATCCTTGTCTTTTTCCTGATCTTAGAGGAAATCCTTTTAGTTTTTCACCATTGAGAATGATGTTTGCTGTGGGTTTGTCATATACAACCTTTACTATGTTGAGGTAGATTCCCTC
This sequence comes from Aethalodelphis obliquidens, assembly GCF_003676395.1. NCBI lineage: Eukaryota > Metazoa > Chordata > Mammalia > Artiodactyla > Delphinidae > Aethalodelphis > Aethalodelphis obliquidens. The sequence goes on from NW_020837956.1 coordinate 43,363,232, forward strand.
TATGCCCACTTTTTGGAGACTTTTTATCATAAATTGGTGTTGAATTTTGTCAAAATCTTTTCCTGCATCTATTGGAATGATCATATTTTTATTCTACAATTTGTTAATATGGTGTATCACATTGATTGCTTTGCGTATATTGAAGAATCCTTGCATCCCTGGGATAAACCCCACCTGATCATGGTGTATGATCCTTTTAATGTGTTGTTCAATTCTGTTTCCTAGTATTTTGTTGAGGATTTTTACATCTATATTAATCAGTGATATTGGTCTCTAATTTTCTTTTTCTGTAGTATCTTTTTCTGCTTTTGGTATCAGGGTGATGGTGGCCTCATAGAATGAGTTTGGGAGTGTTCCTTCCCCTGAAAATTTCTGAAGAGTTTGAGAAGGTTGGATGTTAGCTCTTGTCTAAATGTCTGATAGAATTCACATCTGATGCCATTTGGTTCTGAACTTTTGTTTGTTGGAAGATTTTTAATCACAGTTTCAATTTCATTACTTGTGATTGGTCTGTTCGTATTTTCTGTTTCTTCCTGGTTCATTCTTGGAAGGTTATACCTTTCTAAGAATTTGCCCATTTCTTCCAGGTTGTTCATTTTTTTGGCATAGAGTTGCTTGTAGTAGTCTCTTAGGATGCTTTGTATTTCTGTGGTGTCTGTTACAACTTCACCTTTTTCATTTCTAATTTTATTGATTTGAGTCCTCTCCCTCTTTTTCTTGAGTCTGGCTAAAGGTTTATCATTTTTATTTATCTTCTTAAAGAACCAGCATTTAGTTTTATTGATCTTTGCTATTGTTTTTATTTCATTTATTTATGCTCTGATCTTTATGATTTCTTTCCTTCTACTAACTTTGGGTTTTGTTCTTCTTTCTCTAGTTCCTTTAGTTGTAAGGTTAGATTGTTTATTTGAGATTTTTCTGGTTTCTTGAGGTAGGCTTGTATTGCTATAAACTTCCCTGTTAGAACTGCTTTTACTGCATCCCATATGTTTTGAATCACCGTGTTTTTGTTGTCATTTGTCTCTAGGTAGTTTTATGATTTCCTCTTTTATTTCTTCAGTGAGCTCTTGGTTATTTAGTAACGTATTGTTTAGCCTCCATGTGTTTGTGTTTTTTACGGTTTTTTCCCTGTAATTGATTTCTAATCTCATAGCATTGTGGTCGGAACAGCTGCTTGATATGATTTCAGTTTTCTTAAATTTACTGAGGCTTTATTTGTGACCCAAGATGTGATCTATCCCAGAGAGTGTTCCATGTGCCATTGAGAAGAACGTGTAATCTGCTGTTTTTGGATGGAATGTCCTATAAATATCCATTAAATCTATCTGGTCTATTGTGTCATTTAAAGCTTGTGTTTCCTTATTAATTTTCTATCTGGATGATCTCCATTGGTGTAAGTGAGGTGTTAAAGTCCCCTGCTATTATTGTGTTGCTGTCGATTTCCTCTTTTATAGCTGTTAGCAATTGCCTTATATATTGAGGTGCTCCTATGTTAGGTATAAATATATTTATAATTGTTATATCTTCTTGGATTGATCCCTTGATCATTATGTAGTGTCCTTCTTTGTCTCTTGTAACATCCTTTATCTTAAAGTCTATTTTATCTGATATGAGTATTGCTACTCCAGCTTTCTTTTGATTTTCATGTGCATGGAATATATTTTTCCATCCCCTCACTTTCAGTCTGTATGTGTCCCTAGGTCTGAAATGGGTCTCTTGTAGACAGCATATATATGGGTCTTGTTTTTGTATCCATTCAAGGAGCCTGTGTCTTTTGGTTGGAGCATTTAATCCATTCATGTTTAAGGTAATTATCGATATGTATGTTCTGATTACTATTTTCTTAATTGTTATGGGTTTGTCTTGGTGGGTCCTTTTCTTCTCTTGTGTTTCCCACTTAGAGAAGTTCCTTTAGCATTTGTTTTAGAGCTGGTTTCGTGGTGTTGAATTCTCTTAGCTTTTGCTTGTCTGTAAAGCTTTTGATTTCTCCATCAAATCTGAATGAGATCCTTGCTGGTTGGAGTACTCTTGGTGGTAGGTTCTTCCCTTTCATCACTTTAAATTTATCATGTCACTCCCTTCTGGCTTGTAGATTTTCTGCTGAGAAATCAGTTGTTAACCTTATGAGAGTTCTGTTGTATGTTATTTGTCATTTTTCCCTTGTTGCTTTCAATAATTTTTCTTTGTCTTTAATTTTTGTCAATTTGATTACTGCGTGTCTTGGCATTTTTTCTCCTTTGGATTATCCTGCCTGGGACTCTCTGTGCTTTGTGGACTTCGGTGGCTATTTCTTTTCCCATGCTAGAGAAGTTTTCGACTATAATCTCTTCAAATATTTTCTCGGGTCCTTTCTCTCTCTCTTCTCCATCTGGGACCCCTATAATGCAAATGTTGTTGCATTTAATGTTGTCCCAGAGGTCTCTTAGGGTGTCTTCATTTATTTTCATTCTTTTTCTTTATTCTGTTCCACGGCAGTGATTTCCACCTTTCTGTCTTCCAGGTCACTTATCCGTTCTTCTGCCACAGTTATTCTGCTACTGATTCCTTTTAGTGTATTTTTCATTTCAGTTATTGTATTGTTCATCTCTATTTGTTTGTTCTTTAATTCTTCTAGGTGTTTGTTCCTTAATTCTTCTAGGTCTTTGTTAAGCATTTCTTGCCTCTTCTCGATCTTTGCCTCCATTCTTTTTCCAACGTCTTGGATCATCTTCACTATCATTATTCTGAATTCTTTTACTGGAAGGTTGCCTATCCCCACCTCATTTCATTGTTTTTCTAGGGATTTATCTTGTTCCTTGATCTGGTATAAAGTCCTCTGCCTTTTCATTTTCTCTATCTTTCTGTGAATGTGGTTTTCCTTCCACAGGCTGCTGTAGTTCTTCTTGCTTCTGCTGTCTGCTCTCCAGTGATTGAGTCTATCTTAGAGGCTTGTGCAAGCTTCCTCATGGGAGGGACTGGTGGTAGGTTGAGCCAGGTGTTGCTCTGGTGGGCAGAGCTTTAATCTGCTTGTCTGTGGATTAAATAAAATTTAATAAAAAGTTTAATCCGCTTGTCTGCTGATGCATGGGGCTGGATTCCCTCCCTGTTGGTTGTTTGGCCTGAGGCGACCCAGCACTGGAACCTACCTTGCTCTTGGTGGGGCTAATGGTGGACTCTGGGAGGGCTCACGCCAAGGAGTATTTCCCAGAACTTCTGCTGCCAGTGTTGTTGTCCCCATGGTGAGCCACAGCCACTCCCAGCCTTTGCAGGAGACCCTCTAAAACTAGCAGGTATGTATGGTCATTCACCTATGGGGTGACTGCTCCTTCCTCTGGGTCCTGATGTGCAAACTACTTTATGTGTGCCCCCCCCCC
>NW_020837957.1:0-243775 GCF_003676395.1 Aethalodelphis obliquidens
TAGTGTTATTTCTGGAATGTAAATCTGAGCATCGCTTACTATATTCCTATTTCCTTCAAGTCTTGTTACAGTGGCTTTCTGTCTGGTCTCATCTTGCCATCCTTCCTTTTTTCTATTCCAGGAGCACTGGAGTTCTTCTAATGCTCCAAGTCCGTGTTCTCCCTTGTCTTGAGGCTCTATGCATGCTTCCTCAGCTCCTCTTTGCCTGGCTACTGCCTAGTCATCCTTCAGAGAGCTTAAACATTCCTTGGGAAGCCTTCCTCGACTCCCTCCCCACCTTCCAACTAGGCTGAGGGTCCCACCTATGTGTCCCCGTCACACCTTGTACTTTCCCAGTTGCAATGTGCATCATTCTGGGCCAAGAGGACTTGTTTGTCTTTCTTCCCTGCTAAACTGTGAGTTCCTTGCCTAACTTGTCTACCAGCATGTCCCCAGCCCCAAACACAGGACTTGGAAGGGAGTAAGTACCTAACAAATCTGTGTTAAATGAAGGTTAGGTGAATGAATTTCTCAGTCATAAATCAGTAGACTTTCATTGCCTTTAGAACAAAGAGTTATCACAGATTTCAGGCCCTTTTTGATCTGGTCCTCAGGTATTTTCAGTCTCATCTCTTCCAAATCCACCCTTTGATCTCAGCGTCGCTCTCAAACTCTACATGGCAGTTCTATCCAACTGAATGAAGGTCCCCAAATGCCAGCCCTCAAATCTTTCAGCCTTGGCAACACTGGTCTCTCTGCCTGACACACTCTGTCCTCTCCTCACCTCTCAGTACTCTTCCTTTTCTGGCTAACATCCACTAATCTTTACATTTTCAATTAGACCCCTCTTTCTCTAGAAGCCTCCCTTGACTTCCTAAGGCTGCTCTAGTGCCCTTTATTGGTACCCCTGTAGTGTTCTAGGCTTCCTTCTCACATTCTGTTTCCCCAAGTAGATGAAGTGGCTGTCTGAACTGTGTCACTATGATGTCTCTAATTCAAGCCCAGCACCTGCACACAGTGGGTACTCCAGAAATATTTGTGGAATAAACTATGTTGTCTGGTTTTATTCTTTACTATTAGCACATGTGTCTTGTCTTCCTAAAGCAGATTGCAAGCTCCCATGCAGGCAGTGAGGGAAGCTAAAATACCTGTGGGTCTCCCCCCGAGGCCTGAGCTTAATTCCTGTCTCCAGTGAGCCTGACTTATGTTGCTTGGAGGCTGTGCTGTCAGACACTTGATAAATGTATTAATCAGTGGAAACTTGGCTTAAAGTCCTGGAAAGCCTGGGATTGGGATCATGGTAACCTTAGACACTGGTTTTCTAGAGGGGACCACAGCTGCTTTCTAAAAGCCAGCGCTGGGAACAGTGTCAGGCACAGGGCCGGTTTCAGCAGATTTTTGTGGAACGAATTCTAGAGCAGTGACAATGACAGGGAGGCAGGCTGTGCTTGTTCATCTCACCATGCTCTGGGCTCAGACATTCCAATGGAATGGAATGGTTAAGTGATGAGATCATGTATTCACGTTCCAAACTCAACATGAAAAGAAACTTATTTAAAATCTCAGAAAGGGTGGAAAAGTCTTTCTGATAATGACTCAGTGGCTTCAAACTCTAGGAAAACCAGTTTGCCTTCTCTGGTCAATAAGCAATTTTTTTATAGCTGGATTCGAATGAGATAATTATAAGAAATACGACCAAATAAAAGTTGCCACCCCAATATGAGATGCAGAAACAGACCCTACATTGGCAACACAGGACATGGACCCCCTTACTGCTCTCTGCAGAAACACAATAGAAAATAAGACCCACATTGCAAATTCCCAAGATCTGAGAGCAGAGAAATGCAAAGAAACTTTGAGACAGAATATCAAGAGGCAGCATTTTAATATATAAATGGTCAGGATGGGCCAGAGTCTTGCTACTGCATGTGCGGTGTGGCCCTGCAGCGTCAGCATCCCCTGGGAACTGGTTAGAAATGTCGACTCTCCAGCTCCTTCCCTCACAGACTGACTGCGTTCCAACAAGCTCTCCAGGTGATTTGTACGCACATCAAAGTTTGAGAAGCACCCGGCTAGAACATTTATTAATGTGGGGTTCTGCTCTTAAAATGTGCTATGAAGTCAAAATAAACCCACTTAAAGCATTTTAGATCATTATTTGCTCCATTCTCTCTGAGCAACACCATCACACATCACTGTCCTGCTCTGGGACTTAGAGCCTCTCTCATGCATCACAAAGTTGTACTGAAGTTTGCTGTGCCATTTCAGCAGACAGTCTTTATGGATTACAAATTGGATTCCAAAACTTGCATCAGCTGTTCCTTGCCCAGCACCCCCAGGACAAACGTTGTATGATGATCTCCATTTTTAGAGATGATGAAAGGGGGCCCAGAGAGGTTCCATGACTCACCCAAGGGGCACCAAGCAAATTGATATCTGAGTCAAATGAGAACTCGAGCTTTTGAGTTACCAGGGTGAGGCTCACCCAGCTTTGATGTCTTTCCTTTTTATACATGAGAGATTTTTTTTGCATAAGAGATTTTTAAGAAAGAACAAATTCATAGACAAAGCCATGCACATGTGGGCCCCTGGGATTGTGGAAGTTTAAGAACTAACTTTCCAGTAGACAGATATGTCAGTGCAGAGCGGGCCCTGCCCAGCCCAGCTTCCACATTCCTGCTGCAGGCTGACAAGCTCTGCTGCTAGGAGCCTCAGAAACCTCAGAGCCACATGAAGGCTCATAGTCTGCTCGTAAGGGTGGAGGGGAAAGGAGCCAGGATTACCGTGAGTCCACGGGTACTGCTACAAAGGAACAGTGGTGGCTTCTGGATGATAAAAACCCATCCCAAGAAGTATGCTCACTCTGATTCATTTGTTTCTTTCACAGATTCAGAAGAGCTGACGTAACTGAACTCTGCCTACATACATGTGGTGTGCTTCACTGGATTGGATAACTTCCTGATTAATTCCAATTCCCTAGAGCAAAGCAGAGCCACTTGGTGACTCGGAAATGGTCAAGACCGTATATCTGGCATTGATGCCAATGTGCTTCTTCCTACCTCGTCTGAGTTTCAGATTTCTCTGTCAACGCCAACTAAACAAAGGCCCCAGAGGGGTTTGTCCAGTTTCACCTGCCTGCGTGTTGATTCTCCTAGGGTCCTACAGAGAATGACTGCCAGGGAAGCTGCTTAAATCCCACCCCTTCCCCACCCCCTCCTCTCTAGACATGCATATTCAATGGGATATATTCATATATAATTGATTATAAAACAGAAAGATGGCGCACTTTAAAATTCCACGTGAAAAGTATTGCTTTGCTACTGTGCTCCTGCCTGCCTGGTCTCTGCACGGTGCTACAAAGGGTAGAGTCGCAAGGAACTCGAGGCTGAAGATAGCCGGGATTTTTTAGCCAACACCAATGCACTTTGTACCTTGCACCCCTCTGCAGCCCGCAGTTTTGGGGCTTGGCCTAAGGCAAAAACTACAAAGCATCCTAACGAGCAGAATTATACAAGAGGAATGTATGTGCGTATTTGACATAGTTTCTTCTCTTGCGGGGCGGCCCCCTGGCTATGACCCGTGCCCTCTCCGAGGGCGAGGGAGGAGTCCAGAGAAGGCCCCTTCTGTTCCCTGCTGCCAGCTCTTCTGCAGCCCCTACGGTCCAAGGGACCTGCCCTGCTTCGCGTGGGCCCGTAGCAGCCCTGCAATTTCCACATGGGCGGGCGATTTCAGAACGATGGACAAAGCCGTTCGGCCAGCCTACAGGGGAGAAAGAAAAGGAAAAACAAATTTTTATCCCACCGCAGAAAGGAAGGGTGAGTTGGGAGAAAGGGGTACGCATGGGACATAGAAGTCTATTCCACGCATTCACAGAGGAGAGGAGGAAACTCAAATGGCATGAGGATCAGAGAAATGGGCCCCCTTCCACGGAAACATCATTCACTCCTGGGAAATCTGTGCCAATGAAAATAAAGAAGTGTTGCTTGGTTTTTAATACATTTTTTAAAAAATTGGAAAACAGAGGAATGAAAACAACTCTTCCATTATTCCATTACACAGACCTAAATGAGAGTTAGGATTTCGGTAAGTTTCCCTCCAGTCTTTTCTCCTGTGCAAATGTGGTTTTTTTGTTTGTTTTTTTTGTTGTTGTTTTTTTGTGGTACGCAGGCCTCTCACTGCTGTGGCCTCTTCCGTTGCGGAGCACAGGCTCCAGAAGCACAGGCTCAGCGGCCATGGCTCACGGGTCCAGCCGCTCCGCGGCATGTGGGATCTTCCCGGACCGGGGCATGAACCCGTGTCCCCTGCATCGGCAGGCGGACTCTCAACCACTGTGCCACCAGGGAAGCCCTGTTGTTGGTTTTTAAATAGAGGAATGATAATGTATATCAATTCTGCATGTACTTTTATTTTTAACTCACCATGATATGCTCTAAGACTTTCCCTGCTCTTACATAGTCATCAGGACATAAAGGTTTTTCTTACTGGCTGTATAATATTCCATTATTTACTGAACTATTTTCCTTTTATTGGAGATTTAGGTTGTTTCCAAGTCTTCACCATGATAAACTTAGTGCAGAAAGCATCCTCCCATTCCTATTTCCTAAGGACAAATTCTTTGAAGTGGGCTTGCAGCCCAGAAGGACACACTCATTTTTACTTCCCGATGCGTGATACCACGCTGCTTTTCTCACCATGGCTGCTGTGCAAGAAGCTTCCCATTCCGCTGTCTAAAGAAGCTGCAAACAGAGCGGCTCTCAGCAGGAAGCACCAACCATTCTCTACCCAGAGATGAGGGGAAGGACCGCCATGATGCAGTGGACGCTGAGCTCCGAGGGCTCAATCCCGAACCCAGAATTCTGACATCTAAACAGCTCTGAAAACCACTTTTTTGGCAACTCATTTTGAGGCAAAACGTGAGGTTATCTCTGGTCCTTACTTAGCTAATTTAAGTATCAATACTTTTCCATTTTGCTGTATAAATATGAATGGGTTTGACACATGGGGCCACCCAAGACCCCGCTAGAGTGTTCTCCACTCTACTGCAGATGGGGGAAATTACTTTCTAAAATGTGGAAACTCCAAAGAAGCAGGTGGGAAGTGTTCACGCTCAGCTAAAAACCCTTCAGTCTCTTCTCTGTGCTCCAGGATGGAGTCCAGCTGCCATCGGGGCTCCACACACATGTAAATAACTATAATGTACGGCCGAAGGCCAAACAAGCCAGCAAAGGAACAGAGTGAGCTCAAGGGACGGGATGACCACCCTGTGTATATGGGGGGAGGGCAGGGGGTGGGGAGAGGAAGGAAGTGGCATTTCAGCAGACAGGCTTCACAAAACAGATGAAGTTCTTGCCCTGAAAAGGCCCCATGATTCCTTGTACCCGCCTTTTACCCGTCTTTGTAAGTTGGTATTTGTGGGGTTATTTGATAAATCTCAGTGTCCACAAGGTCAGACACTGGATCTGGCCTGTTCTGCTGGCCTAGCCCCTGGCTCCGTGCCTGTAGTCTGGTCAGTCCTCAATAAGCACTGTTGAAAGAGGGAATGCTGGATGATAACAGAGTATTCATTTCAAGTTGATGAAGAACCTGAGCCCCTAAATCTTAATGAGTATGTTCTCAGATTGGCCAAGTCTGGAAGAAAGCAAAGATTTTCCACAGAAGATTCTTGCGAAAGCCCCACCGGAGGGGCCTGGGTTTATTTAGGCCTGTCCCCTGCTGCACTTTGTCAACCCTGACGCTCCACGTAAACAAGGAGACAGTGTGATTAACGTTATTATGGGAAAGAGCCACAGGGCCAGTCCCAGGGGACATTGCACCCTTGAACAGGGCCCACCTGGAGATGACAGCCTGCATCTGTGGGCTCTTCAACTACACACGTGGAAAGCGGGGGGCGCCATTCATTTCAGAAAGTGTGGCCAGAGAGACCACCTAGGGAGGGTGTGCCCCCGAGATGCTTCTGCCCGAGCCCTGGGAACAAGCCCTCGGCCCGCGGCTCCGGTGGAAGCCAAGCACGGCAAGTCCCTGCTCGGCAGCACTGCAGGCCCGGAGAGCCCGAAGGGGTCAGGCAGCCAGCACACCTTGTGTGTGAGGGTGTGTGTGTGTGTGTGTGTGTGTGTGTGTGTGTGGTAGGGGGTTATCTCTCAATATGACAAAAACTCACCAAGAAGCCACTACATATCAGGCAAAGATGAGCAAGGCATAGTCTATGCCTTCAAGAAGCTTTCACTTTGACGCATGCTTTGGAGTCACTGCCCAAACAAGTCCTTCAGAGGGTAAGCCTTGGGGGCCAGGGATAAGGCCTCACCACCACCTCCTCGTTCTCGTCACTCTGGGGGTCCCAATAGGCTGGGTGACCAATTTCCCGAATTACCTTCTAAACATGGGGAAGGTGCCTTGCTGGCTGCTCTGGGGGTTCTGCATTTATAGCAACCTTTACATGTTGGTAGGATGAGAGAAACCAATTTCAGGACATGACTTCTCTTTCGGTTTTCCAAGGGAGCACCTAAGTCTCCAGAGGAAAGGGAATGCTGAAACGAGACGGTGGTCATGGTAAGGGCTGGACTCCACCCTTCAATGCAAAGCTGGAGGCACAGGGCTGGGTGCTTGCCAAGACCCAGTCATCGGTCCCCATCTCCCACTGAAACTTTTCACCCAAGTCACCTTTGGGAAATTTGGGTGTGACTCCTGAGTCAACCCTGTCCCCAGCAGGCAGCAGGTGATTGGGCCGTGAGCAAGGTCTAGAAACTTCTGTGGGCCTGCCACCTGTATCGCTTGGGCACCCCTGTGCTCACTGGGCATCCCCTAACGCTCTCCACCTTCCCCTAAGACAGGCTTCCGCTACCATCTCCGGTTTAGCTGCCTAGTACCTTCTTCTCAGGCTGCCCCAAACTGCAACCAGCCTGTCCTCAACCTCCAGCACTTCACTGGGACAGCATTTCATCCCACCTGGATTTCAGCACTCACCTATACCAGGGTTTCTCAGCGGAGGCACTACTGCCATGTTGGGCCAGATAATCTGTAATTCTTCACTGTTCCTGTACTTTGTGTGTTTAGCAGCTACCCTAGCCTCTACCCACTAGACGCCAGGACTGCCCCACACACATACTTATGACAGATAAAGATGTCTCCAGACACTGCTGAATCCCCCCTAGAGGGCACAATCACTCCCAGATGGGAGTACTTCTCCCTTTGGGCCCCAGCCTCCTCTGAATGGCTCCTCTAACTCCAGACCTTCATCCTCCCTACTCCCTCCAGACACTGCCTGCAAATGCCCAGGTCCCTACTCATTCGTGTGGTGGCTGCCTCATATTTGCTGTCCTGGTTCACCTATTCCCAACAATAACAGTTGCCATCAACTGAGTATCTCCTAGATGTCAAACAGGGGCTTTACAAATGTACCGTATTTAGGTCTGGTCTATTACTATCCTCAGTTACAGACAAGCATGCAGAGGCTCAGAATGGTTAAGTGACCTGCCCAAAGGCACACAGTCACAGAACGCTGTTTCAAACTCAGGAGTGTTTCATTCTAACATCCATGCTTCTAGACACAAGAGAGAAGAGATATGGGAACATACGTATATGTATAACTGATTCACTTTGTTATAAAGCAGAAACTAACACACCATTGTAAAGCAATTATACCCCAATAAAGATGATTAAAAAAATAAAATAAAATAAAAAATTAAAAAAAAAATAAAGTCCATGCTTCTAACAATCACTTGATCTGTCCAAAGTTCAACAGAGCCCTACCTCCACCTACTGAAAGCAGCTACTGAGCTCTCTAATCTGTGACGGGAGACTCAGTCTCACTGCCTGATGACCCCCCGCTAACCAGGGACTTCCAAAGCTCCCGCCCCCGTCCCACAGGCCTGCCCTCTCAGGCCTCCCCTGGCCAATTGCACTGGTCACTCCTAAGAGGGCCCTGGGTCTGTTCCAGATTAAGGGGCCACCTCCTTCTGCCCCAGGGTGACCCTGCAGGGAGCGCATTAACATAGAGCCTTTATCTGACTGTATCACATTTGGAAAAGGAGGCTCTTACTTCCAGAGCCCACCACTGTTCCCACAAGCATTTCAAGAGGGTCTGTGCTCTCTAATGATCACAGAAATGGCTTTGGGCAGAGCTGGAGTTCATGGGACCTGAAGATACTGGGCCTGGGTGCCGGCTGCCTGGGTGCGGTACAAGGGACCCAGCAGCTTGAATCAGTGATGGGACAGTGGCAGGGCGTTTTCAGATGTGGCTTGGTAAGAAGGGCTGTCCCTGGGCGGGGCGGGGCCCTCTTTCCCCCCTCAGGCCTTTGTTCCTTTTGAAATGTGGATGTTAAGAAAGTACAGAGAAGTCTGTTTAAAGCATTAAATTACAGTGTCAGCATTAAGTCAGATCTGGGCTCGAATTCTTGCTTCAAGAATCAGCAGCTTGTGACCTTATGACGGCTATATAAACGCTCTAGGCCTCTGCTTCCTTATCAATACAAAACGGGGATGGCAGTATCTACCTCCCTGGATTACTGAGAGGATTCGTGAAGTAATGCATGGAAAGAGTTAGTTCCTGTGAGTGTTCTTAGGAGTTTGATGGAGCTGGTTCCACTTGCTGTCTGATCTTGGGTATGTTACTTAACCACTCAGGGCCTCCGTTCCCCCATGAGCAACAGAGTCAATCTAATAGGATTGTTGCGGGATTTAAACTAGAGAGCCCGTGGTAACTGCTTGGTACAGTACCTGGCACCAAGCCAGCATATGATACAGGTTAGCTTTTATTACTATTGTGTCACCACCACGACCACCACCATCATCACCATCATCATCATCAACGCCGTCGCCTCACAAGAAGCATGTATCTGGCAATGCAACTTCAAGCAGGGTGGCTTGATGAAATGGGCCACTCTGTAAGGTAGGTCACTGTCCAAGAGTGGACACAATTTGTACTTGGTTCCTTCATCCAGCCTCTGGGAGCCCCATGGACAGCATAGCCTCCCTACTCAAGCTGCCGCCTCAAAAGCCCACAGGCTGCCATGACCAGATGCGGTTCAGGGTCAAGACCAGGCCTGAGCGCAATCCCTCAGCATGGTGTGAAAGGCTAGGGTTTGGGGTTTCTCAGCTCCAAGTCTCCCAGCATTTACATGGGTCATCTCATTTAAATCCAACAACAGCCTTATGAAGTCAATTCTGTTCCTAGTGCCATATGGTCCCTTGAATTTTGCTGGCTGGCAAGGTACTTTTCAGGAAGGGAAGTGGAACACCCACTTGTTAATTGCCTATAAGTCTCACCTTGTCAGTCAGGCTGCTGTCACAGGCCGGGTGTGCCAGGAGCAGCCGGACCATGTCGACGTTGCCATGGCGACAGGCCAGCATAAGGGCTGACGATCCATCATGGTCCTGGAGGTTGACATCTGCCTGGCAGCTCAGTAGCGCTTGGACCATGTCCTCCCGGTCGTGGCTGACTCCCAGCATCAGCGCAGTCTGGCCTCCCTGCACACAGAGAGCAGGGGCGTGGTGAGGCTGGGGCTGATGGGAAGGACCCCCTCCGCAGCCTGGGTGTAGTCAGGAGAGACTTCTCTGGAAAATGACAGTTGACCTGAATCTCTGTGGTAAGGGACACGTCGTCCTTGGCCTGGTAAACTTCTACTCCTCTTCCAAGACACGAGTCAAATGCTGCATCCTCTCTAAAGCCCTCTACTAACACCCCAGGCACAGGGTTCATAACACAGCATTTACCACTTGGCATTTCAACCGGTCAACCTGTCTCTTTCTCATAGACTGTGACATCTTTGATGGCAGGAGCTAAGTCTTTTTCATCTCTGTCTCTCCAGTGCCTAGCACCAAGTACATGCTGATAAGTGCTGAATGATGGAATAACTGAAGGGTTGAATACTTCAGGACCATGGCTTCTGACTCCCCGCCCCAGCCTAACTTCCTACAGGAAGTCTTGGGCTGCTCTGAACACCTCTGGTATTTTCAGTTGAATGATACCCAGAAGCCTCTTTTCTCAAGAAGCTCTCTGTTTACATGGTCCTGTGGTCATTTCTAATCCACAGCCATTGACAACAATCTTTCACAACCCTGTAATCATCAATGCACATGGCAACGGATTAGAGTCAGAAAGTAAGACCAAGCTCTGGTTCTGCTGTTTCCTACTGCGTGACCCTGGTCACGTCCCTTCGTGTCCCTGAACCTTGGTCTTTCTTTCTTAAAAATTAATATAATTATGATCCATCCTGTATACCTCACAGGGCTTTTGTGAAAATCAAATGAGATAAAGGGTATAAATATAAAAATGTGTGGCAGTAACTTTTCTGATTACAAATTGATCATCATTTTTCCTGGATTTTCCTGTATATACATAGTCCTCTTATGCGACTTGATTATATATTTTGCCCTCGTGGTTCTCTCCTGGGTTCCAGGCAGCTCAGGCATGTCTCTCTGACTGTCAGGCTTTGTAGGGATGTGAGAAGAGGTAAGGACTGGTTTCTTTCCTCTCAGATCCCCTGTGGCTCTGAACACAGTGTCTTACACGTAAAATATGTTGGCTGATGAGTTCACTGATTAAAGCTCCGATCTGCAGTCACTGATGGATTATGTTTCCCTGCTCGGAAGTCTGGGGCTTAGAGAAAAGAAAGGGGGTTGCAATCAGAAAAATCCTGGCTTTGCCGCATTCTGTACTTATGTGAATCTGGACGAGTTCACCTCTCGGTGACTCTTCCTGATCTGGTAAAGCAGGAATGCTTAACGACATTACCTCCCTTCTGGGGCTGGTGTGAGGCCTGAGCGCGGCACAGATGCTGTGTACACGTCAGCTATTATTGCATTTAGGAGCATTAGAGATGAGGTCTGACCATCGCCTGGGACGTGTGAATGCATCGTTAGGTGTCCTGGTTCCCCATTTCTCTGGAACCCAGACAGATCTTTCCAGAGAAGCTTGTTTGCTCTTTGGTTTGCTTATGCTCAGCCCTGAGGTAATGCTTGTTTACTGCACTAACCAGACCATAGGTTTCCCTCCAGACCCCTCTCTTTGAGTGGTATTAAAGCCAGATGCCATATGCAGATGTCTTCCTGTCTGCCTCCTGCCTGACTTGGGGCCCCCTCCCTCCTGGTCTGGCTCCATACAATTTAATTCAACCACCATTTACAGATCACTGCTATGGCCCGGTGCAGCGCTGACCCTGGAGATACAGAGAGAAATAAGTAGTTTAGCCCGGGAGACTCCTGGCCTCCCAGCTCACTCCTATTTAACCTGGTACCTGCAGCTCCCCTCATACGTAAAGCCCCAGAGGGTGCTGAAGGGTGCAGCTGCACTATGAATTCCCATCCCTCCCTTGGTGACCTGGGATGGGTCCCTTACTCTCCTAGAGCATTGGTTTCTCCTGTATAAGAAGGGCATGGATTTTGATCATTAGTGAGCACTCCCCCTTCAAGAGGACCACTTTAGAAAAAAAAAGATTTGATATGTTTCTGGAAAACATATTATTTAAAATGAAAACAGCTTTACTGAGTCCTATGGAGTAGGTGGGTGAAGATACTTTGAAAACTAGAGAGTAAGCTACAAATGTCTGTTTCTTGCCACCAATAGAATTGCTAGTATGTGACATGTGCAAAGAGACTTTGCCATCAGGTTAGGCTACTGTCTGCAATCACTTTGGGGTCGGGGTGGTGAGCAGAGTTAAACAGGTGGTTGGGAGACAATTTTCTATTTTCTATGGGTCTCTTGGCTTTCTGCATATTTAGTGAGTCAGGCAGTATGTGACCTTTTGTTCTAGACTATCTTTTTAAGGGTGAATGTACAATGAACAGCGTTGGAACTTAGAGACATTGTCCCCTCCAGAACAGAGGGCAGACACGCTTACTATCCAGTATGAAAGATTCAGGTTCCCTAAGCTCAGGGTTCTTCCCCAGTAACACAATCTACTCTGTGTGCAGGGATCCGGCCCTCCTCACATCACCCTGTGCGAAGTGGGAATTGGGACTTGGGGAACTGGTATAAATACCAATGCTCTGACTACTGTTACTGCTGTGAGTAACACACTGTCCTTTGTCTCTTGCACAAGAGTCCTGGGTCATCTGCCAGCATCCACGACACATGTTAGCTTTAAGGTAGAGTAAAATCTCAGATCCTTTACACTTCTTCTTTTTTTTTTTTTTTTTGCCGTACGCGGGCCTCTCACTGTTGTGGCCTCTCCCGTTGCAGATCACAGACTCCGGACGTGCCGCTCAGCGGTGGCCATGGCTCACGGGCCCAGCCGCTCCACAGCCATGTGGGATCCTCCCGGACCGGGGCACGAACCCGTGTCCCCTGCATTGGCAGGCGAACTCTCAACCACTGCGCCACCAGGGAAGCCCCCTTTACACTTCTTGAGAGTTAGGCTACACTGATGATCACTCTGGGGGGAAATGGAGAGTGGAATGCACTCTGCTTGTTCTTCTATTGGTCAAAGATGGGTAAGTGGCCTTTCGAGGAATGCCCACTGTTCCATATGGAGCTTTGTCTACTGGCTAAGGGCCACACCCCTACTCTGTGTTCTCAAGTAGAAGGGCCCAGAAGCTGAACAGAGACATCCCAACCCTCTGGACTGCTTTGTAATTTATGATCAAGGTGGATCTCCTGCAGGGGCTTTCTAGAGCACAACTAGCAAACGCCTTCTCAAGGTGCTAACTGTGGAACATTCGGTTTGAGGAGTCAGACCCAGATGGAATTTGCCCAGTTTCAGACGGGGACATAGATTACAAGCTCATGACCTCTGTCCCAGCCTGTCTGGGTCTCAGGAGGCTCTGAGGAAACTGAATGTCCAGTCTTTGGACAGATGCCATTTGGAGGGCCCAGACTTCTCGGGTTAAAAACTCTACATGGATCTGCATGGAGTTTCTCACCCCAGTGGCAGAATAAAACTGGGAGGTGCCCGTGTTCATTAAAGAGGAGATCATGTTCACACCTCCTACCTGAGTAGCTTGGATGTTCACATCTCCTTCTCGTAAGAGTTTCCAGACAACAGCCATGTCTTCATCGGTCTCTGCAGAAGCCAGGGGAGTGATCATCACGGCGGTGTAGCCAGCTTTGTTCTGATGGTCCACGTTGCAGACGCCTGCAAGAGAAACACCGAAGCTGGAACAGCTCCCGAGAGGCTGGAAGCCAGGCTTTAGCCTGTTCAACAGGATGCTGCCAGCTGGTTGAAGGGCCACAGGATAGAGCAATCCTTTCCCAGTGGTGGAATCTATGTTCTACATTTTTTAACAGCCTTTAACAGTGGCCACTTTTCTTTACAAGTTTTCTGAGGATACCCAGCAAGAAAGGTCCACAGGAGAGTCAGAGGTGGCCAAGGGGGCCAATGACCTTGACTTTATTTCCTAAAGTGGAGGACAAACATTATTCCTATTTTACAGATGAGGACCCTGAAAGTCAGTGAAGTTATATCAACTGCCCAAGTGAAGGAGAAGTGAGACCAGGACTCAGGTCTATCCGGCGCTAGAGCCCATCACTCACATGGCCTCACGTCACCCACAGGTGTGTATTTCAGGTCTGGTTCTATGTCTATGTGTAACTCTTAAGCAGCTGTCTATGGTTGTAGGTCTTTTCAAAGGCTAGTGATATCTTGTGCAATGGACCAGGGGACATGAAAAACACCCCAGGATAAACATGGGAAATCTTCCGGGAATAACCATTTTCATTTGAAAAGCAGAGTGGAAAATAAAACACTCCACAAATTTTTATATTAAAGCAATTAAGAATATACATTTCATAATAGAATGAAAAACTGGCATATTTTTAAGATGAAGTATTAAATGAGAACTCAAAAGAAATTTCTGCTTTGTAACCCTGGGGATATGCATTCATATCCCTTCCCACCAAAGGAGACATAGGAGATCTTCAGCCTGTTATCTGTTGTCTGAAGGCTCCCACTTCATAAGGGCGGTACAGTGTGGAAAACCAAATCTTCCCTGTACTGTTGCTCATGCAAAAAATCTACGTGTCTCTTTGGGACAATAATAAAACAATCTCAGTAAGACAAGTCTGAGATTTTCTTAGCATTTCTTCTGTAAAATGGGGATAATAACAGGACCTATAAGGTTACTGTGAAAGTTAATGAGTTAATGTATTAAAAGCACTTAGAACAGTGCCTAGCACATAATAAACACTCAATAAGTGTTAGCTGTTATTACTATTATTGTCCAGAAGGTTATTCTTGTCTTTACATCCTTGCTACTTGCTCTTGAAGACTTAGAGCTTCATTGTAACAAATCTGGTTTACGACAAAATGTCAGGGTTACTTATAAGTTCTGTGCAAGGCCTTATCTTTGATAAAGGAGGCAGGAATGTACAGTGGAGAAAGGACAGCCTCTTCAATAAGTGGTGCTGGGAAAACTGGACAGGTACATACAAAAGTATGAGATTAGATCACTCCCTAACACCATACACAAAAATAAGCTCAAAATGGATTAAAGACCTAAATGTAAGGCCAGAAACTATCAAACTCTTAGAGGAAAACATAGGCAGAGCACTCTATGATATAAATCACAGCAAGATCCTTTCTGACCCACCTCCTAGAGTAATGGAAATAAAAACAAAAATAAACAAATGGGACCTAATGAAACTTCAAAGCTTTTGCACAGCAAAGGAAACCATAAACGAGACCAAAAGACAATCCTCAGAATGGGAGAAAATATTTGCAAATGAAGCAACCGACAAAGGATTAATCTTCAAAATTTATAAGCAGCTCATGCAGCTCAATAACAAAAAAACAAACAACCCAATCCAAAAATGGGCAGAAGACCTAAACAGACATTTCTCCAAAGAAGATATACAGATTGCCAACAAACACATGAAAGGATACTCAACATCACTCATCATTAGAGAAATGCAAATCAAAACTACAATGAGATATCATCTCACACCAGTCAGAATGGCCATCATCAAAAAATCTAGAAACAATAAATGCTGGAGAGGGTGTGGAGAAAAGGGAACACTCTTGCACTGTTGGTGGGAATGTGAATTGGTACAGCCACTATGGAGAACAGTATGGAGGTTCCTTAAAAAACTACAAATAGAACTACCATATGACCCAGAAATCCCACTCCTGGGCATATACCCTGAGAAAACCATCATTCAAAAAGAGTCATGTACCAAAATGTTCATTGCAGCTCTATTTACAATAGCCAGGAGATGGAAACAACCTAAGTGCCCATCATCAGATGAATGGATAAAGAAGATGTGGCACATATATACAATGGAGTATTACTCAGCCATAAAAAGAAACGAAATTGAGCTATTTGTAATGAGGTGGATGGACCTAGAGTCTGTCATACAGAGTGAAGTAAGTCAGAAAGAGAAAGACAAATACCGTATGCTAACACATATATATGGAATTTAAGAAAAAAGAAAAATGTCATGAAGAACCTAGGGGTAAGACAGGAATAAAGACACAGACCTACTAGAGAATGGACTTGAGGATATGGGGAGGGGGAAGGGTAAGCTGTGACAAAGTGAGAGAGTGGCATGGACATATATACACTACCAAACGTGAAATAGATAGCTAGTGGGAAGAAGCCGCATAGCACAGGGAGATCAGCTCGGTGCTTTGTGACCACCTAGAGGGGTGGGATACGGAGGGTGGGAGGGAGGGAGACGCAAGAGGGAAGAGATATGGGAACATATGTATATGTATAACTGATTCACTTTGTTATAAAGCAGAAACTAACACACCATTGTAAAGCAATTATACTCCAATAAAGATGTAAAAAAAAAAAAAAAAGTTCTGTGCAAGGGAAAAAAACCCCAACAATATTTGTTTGACATTCCCTCCACTCCATCCCAAACAATTTTTCAGAAATGTGTCATAGTGAACCAGAATGCCAATGGATACAGTTGGGCTCAGGTATCAGCAATTTCCTCGCCTGAAGCCTCTCTGACCACTGTCATGACAAGCTGGGCTATGAAAGCCGAATAATAACTCCATGCATCGCCTCACAACTCTGTTCTGATAAAGACGGGAATATCTGCGTTGCCACCTTAATGACTTTAAAATTTTTACCCCGTGACTATTTTATGTTTGCTTTTAAGATGCATAAATGAGCCTCAGGTTACGATTCTCTATACTCTCTTCAGAAACGTGACCTATAACTCAGTAGAGTGAGAACTAACTCCTACGCAGGGGCTCTGAAAAGGGGCTGAGGACCCCTGGCTTTCACAGCGGATGTTTCTGAGCAGCTCCAGGGAGCAAACCAACCTCCCCGGAGGCGAGGAGAAGGCTCTTGACTGAACATCCTCCAACTCGGCCAGCTTCCTCTTCTGCAGAGGCGTCCTGGCGAAATAGAGGACAGATCACAACGGACTAAAGGGGTGGAGGTGCACCCATGGCTCTCTTCTGAATAATGATGAGTCACTTCTGTGCAGCCCTTTACAGTTTGTAATGTGCTTTCCAGATGCTTCACAAATGGCTGGGAAGGGAGCCCAGTTTGGAGTGGGACAGATCTGCCCTCCTCAACACCCCGACTACAGTGAGGGAAAGGAATGGCGCTTTCAGACCGTCTCCCCAGCCCCCTTCATTCTTTATGCTTGCGGCTGTTGTGCTATTTCAGCATGTTAAAGGGGAAAGCTTCCAAACCACTTTAGGGTTGATGAGTATTGACTGGACCTCAGACAACATCAGCAGAAATTTATAACAAACAAATCAAAGGTTGTCTGTTCTCCAGCCTGGCCTGGCTCAGCCAGAGGACTTCTAACAGGCTGCAAGCCTGTGCGCTACTTAGAGATGAAGGTGCTACATTATGGTTCTTTAGAGTTTTTGTGCACATAATAGGTGCGCCTAAGGTCTCACAGTGCCCCTGGAACCTAGCTTCGGGTAGTAGAAAAATGCCCAGGTTGGGAGGGTGACAGATCATGGTTAGAATTCTGGCTTAGTTACCTACTGGCTCTGTGACCTTGACCACAGAACTTGACCTCTCTGAGCCTCAGTTGTCTCACTTGGAAAATGCATTAAATATCTGCTTCACAATCCCCTCAAGGACTGCATATGGCAGTATTGCACTGTGTCTGGGCTGGGGAAGGCACTCAACAAACAGTAGGTGGTGTTGTTATTCACCTTCTATAATGAAAGGCCCTAACACTGAACACAGTAAATGCAACCCAGAGGCATGCTCCTTTAATGATGTGCCTTTCTCAACAGAGCTACCATTTTTAGGGTATCCATGAATCCCTGAAGAATGTTAGAATTGTAACTTCGTCTTCCTCTGATGATGCAGAAAGAACTTCAGGCTGTCATTATGTACATCACCTTTCCATGCAGGTAAGGAGCCTCAAGGCTGCTTAATGGAATTTTGGAGAATGAAAGTTTAATGGAATTTAACCTAGCTCCCAGGAATCATCCGTCCACTCGTTCACCTAACAGATATTTTCACTCGACACCCACCATGAGCCAGGAACTTGTATAGGTGCTGGGGATACTGAAAGGAAGGGGACAGACAAGAGCCTCCCTCGGGTTAACTGAGTTCTGTTAGACTCAGAGAGAAGTGACAAGCAAAGGTCACCTGAAGAAGAACTTGGTGTACTGCTAGAGAGAGATGCGACAGCCACTTCAGACGGATCACCAAGAAGCCTTCTGTGGTGCCGTTTGAGCTGTGACTTGAATGATGAGAAGAAGCCAGTTATGAGAATAGTTTCAGGGAAAAGGATCCAGATGGAAAGAAAATGCAAACGTCCTAAGGAGGGAATGAGCGTGGTGAGTTTGAGGCCCACACGTGGCTGGAGTGGAGGGAAGGAGGGTGCATGGTGGTGGCAGAGAGAGCAAAGGCAGGCAGGCCCAGGCCATCTGGGATTCCTGAAGGCCAAGAGCAAGGGGAAGCCGTGGGAGGGATTTAAGCGGGGTCGGTGTGGAGGGGAGGACAAGATACAAGTTGGGGGAAAGCTGTTGGATCCAAACTTCAGACTTCCTGATGCCTGTTTAAACTCCCCCTCCAGCTTCCTAAGTAAGGGTGTACTGTTCTAGCATGCGCTCTAATTCCTGGTTGCCACAGTATCGACTTCAAATCCCAGCAACACACTTAGTCGTTGCATGATCTAGAGCAAGTATGTTGACTTTTCGGAGTGTCACTTTCATCACCTATAAAACAGGAATAATCTTCCTAATAACAGGATCGTTATGACGATTAAATGACATCTCAGGTGTCAGGTGCTTAGCAGAGGACCTAATCCGTGTAGATCATTTGCGGTTTTATACCTCTTGTAGGTACCCTCCTAGATATCCCTCATACAGCCCTCCTAAGCTCACTGATGACATTCGACTGGGACCCACACACCTTCAGTCGGTCCCATCCCCCGCCTGTCCACACTGGCACTCCTAGGCTGCTTGGTGTTGTCACACGCTCTGCAGAAAGTCCACTCTAAGCCCTGTGAGGTGGTCTCAGCAGACATAGAGTTCTTTGTTTGACTATTAACCACCCTTTCCAGCCCCTAAGACGAGCAAGACCATTTGCAATGATTCTCCACCAGAGGGAAGAGTCTTCCCTTCCTCCAGACTTCCAACAACTAAGAACCTAATGCTCACTTCCCTTCTCTCCTCCTCAAATCCCTCTGGACCTTCACCCACTCTCCCTTCCTTTTGCTTCCATCTCGGAGGAATAAATATCCCAGCAGCTTGCCTATGCTGACCTCGTCTGCCTCTGCTGTGGATTCCAGGTTTTTCCAGCTTCTCGAAAACCTTGCTCCATCAAGCATCTTCTCTCCTTTGTATCTTTAATCTCTCTCTCTCTCTGTCTCTCTCTGTCTGCCCCTTTCTCTGTCTGCCCCTTTCTCTGTCTCTGTCTCTCTCTGTCTCTCTCTGTCTCTCTCTCTCTCAGATTCTTCTTCTCAGCCAACAGACATATTCAGGTCTCCTCCATCCCCATTCACTCAAAAATAACTCTCCCCATCCTCTCCTGCTTCCTCCAGCTATCGTGCTACATCACTGCCTTCCCTAGCCCATGAACGTCACTCCTTTCACTTCTGAAATCTGGTTTCCTCCCAACAGGCCCCTGAAACAATTGTTTCCGAAGTCATCAGTGACCCCTTCCCAAATCTGCCAACCAACCCCAGGCATCATCCTTCAGGGACACTACAGTACAGTATTTGACCCAGTGGACAATCTTCTTTCTTCCTGACATTTTCTTCTTCAATGGCCTGGGACTTTTCTCTGTCTGCCAGAACCTACACGCCGCAGTGCACATTTCCTGCTCTCTAAACGGTATTATCTCACTTCTTTTGAGCCCTGAAATCCCATTCTGCACCTCTCTCTGGTGAGCCATCATGCCGTCCATCCTGACTGTCAGGCTGTAAGCTCCTGGGGAGGAGGACTCACGCCTAGCTCACGTTTGCATCTCTGGTGGTAGTCAGTATGGACCTCATACGTAGTTCACAAATATCTGATGAAGGGTGAATGAATCAAATAGAGTCAAACTGATCAAATGGAGCCGTGACTCTTGTTACAAAGTACTTATGAAGATGGAAAATGGGACCTTTCCTAGAGGCAGTGTGGTATAGACCTGGAGCTGGACAAACTGAACATGAAGTGCGACTCTACCACTTCCCAGCATTGTGACCTGAGCAAGTTTTATAACTCTCTCAGCCTCAGTTTCCTCAACTGTAACATAAGAACAATAATACCTACATCACAAGAGTGTTGTGAAGAATAAATGACATAATAAAGGAAAAAATGGTCTAGCCCAGCTCCTAGAACACAGGACGAACTCAGAACAGTGAAGAATCCCCTCCTGGAAAGAAGTGGGAACAAGAAGTGCCTGTCACAGAGCGACCCAGGCGGCACAGATGCAGCCATTTCTGACCTGTTTCCAGCAGCAGCCTCACGATGGAGAAGCTGGAGTGGGATACGCTGTAGTGAAGAGCTGTGTTGCCATTGCCATCAGCCAGGTTGACAAGCAGCTTTAGCAAGTGTGGGGAGTGAGGCTGGACCCCGCGGAGGTAGGTGGCCACCACAGCAGGGCTGGATGACTTCCGGCTGGAGACCCGGAACCACTCTTGACTGATGGTATTTAAGCTCTGCTTCTGAAAGATCAACAGATTCCAGTTCCAGGAGGTTACCTACCTGGGTGCTCCAGCTGGGGTGTTAATTTCCACTAGGAAAGGTCAGCTTAGGATGCTTCCACTTCTATCCCTTCAGCTCCCTCCAAATCTCCGTGTGATTAACTCCTAGAGGGCTCAGAGCTAGTGGGGTCCCCATGCAGCAGCACACTTTGAACCCGTGGGATCGGTCCCACATATGAGGTAGACAGGAGGATTGGGAGAGCAACACAGTAGCCAGTAACACAGCACATTACTCGGGGACAGTTTGAGTCTACTGTACGTTTCGATCACATCCCCCATATGCACAGGATAACCATGACCCCCTCTTTCACGCATCTACACCAGCCTATGTGACCCTAGCCCAGACTCCACCAGGGCATGTGCATGTTTTTAACAGGCATAGCTGGAAAGTCACAACATTTTACTACTGGGAAAAATGCACACTGAAAGCTAAGACAAACAACATGCCCAATTTATGCTTGAAGTAAAACCCAAACAGATGTGCTTGAATTATTTTTGGCTTTTAAGTTTTGCGAGGACCTTCAGAGAAGATGGTGTAACAACCCATGGCAGGACCGCACCATCTGCAGTATTCAGCTCCTTTATAACCATGAACGCAAATGATACCAACTCTGCATGTGACATGACCTAAGTGTTTAAAATGGAACCTGACTAGATTATTTTTCTAAAGGGGAGGAGAAACGATGAGGCTGTGACTATTAGAGATGATTCCATATTCATTCTGGAAAGGGCACTGAATTAGGAGTCACTACACCCTAGGGGCCAGGCATAAGTCCTGGCTCAGCTGTGCGACCTTGGAAGTCCTATAACCTTTCTGAATCTTTCCTGTCTGGTCTATAAAATGGCAGTGAAAAAACGGCTGGGTCCCTAACTTCCCATGCTCTACAGAGTGAGGTCCTTGCACAACCAGCTTTGTCTCTAAGGTGGAGAGGGGGTGTCCTGTGCTTTGATCCTAAAGTGGGTGTGATGTCAGGTTTGTATGTCCTCTGATCGATCTTCTAGGCAGAAACAGTGGAAACTTTTGTGGCTGAAACACTTCTTATATATCAGAATATCTCCTTTACCCATGGAGTCTTCAGGAGAATCTGGAGAAAGTTCCTAATATTAAGGAACATAGTGGTAGATTTTAAATGAAGATCTAAGAAACAACTTAGCTCTGTAATTCATTTAAGAATAAGAAGCAGGAGCTTTAATCAACATCCACCTCACATCTTGGTTCTTTAACAATCTGGGAACAAGTTATTTGCCAAATCAGCAAAGATAAAATACTCATGAAAATGGGCTAATCAATCGTTTTTACTCCTAAGGCTCTTCCGCAAAGGAGAACAAAATGGGCTTTAAAAATGCTTACAAGCTGTTACATGTTGGGTCTTATCAGTTGCTCTCACGACTTGGGAAAATGTGTCTGTGCCAGTACCTCTTGATTCCAGCAGAAACTAATCCTTACATGTTTAAATCTCCATGGTCCATGATGGTGTTAAGGAACAAACAGGTGTATTTTCTTGCTTTTGGTCTCTTGACCCATAGATGCACTTTCAAGAAAAACAGTAACGACTACAGAATGAAATGCCAGGGCTTGAGGGTAGTGGAGACATGCGGTCCACCACCTTCCTTTTATTAATGAGGAAAACACGGCCCTGAGCGTTGAACTGACTCACCCAATATCTCACCGCTATCTAGCGGTCCTGGGAATAGAACCACGGTTCCCATTCCACCCGCTCTTTTCCGCTCTACTCACGGTTCTCTCAAACTGCAAGGCAATTTTGAGCCTAAGCCACAAAAGTTCTATGACACATTCAGGTTGGGACGCCTAATCACACTTGGTAAGTGCCTCTGCGCCGCAGGCCTGGTTCCTGTGCACAGGCATGGGTTCCGCTTTCTCAGCAAAATCCATCACCTTGGGTAGCAGAGTTTGGGCAAATGAGAGAACAGCCAGCGGACAGGGACCCGTGCACACCCACACCGCTGCCTCAGGCACGGCACCCAAGTCACCCAGGTGAAACTTAAACAGTATAGTAATCTTTATATGATGATGAAAAATCAGAGTACCAAGAGCTGGTCAGTGGTCGTCCCGGTTTCTGGCAGATGTTGGGTCAATGCCCGGCATGCATTAAGGAATTCCTCTGAGGGTTTATATCTAAAGAAAAAAAAATATATGTATGTATGTGTATATATATATATATATATATATTATATCAGTCTCCATGTGGATAAAAAAAAAAGTCCCCTACCTTGACTTTCACTCTCATCTTTTACCTCTCAGCGACTCAAACACCCAAACTGGGCAACTTCCCAGGGTCAGGGGCATTCCTCAGAAATACTGGGTGAACACAGCCTCCTGACAAGGAGGCTTGGCTTCTGAGCTCTTCTGAAGAGTGAGTTAAGTGCATTGCCCCTTGGATCCTGCTGTTTTCGGGGGGCAGGAGCAGACCACCAAAGCATTTTGGGGGCCACGGGCCCAAATGCCATTCCTGACACGCTGGGAAAGGGAGAGTTATCTTTCCGACTTTGGAGCCAACATTTTCTGCCTGAGTGATTTGACAAATCCAAAGGACTCAATGCACAGCAGCAAATTTCTTCCGGTTACTCTTCCATGAAGGATACAGTAAGTGCTAATTGAGTCAATAAAATGAAAATCGATTAAGCTGGGGGCGCTCTCAATGATACGCACTCCTCCTGTGCTAGTATAAGGGCAGACTCAGCACTGAGAGGCCTAGGTTGGGAGTCAATGGCATTGGTCACCGAGAAGCTCCGCTCTCATCGCGTCCTTACAGCGCTGCTATTTCGGAGCAGCCCTGCGGCACTGCTGGACAATGAGCTGCCATTCACTGCTCATCACTCCTTCAGCAACCAGGCTGGGGATGATGGTAACGATAATGAATGGTACTTGTTATTCTCATTTCTCCCATTTATCAAGAGCCTACTATGTGGCAGGCACCGCAGAAGGCATTTTGCGTACTTTTTGACCTACTTTTTCTCATCCAGTCCTCAGATCAAATCTATCGGGTTGCTACTATCCGCATTTTACAGATGAGGAAACTGAGGCGAACGCAGCTAAAACACACCGTGGCAGACGTAGGATTTGAATCCAAGTGTGTCCAACCCCAAAGTCAGTACTCTCTTCATCATGCCATGTGACCTGTCATCACTTTCAAAAACAGGGTTATGTCAGTATGGCCAAAGGGAGAGGCAGAAAAACAGGTGGGAGAATCACAAAAGACGTGCGTTGAAACGCCATCTCTGCTAGCTGCGTCACTAACTTCTCAAAGCCTCTGTTTCCACATCTGTAAAGTGGGGCTTATAATAATTTCTACCTTACAGATTGTTAGAAGGATTACATCAAGAGAATACCTGTAGAGTCCTTCACATTTTCAGTGCTAAGGCCATATTAGCTTCATATGCAGAGCTCTGTCTATGACAGTATATCCCATGAAGGCAGAAGTTAGATCTGTTTAGTTTAACCAATGCACTGTACCTGGCATAGATTGGAAACTCAATACATATTGGTGAATGGATAGATAAATGAATTAACAAACAACCAGATGAAAGGGTGAATAAATGCTCTTTCTCAGAGGATCAAGTGCCCCATCTGTCCCCATCTGACTCACCTCTCAGCCTTGGGACGGGGAAGCTCTTCCCCAGGCCCGCTTTGCTGGTCTGTGTCACGAGTGCCCTCGGGAATGCCCTGCCCCGCCTTGTAGCTGAGGTGGGCATCCTTGCCCCGCCTAGATTCTGGGCCATCACATTTCTTCTCGGCCTCGCTGTCAGACAAATCTTCTGGGGAGGTGTCCTCACTGCTGGTCTCCTCACTCGAGGTGGTCTCATAGCTGGGAAAGGAGACAAGGTCACTCGTTCCGTGCTTCCTGCCTGATGCTTGTGTCAACACTAATGAGAACTCGGTGGGCTTTAAACGACACTTCCGTGCTTGCTAACCTCGTCCTCCATTCTCTACACTTGCAGTGCTGGGCAAGGGGACTCCCAGGAAACCTACTGTCAGAGGAACATGCTTTTAAGAGCTCTGTACCTTTAACGCTGGAGGCCATTTGGGGAAAAGGGTAATTAACTAAGCTCTTTGCAACAAACACACAAACAGCCCATGGCCTAACTGGTCGATGCATTCAGATGATCCAGGTATCCAAGGCTCTCATGGAAGAGTTTGATTCTGGAACCCTAATGTCCTGTCCTGAGAGAGACCCAGATCTAGGCAAACGTCCCCCACCCTGAGTTCTCTGAATTGCCTAACAAATCTTCACATCTCTGGGTGACTGTGAAGCCTCCCTTTGGCCGCCCTGTTCTATCCCAGCTTACAGCTGACAAGGGAGGAACCATCTGTGTTCACTCCTGGCAGGGTTCCATGGGACACGTGAACAGTTGGGATACTTGAACCTAGCACCTGCCTTTCTCCGTTGCTGTTTCAACCACGGCTTAAAACAGCAAAAGTGAGGGTGTGGGCCACTTGAATGGCCTTCCCTCCCCAGCAATGATCCTTATGTTCAGTCATATGCAACTCTATTGAGGTGGCAGACCAGAGACCAGAGAGGAAAGTTCTGGAAGATGTATTGATCCCTCTGCTGATGGTCAACAGGAGACCTCCGATGGAGGATGCTCCAGTTAAGATGAAGATTTCGGGTTCTTGGCCTACTGGCACTGCCACAGAGACCAGGGGAGACCAGTGGCCACAGCTGCTACTGAGCCCCCTTATGCCCTTTATCTGAATGGTGGTCCCTATGTAAAGGCCCTGTGCTCACTGGATTTGCAAACCCAGACTGCTCCCTGGTATGCTCACATTCTGTCTTGTTCAAACCCCAGATATTTCTTCCTCTACTGTGCTTGGCACAACATTTTGCTTTTGTGATTAAGAAAACGGGACATATTAAGTTTACCAAACAGTTCTTATCTTAGAATTGCTTCATAAAAGCTCCACCTGGAAATTCATTCATTCATTCAACAGACATTTATTGAATACCTACTATGTGCCAGGCACTGTTCTAAATGTTATAACCAAAGTCCCTATCGTAACTGAGCTTAAACTCTAGGTAGGGAAAGGCAGAAAATAAAGACGTAAACAATATATTCAGATAATGATAAGAGCAATGAGTAAACTAATAACGGGCCATGGGATAGCGTGATGCGAGGAGGGGTTACTTTCATTAGAGCAGAAGTTTTTAACGTTGGCTGCATGTTAGCATCACCTGAGGGTGTTTAAAGTTCCCGATACCTGTACTGCACCCAAGACTAATTAAACCGGAGTCTTCCAGGCGGGGGAGCCAGGCAACAGTATTTTTAAGGCTCCCCCAGGGTTTCCAAGGTGCAGTCGAGGTTGAGAATCACTGCACCAGACTGACAGATACTGAGGGATATCTGGGAGAGAACTTTAAGTGGAGGAAACAGCAAATGCAAAGGCCCCAAGAAAGCCTGACTGAGCATGTTTCAGGGACGAAAGCCCGGAGCCAGTGATGGGGGATGAGGCCGGCTGGAGTCACGAGATGGACCTCCAGGTTTTGGTACAAAGCTGGCACTTTGGGGGACTTCCCTGGTGGTCCAGTGGTTAAGAATCCATCTTGCAATCCAGGGGACGCCAGTTCGATCTCTCATTGGGGAACTAAGAATCCACGTGCCATGGGGCAACTGAGCCCGTGTGCCGCAACTACACAGCCCAGGCGCCCTGGAGCCTGCATAGTGCAAGGAAGAGCCCGTGCCGCAACTAAGACCCGACGCAGCCAATAAATAAATAAATAAATATTAAAAAAACAAAAAACAAACCTGGCACTTTTGCAAGTATTTAAGCAGGGGAGAGACGGGACCTGCTTTAGACTTTGAGGTTAGTCTGATTCTGCTTTCTGTCCACAAACTGGGGAAAGCTCAGAAAAAAATGGTTTCTCTTCTGGCCACAGTGTCTGGCGTCAGCAGGCGTAAGAACAGCAACCCTCCTATAACACCACATTTCAATCTTTCTGACGTTTCCCTCACAGAACCTGCCACAGTAGTGACGTCACCCTTGTCTGAATTGGGTGTCTTCCTTCTGGTCTCACCCAAATTAGCAGGGGTTCCGACCTGTTCCGGGCAGCCTCCTGGGCCCACCCCTGGCTGGGCCTGGTGCCCCTGCTTTGGGCTTTCCCACCATCCTCCACTTCTTTCTCTACTAGAGTTCATCTCACCCTGTCAGCATTCTCCCTTTACTTCTGTCTTATCTCTGCCCATGTCCAAACTGTGAGTTAAAGGCAGGGACAATGATTTATTTGACTTTTTTATCCCTACCACCAAACACATCATCGGTACTTAATAAATGTTTGTTGAATGACTGATTTAGAAAATATTCTAAATCCAGTGATTTACTCGCTACACTATATAAGGTCTGGTTCACGTTCTGAGTCAATAGACATTGATCGTTTTCCTTCATCCTAAAAAAGTTGGTCTGGTTTGCTGAAAGTTAGTTAAAGGAAGGAAAAAATTAAAAGGATGAAATCTGAAGTTCTACAAATTAAGAATTTGTCCTAGGTTCAGTGTTACGGTTCAGATTAAACGTCTTCCTTAAAGGGCTCATGTGTCCCCAAACTAGCAGAAGGCACCAGAATCCCGGCCCCAGGGAACACCAAAGCCAAGACATATTAAAAGCACAGGATCCAACAGACTACCACAGCTGGCAAGAAGCCAAACACATGCAAACCCGAGAGGGAGTTTTAAAGGGCCGTTGAGATTAATTCCCTTGAAGAAGAATGAAAACCAGATGCTTCCCCTAGGAAAAGAGAGTGCTCGGGACAACAGCAGGAGAGGTAGTATGGAGGGTAGGCTGGGCTTCATGAGCGATGCTTACCCACCGTTAACCCCAACAAACTGAAGGTTCTTTTTGGTCCCATTACCTCCTGCACGGAAGCCATAGTCTTTCTTTTTCATTATGGATTTAAGGCTGGTCGACGGGGAGATCTCTAGGCAGACACAACATCACAGGTTAGCATGATCTTGGGGATGCCCCAGAGTGCAGCAGAACTGGGACTCTTGCTTTGAGGGCACACGGGCTGAAGGTGTGTGAAGGGGCAGAAAGGGAACTAGATAATTTAAATCAAATATACTGAGGGTCTTTGAGGTGCCCCAACCTTCTGGTCAATGCCAGCCAAATTGTTCCGGTTCACAAACCCTCTACGTGTGGATTACAGAGTAGAGTTATTGGAGCATTCTTGAACCATGTGGTGTGAGTGCCACTGTTGTCCCTATCTCAGTCTGGGGAAATCTGAGGCTCAGGTGTGCTCAGGGAATGGCAGAGCAGGAGTAGAACTTGGGCCTCCCGACCCCTGGTCCGGCACCCACTTCTGCTCGAGGGCACCCCAGCGGTCCTTCCTGACTCACAAGCCAGATGACACTTGTGATGTGGGGTAGCCACGGAAAACACACGAGCGAGAGCACGAGTCTTCTTTTGCTGGGCTTTGCTGGGCTCAAAGTTACAGGAGGCAATTCACAATGAGTACGACTAAAACTAGCACCGAAATAACGAGAAAACAGCCAATTTGTGAGCTGCGGCAGGAAGCAGACTCACACGCTGCTGCCCGTTGAGCAAAGCAAAATATGGTTCCACTTAACTCCAGAGTGTGTGATCTGTTATAGGAGGAAGAGCCGCTCCACCAAAGGGTCGACTTCCACATGTATCGCCCAATTTCTCTCTCTCTCTCTCTCTCTCACACACACACACAGACACAGAGGGAGAGAGAGGGAGAGAGAAAATAATTCAGTAAAATATCTCAGCTCTCAATATAATGATCCTCCAAAACAAGGCTACAAAGAAACCTCTTAATGTGCAAGAACTGGGCAGGACCACAGGAATGCAAAAGCCCAAGAAACAATTAAGGGAGGCAGAGGTTTAAAGCACTCACAGCCAGCCACCCTAGACATCGCCTTTGCACAATGCAAATGAGAAAGAGGCACCTCTCTGGGCAGACACACAGTGCTGCAGGCTTGGCAAGTGTGGGCTGGGTTTCAGCTCCCGTTCACCCTCTGGCATCTTTGTGCCCTGTGCTATGTGAACGGCTGTATGTGGTGGCCCTGCAGTCGGTCCCAACGTTAGAGCAAGGACAAGAGCAGAGGTTCCAAGCCTCCACTGTCGCAGAGATCAGTTTTTATTCCACCGGGTTCCTGGATGTGCTTAAACCTTTTAAAAAAACATATGCATGCAATTAAAACCCTTTTCCCCTTTGACTCGTCAAGGAGCAATGGTTTCCCGTCGCAGGCACCAGGATTTACCCGTCGGCGGGGAGGAAGAGGGGCCCGGGGGCTCCCTCTGGGGTGCAGCGTGGGCCGAGTAGGCGGACAGCAGCAGGTTGAGGGAGCTCTGCAGCTGGCTCTGAATGCTGCTGAGCTTGGAGGCGGGCTGCTTGATGGCATGGGCCAGCTCCGGGTACCCATGCTCCAGGCAGCTCCACTGCTCCTGCAGGAGCTCCTGGATCTTCTTAACGTACTGCCCGATAGTGGCATCGGTGGTGGGCGAGCTCGGTGGCCTTCCTGGGCGCTCCTTCCCCGGGAGCTCTGAACCGGCCTCCTTCCTCCCTGCTGGGGGAGCCTTTCTCTCGCTGCTCCTTGGAGAGCCTCTTGCTCCCCTGACTGGACCCTCGGCTCCCACCTGATGGCCTCCCTCCTGGTCAGAGCATCCTTCTTCGATCCTGAGCTCAGTGGAGAGGCAGCTATGTAGAGAGGGGGTGAGGACCATCTTGGATCCCTGTGGCAGTGACAGCTGGGATGGTGACACAAATTCTGCTGGGCTCCGATCCCCCCATTTGTGACTCTCCTGCCTCCACAGGACGCCATTCCCCTTTCCCCAGGCCCCCCAGCTTTCAGATCTTGTGCTGCCCGTAAGGTTGACCCCAATGCTCTTGTCACACGACTCCCTGGTCAAGAGTCCGTGCAGAGGGTCAGTGTTGACCATGGCATCAGTCTGGCCCTGAGCATCTTTGGTGTTCTCGTGGCTAAGCTTTTCTGTCAGTTGAGCTACAGTGCACTCTAGCTCTCGAATCCTCTGCCCCCTAGCCTTGATTTCCTCCTCCTGCCGCTGGAGGGCAGCTCTGACTTGGGCTAGTTCCTCAGTTCTTCCAGACAACTCGCCCTCAAGGCCCGAGAGCTGCTGCTTCAGGCTGGAGATGCTGCCAGGATCCACGGAGGTAAGGCCCAGGCTTTCCTCCGTGACCCGGATACCGATGCTTCTCACGTCTACTTCTACAGGTGGCGGCGGTGGGATCTCGACGATGTTGAGCTCAATTTCTTCTAGGGGGAGCTCATTCTCAGGGACGGGTGATGGCAGAGGTGGGGGGCTTGGTGTTGGGGAACCGGGGGTCGTGACGGCCACCTCGGCTTGTCTGCTTTCCTGTTGGTCTTCTGCATCCTCTAGAACTACAAGTGATGAGAAAGGAGGACTTGAGAAAGGGAGGTGATTTGCAGCTGCTTCTTCACCCTCTGGAGGCTCAGGCCCCTTCAGGATCAGCTCCGGTATTCCTGGCACCAGGTCTCCAGACTCTCTGACTTCTAGTTGGGCCGCTGCTCCCTGGGTGGAGTTGGAAAAACCTGCAAATCCTTCCGCAGGACCAAAGGCGCCATCACAGACACCGCCTTCGCCCTGAAGTGGGGGGAGAGCGGGCGGGGTAGGGGGCCCTGAGTCTAGGCTTGGGTCCTCTGAGGCCCTGTTCTGCAGCAGCGTGGCCGGCATGCTGGATGCTCTCAAGAGCTGGGGCCGTCCACTCCCGGGGGCGACCTCAGCCTCCAGCTGTCTGGCGGTCTCCGTCAGCAGGGCCTTCCGGTGGTAGCTCGCCTCGCTCCCGCCAGCGGCTTGGGGGTGATCACCGAGCGGCAGTGGCTGGCCTCGCGCCTCTGTCCCGAGCGACACCTTACTTGGCACCACTGGGGGCCAGTTCGGGTGGGAAAGAGCAGCGTGGGGGCGAGCGCCGCTGTCGGGAAGGCTGAAGTTTCGGGGCAAAGTGCTAAACTTCGCCTGCTTGGCCCGTCTGTGGATAGGAATCCTTTTGATGGTGTTTCCCTTCTCGATGTCATCCACATACTTGAGGAAGTCCAGGTCTAAATGGAAGCCATATGGGGTCTCCACGGAGTAGGGGTGGCTCTTTGGAGGGTCTTTCTCTTCATCCCCCTGAGAGGACTGGTCTTTGGCTGGGAGACATAAGACATGTGAAAAAGAAGCACAACGTTAATGAGAAAGACAGGCGGTGAGACCTAATATCTCTCGCATAAGCGTTCTCCTAAATGTTCCAGCCTCTGAATTATGCTGAGATGCTCACCGTCTTTTGGCTGGGCTGAGAAATCCTGTTATTAAATCAATGTGGACTTAGCCAATGTCTCCAAGGAAATAGGTAGAGGGAATAGTTTCCAATTTGCAGTATGGCATTTCAGTTACCACTGTGGCCAGGAATTTGCCAAATCAGGGTACTAATTGGTAATTATGAATATGGACGTTTCCAAAGGATGAGATACACGATTGTCTCAATATTAAAAAAGGACCTTGCATTATTGAAATAGGTCCTAGTAAATCTTGCTAAATCCAGAGATATCAAGGAGCCGTGCCTCCTGCATCATTTAAGCTTCCTCTGATGGCTGAGCCTCTAGGTACGTGAAGCTCAGAACGGGCAGCCATAATCACGCACAGCCTACGCTCTTTTCCACTGGAAAACTGCGTAGTGCTTAACAAACAAGTTTCCCTCTCAAAAACTCATGCCAGGTAAGGAAATACCACTTCTTTCACAAACTAGAAAAAAAGGTGGTGGAGGAAAATGGGACAATCCATGTCAAAAGGGACATTGGCAAACATTCCTCCAAGAGGTGTGGGACTCATGATTTTTCAGAGCAGCCCAAAGTATCAGGAGAATATCACGATGAGAACGTTCTCCATCACACTGAGGCACCACTGATCTTGACCCCAGCAGAGGATGCTGAGAACAAATCAGTCCTTTGATTATTTGAATCCAATTAGCTCCTTCCTCAGGTTAAATCATCTTTGTTGTTTTCATGTTCCTAATGTGACACCCTTTATGATCTCTGTGACATTCTGCCAAACGTGCTCTGAAAATGTTGAGTTCAGGAGAGGACATTAGTGGAGAGCACAGAGGCCAAGGATACAGAGCCTGGAGCCCAGTCTATATTTCAGCTCTGTGACCTTGGGAAAATTACTTAGCCTCCCTGTGTCTCATCATCCGTAAGATAGCAATAATAACAGGTAAGATGAGATGGTGAGGACTGATTAATACATATGAAGTGCTTAGAACAGTGCCTAGCACATGATGAACATTTAATACACACTCAATATTATAGTTATTAGCTTTGTGGAAGTCCAAATTGCAGAGAACTGAAGCCCCCTGATGGAAGCTGACTTGCTGGGTACATAGGAGGGGATCCTCAAATTCTTTGTGTCTGACTGATTACTTGACTCCAAGAGTAATAGGCCCTGGGGAAAAATGACAATATAGCAGTAATTGAGTTCACTTACCTCAACCACTATTTATTGAGCACCTCTGTTGGTTGCTAAGATAGATCTTAAGGACACAGAGATGAATCAGGTATAGCTCTGCCCTCAAAAAAAAAGTATGGTCAAGTAGGAGAAACACCAACAGGTACAATGCAGTGTGACAAGGATGGTAACAGATACATGCTCAAGGACCAGTGTTGCTTCTTGACTTATTTTCCTAGTTTCTCAGAAAAACTTTCTTGGACTTAGAGGCTAATTCTGCCTTGGTTGGAGAGGGATGACTTCATAAGAGCAACATATAACTGGGTGTTAAATGAATAAATAGCAGTTTGCCAGGAGAACACAAGAGGGTGAAAGACATTGTAGCTGTTTATCTCCAAGATGGCCATTATCAATTCCCACCTTCTCTAGACAGGCAAGGGAATCTTATATTGAGAGGTGGGGTCCATTTCTCTATGCTTTCGAATCTCAGCTGGCCTGTGACTGCTTTGACCAAAAGAAAATGGCAGAAATGACACTGAGAGAATGCCAAGACTAGGTCACAAGAAGCCTCTAAGTTCTACCTGCGTCTCTTAGAGTGCACACACAGGGGGAAGCCAGATGCCATATAAGGAGTCCAACTTCCCCGAGACTGCCATACTGTGAGGAAGCCCAAGTAGCTCCAGAGAGAGGTCATGTGAAGCGACGGTGAGAGATGCCTCACCAGCCTGAGCTGTTCCAGACATCCTAGCCCAGGTGCCAGGCATAAATAAAAGAACTTCAGATGACTCCAGCCTCAGCCATCATCTGATTTCAATGACAGGAGGGACTCCAAATGAGAACCACTCAGCTGAACTTGTGTTAATAAGGCATGATTGTTTTAAGCCACTAAGTTTTGGGGTGGTTTGTTATGCAGCAGTAGACAGCCAGGACAGATCAGATATATGTCAGAGGATGGGCAGATGCATTAAGGTGTGACCATCCACAGTAATTCAGGGTTCTATAAACACAGTTGATACGGTTGGAACTTAAAGTGTGGAAGAGAAGGGTGAGGGGTAGAAAAAGACAAAATTGGAAAGGTCAGCAAGAGCCAGATCAGGGAGCCACTTGTATGCATGCCAACAAGCTTTGACTTTACTCTCTAGGCAGTGGGAGTCATCAAAGGGTTTTACACAAGGGAGTGACTTGGTCAAATGTGATTTCACAGTGAGCATTCTTACAGAGGATTAGAAGAAGAACAGACCAGAGGCCTGAAGACCAGTTGGGAGATTGCTGACATGGTCAAGGTGAAAGAAGCTAAGGGAATGGAAGGAAGGGGCAGGTTCAAGAAGAGGTGCAAATGATGGCGTTACCTGGGGCACATATAGGGCTGCTTTTTCCCTAAGAGTGATGACATATTTGGACTGAGCTCTTCCCACTTGCCTGTCTCATCTATCCTTCTGGCCAGTGCTACATGCTTGGGGCACAGGAACTGTGCTTAGGGAAGTACAGTTATCTCCAAAGAACTAAAGAAGCCAAGTAGACACATAAAGGCTGAACCCTTGAACACTGACATAATCGACCCTACCAGCCTCAGTGCTAAGTACAGTTGCAGGGCCTGTGGGTGAGTTAAGTCACAGCCTCAGCAGGGAACACAGCAAGACATTGGTGCAGATCCACAGGGTTGGTCCAAGTTGGGTTCCAGAGCTTCTGTGCAGATACCTGGACTCCAGGCAGATAAGGCGTAAACACTCCTCCAGCACCCAAAAAACTCCAATAAGTTCCCATTCACCCACATGATTTTCTACAAACCTGCTTTCTCCCAAAGAGGCACACTGGTAGTCTCAATGACAGCAATTGTTCTCTGTTAGTTTCCCAGTTGCACTTGGCTATACTCTTAGGCTTACTGGCCGGTTCAGCAGCCTCCTGGATTATAGGAACAAGCCAAATCAGAGAGGAGGTATTTGTCTAAAGTTAAATAGGGAGCAGATTTATGACCCAGAAGGCAAAGAACACTCCAAAGGAGAGACTGCATTATTTATCTGCCTATTGCCTCAATTCGGTAGAAATGAACTGATTTGCCCATCAGCCTCTGAGAGCAGGTCCAGAGCACAAATACAATAATAGCATCAAATGAGGAACAGCAGGTTCCAAATGAGGAACAGCAGGGAAAATATTCCACAAGGGAGACTGAGGTGAATCAAAGAAGTCTGTGAAACTGAGCAGTTATCCAGGATGATGGGTTTAATAGGTGCTTTCCTAAGCTACACTATGGGGTCTCTCTCTCTCACACTCTCTCTCTCTCTCTCTCTCTCTCTCTCTCTCTCACACACACACACACACACACACACACACATTGTGCTGCTGTGCCTGCCACCCACTGTTCTGCATTCCTTCTCTTTCTCCCAGTGCAAGAGGAATGCTGGACCTTGAATGAGGGAGCTTGATCTGATATGCTGGGAGATCTATGCTCACATTAAGTTCTGCTCCTTTTAATTCTACCTGGTGATAGGTATGCAGGAGCTCAGAATTCCAGGCATTGGGCCAGGGTAAGAATTAATTAGGAGGACTGTCTCTGCTCAAAATGAACTTCAGATCTGACAAACCAACACATAACTGGCTGGAGTTGAATCCTGCTTCTGTTACCTCCTGCCTCTGTGATTCTGGGCAAATTATTTAAATTCCCTATGCCGCAGTCTCTTCATTTGTAACGTGGTGATAAGAATACCTAACTCACAGAGTTGTGATTATTAGCACCGATGCAGTAGAGAACATGGCATAGGTACTGAACAAAGGGGCCAAAAGATGAGGATGGGCTACCTCTGAACGGGGCAAGGGGAGATTCACGGAGAATGTGCTCTTTTTTGAATATTTAACTCTGTGTTAGGACTACAGCATCAAGGGGGAGTGAGAGTCCAAGAAAATAATTCTGGAGAAACTGGGAAAAACGAGTCAGGGGAGAAGAAAAACGTAGGATATATGAGGCTCAGAGCTACCTAGAATTCCCTACAGAGTCTCGGTCTGAAAGCACCCCAGATCACTAGACCCTTGGAAAGGACCTGCAAACACAGTCATGAGCCTAAGACTTACAGGTAGGCATGAGAAAAGGGATTAGAAGGAGACAAGGGAAGGAGGAAGGGGCCACAGTCATTACCCTGAGGGAAAAAGTGAAGTGGGGGGCAGGTAAGGGAACCCATCAGAGGCATTTAAAATGAGGAAAAAAGTCCAAAAGCCTATACTCAGTTTCTGAAGGAAATGGGAAAAACAGAAACTAGAGAGAAAGTGGCCAAAAATACAACCAGAAAGAAGGGGAATTAAATGAATGTCTTCAAAAGGCCAAGACAGTGGAAGCTGTCTTTTCCCTCCTCTGCCTTTATCTTGTGAGATGTGTGTGCTTGAAGGGAGGGCTGCCTTTCTTAGCTAGTTGTGGGTGATCACGTGGAAAGCAGCCGTGCCAGGGATGCTGAGCGGGGACAAATGAGGCAAGCAGGAATGACAGGCCCCCGGGGCATTAAGGGAATTAGCTGGTGTTCTGCGGGACCACTTTCAGGGAAGCACTGAAAAGGCAGCTCCCTGGGGAGAGAGGCAGACTTTTGAAATATATGGTAACTGCATTTGGAAAGAAGGATAAGGCAGGGCTGGAGCTGCTGTCCAGTCCTTGAGTCCTGTCCCAGTGAAGGGCCATATAGGCTCTCCTGTTTCCTGACATTTGGTAAATCTGGAAAAAGCATTTCATTAGAAGTCAGGGGATCGGGGTCTAGTCTATGATGCTTGGCAAGTTTCCTGGGGAGGGAAAGGGGAACATTCATCGAGACATTCGTTGGGCTAGATAGTTATTACTCGACAACCTTACATGCATTATCTCATTTAATCCTTTACCAATCCTGCGAAGTAGGTATTAATACCTGCTTATAGACGAGGTGTGGCAGACTGTTTGCAAAAATAGCCACAATTATAACCCACCCTTATGTACTTCCCTCCCACACTGACCCTAGGCTTGGCCTTGTGACTTGGTCAACAGCAAATGTGACATATGCAGAGATTTGAAAGTTGCTTGCATATTGGAGTTTGTCTGTTCCTGCTGTGCTTGGAACCCTTCTGTCATCATGTGAACAAACCCCAACTAGCCTGCTGGGCAACAAAAGACACATGGCCAAATCATCACCGATGCCCTAGGTGACATGGAGTCAACCACCAGACATGTGAGTGTAACCATTCTAAACCATCAGGACAAGTCACCCAGAAGACCACAGACATGTGAACAAGTCCAGCAGAGATCACTCAAGCTGGCCCAGCCCAGAATAATGGCTTAGCCAACCCACAGAATCTTTTAAGAAATAATAAATATCTTTAAGTCAATACATTTTTGAGTGATTTGTTACACAGCAAAGCTAACTGATATAGGAGGGAAGTGAAGCTCAAAGAAGTGAAATGCCTGGAAAATCACACAGGTATGAATGTAGGCTCTTTTACCAAATTGTGCCTCTTTTTTTTTTTTTTTTTTTTTTGCGGTACGCGGGCCTCTCACTGCTGTGGCCTCTCCCGTTGTGGAGCACAGGCTCCGGACGCGCAGGCTCAGCGGCCATGGCTTACAGGCCCAGCCGCTCCGTGGCATGTGGGATCTTCCCGGACCGGGGCATGAACCCGCGTCCCCTGCATCAGCAGGGGGACTCTCAACCACTGCGCCACCAGGGAAGCCCCGTGTGCCTCTTTTTTAGACCTCTAGCTCCTCATCTCTAAAAAGAGCTTAATGAGTGAGATCATCCTGCTCCCTTCTTGGTGCTTGGAAGGGATGAGAAACACTACAAAAATTACACAACTCCAACATAAACATAAGCCTTCATTTTCATTCCCTACTACCGTCTCTTGTTCATGTCTGAAACACACAGTTTGGGTTTCCCAGCACCGCCTATTTGGGGACAGTCTCCCGTAGGCCTCCCCTGAGCTATTTCCAGGATTTATGGTAATAATTTCTTTCCAACCCAAGTGCTCACTGTAGAACAGGGAATACAAGGGATCCTGCCTACCGTCTGTCTTCTCCATCTTAGAGAATGCTGACCGCCAGTCTCTTGGGCACTCTTCTTCCGATAAGCCTGTAAAATTTGTTGGAGTGTTCTGAAAGAAAGAGGATGGAAAAGTGGAGAGTCTCATTACAATTAGAATAAGTATGGAGGGAACATAGCACCAAGAAAAAAAAAAAAATTAACACCCCTCCTTGCCTTTCTCCCAAGGTGCCCATGTGCTCGTAGCTCTCCAAGGAGGGAAATTAAAAGCCTATACACACTCCTAGAGTATAATCTTGGGTGTGTCTTCATGGAATGTTAGCAGTGGTTGACACCAAAGGAAGCCTCTGGTCCAACTAG
This sequence comes from Aethalodelphis obliquidens, assembly GCF_003676395.1. Classification (NCBI taxonomy): domain Eukaryota; kingdom Metazoa; phylum Chordata; class Mammalia; order Artiodactyla; family Delphinidae; genus Aethalodelphis; species Aethalodelphis obliquidens. Next base: position 36,803 of record NW_020837957.1, read on the forward strand.
ACAGATGAGAAAACTAAGGCTTAGAAGTTAATTGTTCTGTGCAAGGCCTCTCAGCACATTCGTGAAGGAACTGGACCCAGGGCTCCGACAAGCAGCATGGTGCTCTTTCCAAAATATCAAGAGCTGAAATCTACTCACTTCCCGTCATGGTAAAAGAATTATAATTCATGTTTTTGGAAAAGCTGGAATCAGAGTACCTATAAGTGATCTGTGACATCCCAATCAGATTCAAGAAAAAGATGAGCTAATTGGAAGGACTGACTAGGAGCTAATAGTTTGGGGTGATTTCTAACCAGGGGCAGAACAAGGGGGAGCTCAAACCTGGGAGCCAGAAGACGTCAGTAACTATGCAAGCAGCGTACTCTCCTGACTCTGAATTAGGGTGCCTTGAGGTTTGCTCATAAATTCTCCCCAAAGTTTCAATCCTTTTCCAGCACTATTTCTTCAAATGGTAAACACCCTGGACCCTGCCCCCAGTCCAGTAAATCACCCAGGAAATTGGTTTTTATGATTTAACTCCACACACATCAGAATAATAAATCATCTGTGACACCGCAGCAGTGGAAGTGGAGTCGTTTTAGGAATTCCAATGTGCTCGACCATGCACTCCAGATCAGAGAAGCGTACCAGGGATGAGGGAAAGGTTGGGAGGACGTGGGAGTGAGAGAAGGACAAGGGGTGGCCCCCAGCAACCTGGGATGGAAAATGGGGAAAAAACAAGCAAACTAGGGAAGAGGCCTGGGAAATATCAGGCCTGCCAAATAAGAGGAAGTCTGAAGTCTGCCCGACAGAAAGTTTGGTGTACCCTCTTTCTGGGAGCGTTGCTGCCGCCTCCAAAGCTAGCACCCTGCTCCTGTCTCGGTTCCCCCATAACCACGTTCCACGCAGCGGCCTTTGCCTATGCAGGAGTGGCAGAGCATGGAAGGGCAGGCAGGGTTTCTATAGGCAGAGACACTCCTTGCAGAAAGATCACAGATGCTAAATACCTCACTTACCTTTGTGGCAACAAGTACTTGAGTTTGGAGCTGGAGCAGAGAAGAAGTTAGGGAGAAGGAGGGTGAATGTGGATGGTCCCGGAGGCTAAAAGCGGCCACTGAGGAGGCCGACAGCGGAGAGGCATGGAAGCTTCTAATCAGGGGTGAGGGTGGGTCGCCCTTGTTAGAAAGAGGAGGTTCTGAAACAACCTAAGTGTCCATTGACGGAAGAACGGATAAAGAAGGTGTGGTACATAGTATATATACATAATGGAATATTACTCAGTCATAAAAAAGAAGGAAATCTTGCCATTCGTGATAACACGCACGGACCCTAAGGGCATTATGCTAAGTGAAATAAGTCAAAGACAAACACTGTATGTGAAATCTTTATTAAACAAAAGAGAACTCATACATATAGAGAACAGATTAGTGGCTGTCAGAGGCAGGGGTTGGGGGGTGACGGCTGGGCAAAATGGGTGAAGGGCATCAAAAGGTACAAACTGCCCGTTTTAAGATAAAAAGTCCTGGGGATGTAATGTACAGCCTGGTGATTATAGTTCACAATACTGTGTTGTATGTTTGCAAGTTGCTAAGAGAGTAGATCTTAAAAGTTCTCGTCACAAGAAAGAAACCTGTAACTATGGGACACAGTGGATGTTGTGCAGTCATTTCACAACATATACAAATATCAAATCATTACGTTGGACACCTGAAACTAACACGATGTTATATGTCAATTATAACTCAATTGGAAAAAAAAAGAAAAGAAAGAGAAGGTTCCTGGGCAGAGGACACAGATGCCGATCTCAGTGCCCCAGGTCTGCAGTCTGCAGCCAGGTGTGGGGCCTCCCAGGTGCTGGCAGGCAGGAGAGGCCCGGCAGCTTCGAGGTGAACACTGGGGAAGAAAAAGGTGAGGATGCAAATCCCACACACGGCCCCTCCATCATCACGGCCTCTCCTCTCCCTCTGCTCCCTTCCTCCGCCCCCCTCAAAACATTACTGAATAACAGGCAGAGCTCGGAGCACTTGACACACTCGAATTACCACGCGCAAGCCTCACCATAACCCCAAGAGGATTATTATTGTCCCCATTTTCCAGGTAGGGAGACTGAGGCTGAGAGAGTTTGAAGGCCAGCCCCAAATCATATAACAAGCAAGTATTAGAGCAGGATTTGCTCTCAAGTCTAGTTGACTCCAAGACTGTGCTGGGAACAGAACTGATTTGTAAACATTTTTCCACCCCTGTAAACAAGACTGGTGCTGTGACTGATCCCCAGCTCTTTGTGAGGGGAAACGTTTCTGACTCCGATGCTTCTCTGCTTTTCCCCCCAGTACATGTGATGCATCTTCTGGGCGTGCAGAAGGAGAACCACTCCTCTTGTAAGTAAGTCCTCCTGACCAAAGTGCGATCTGCTTCTCCGGGGCTGGACACCAAGCAAGAAAGCTCCTCCAAAGGAGGAGGCGGCCCCCTGGGCACAGATGGACCTCTGGCTGCACGAACTCACCATCACCTCAGGGAGTTCAATCACACCCACTGCCCTTGGTTAGAGTTACCGTTCAGCCCTTCATATATCAGATCATAGAGCTTCAAATAATTCTGCAGCACCCTTGGGGTCAAAGTTCATTAAAAAGAACTCTATAGAGACCTCTAATCGTTCTCTTAGACTTGAATTTTTCTAAAATGAACTTTTCCAAGGCTACAGAAATTAATGAGTTGATACGCCAACTCTCTGAAGAGGGCCAAGCAAGATTTCGCTGTAAAGGGCTCTGCAGGAAAGGGGGGACTATCATGCCCAAGTTATGCCACTTCCAGCTCCACGCACCTCAGCCTTCTCCACCTTGGCCCGGGGTCCTTCGCGCGAGTGGGTGGACGTTTGATGTGTTTAGGGGAGTGGAATCAAAGACGAAATGCTACATTGACACAGGCTACTTTGTTTGCGATACAACAGAATATGAAAAATAGCTTTGTTGGACACAATTTCCCTTTAAAATGGAATTTTGCAGCCTCCTGGAGCATTTAAAATTTTGACTTAGAAGCAATTTATGACTCGTTCTGTTAAGCCGTATCCCCAGTGTTCAGAATTGTAATACCTGGTGGTGCTATGTAACTTTTCATTTGTTTATGGCCTAACCCAGGATCAAGAATGCCCCATTGGGTCCCAATCTCTCTCGTGAGCTCATCATATTCGAGATGTTTTGAGTATACATAGCTGGATCTTTCTCTAGTTCTTCTCCCCTATTAAGCTTGTGAAGGTCAGAACTCCTACAGGACTCATTTCTGTGGCCACGTGTCACCCTCACCCACTGCCCAGCTACATCCTAACATGTGGCAGATCATCTTCAAGCTCCAAATGAGGAACAAAGACACAAAGAGGCTATGTGGCCAATCTAAAGTTACCCAGTTAATTAGGGGCAGGACAGTTTGTGTGACTCCATCACTCCACACTGCTTCTCAAAGCCAATGGGCAGTGAAGAGGTGAGGACTGAGGCTGCCAGCACAAATCCACCAAAGAGGCAGTTGCTGGGCAGACAGCAGTGTTAGCCCATATGTAACTACCAGGCCACGTTAGGAACGGTTCCAGCAGGGTGCATGCCCAGGAGCGTGGATTTCCCTGGGCCAGACCAACTCCGGCAATATATACCCCTACCCTCTCCCTCTCCCCAGTTATTCTTTTTATGATGCCATTTTCAATCTCACTTTTAACCTCAAGTCCAAATACAAAGAAACCTTCCTCTACTTAGCCCTGAAACTGAAACCTAGTTCTGTACGTTTGTCCTCTTCAAACCTCTCTTTATTCTGCAATAATAAAAATGCCATATTTCATCCCAGAACAGGCTGCATGCCAAAATAAATAGCACCTTGGATTTCCTTAAAAAGAAAGCTTGGCTCAAAGCACAGCCTTATTGCCATGAGAATTCTTGGAGAATTCAACCTTACAAAGTCAAATATTTAGCCAGGTAGCACACCAAACAGCCAACTGTCAATCCCTGCAAGACCTCTTGCAAAGACAAAACGCTCTTTCGGAAAGAGAGGAAAAAAATTACTTATACCTCATACTGATCTCCCCAGATGATGAGCGCTTCCCGTTTCCCCACTCCAGGGCCCCATGCCTCCAAGTGGGAACGTCCCCTGTGCTAAACAGCAAGAGGCATCTGACGGCACTGCTTAACATTAAGAGGGCTGAAGTCCAGGCACCTGGGAAGTGAGATGCACTCCCGGAAAGGATTCCATCAGCCGAGTTCTCCAGCCAGCTCACTTCCCACCAACCCAGGAAACAAAGAGATAACTCATGCTCGATAAATGACACATTAACACAATCTCATTAACTCCGTTCCCACATTTTTCTTCAAGTGTCTGTCATTTTTGCCTGCACTGCAGCAGCTGAATCTGGAGTTTCATGAAGAAGAGAAAACCGTCGGGAGGAAAGCTGGGACCACATTACCTTCCCTTGGCATCCTCCCCCTGCCATAGCCTGGAGCTGGGGGAGTCACCTCCTCCCGGAAAGCGGGGTTCTGCTGCTGGACCTGAGCTGACGGCTCGTGAGTCCAGCACAGCAGCACTGGCTCCCCAGCTGTTAAAGATTTGGTCAGGTGATCCGTGACCTTGCTGGAAAAGCAAATACTGACTTCCCTTTCGCTCCCGGGAAGAGGGGACTGGGGTCAGGAAGGAATTCAGTGCTCAATAACCTGATACTGGATCTTGCAGAAAGAGGAAGAAAGCTCAAATCATTCAGTCGGAAAGTTAGTTCCCAGAGCTGCTCCCAGTTCAGAGGGACGCATCTAAAGGTGCTGAAACGGTGCACGCCTTCCTCTGCACACTCCCCCAAAGCTAGGCGCTTATCTGGGGTGTGGGGGTGGTCATAATTAATTATGCTTTTCCCCCTCCTTCCCTGCAGCTGAGTGGCTCATTAATAAATTTGCTCCTAAAGAGAACTCAGCGTCCTAAGGAGCTGAAACCCTCCAGTGGTGCATCTCCTTCTTCCAGGCTCTGCCTTAGAAACGTCCTCCCCCGGCTGCCTCCTGGGTCCCACAGCCAAGCAAAGCCTCTGTGAGCGATCCCCAGATTGCTCGCTGCCCTGATCTATCAGTGACTGCAAGTCTGTCGGGGCAGAGCTAGAAGAAACAATGACCAGTGAGTTCCCGGGGCCAGACTGGCAGCTCCTGTTTCCTGCCGCTATGTGAATCTGATGCCCCAGCACCAAAACGCACCCAATTCTGGGAGAAAGAGAAAAGCAAGGAAGTACCTACTGTAAGGATCCAGCTCCAGGCAGGGCTTCTAACTGCAGAGCAGACCAGTGACTTCCGAAGGGCGGGTGCAGGAGCCGGGGAGAAGGCAGCTGTGGAGGAGGACGGTCCCAGAGTATCCCAGGCAGGCGCCGTGAAGTGTCTCAGCCAGCCCACTGCAGCCGCAGCTCTTTGGAACAGAGGCAGGTGTGAGGTGCAGGCACAGAGGCTCCAGGCTCTGCAAATCCAGCAGCACTACTAGACCTGAAGGAGATACAGGGGGTGGGTGCAATCAAAACGGGGCCCGGAGAGCATCTGGGCTCCTGTATGCAGGCTCAGCAAAAGGATGAGAGGACCTTATCCCCTTGACCTTCTGTGGCTCTAGCCAAACGAGGCTGTCCTAGGAAATGAAGCCCCATCAGCAAGACATGTCGAAGCAGCTCTGACCTTTACAGACACTGCCTGTCGAGATGTGCTCTCAGAGGCGAGGGCAGATTCCTGTCTAACCCACACTGAAATTGATGCCAGAGCTGAGTGTCACCCTGAAGTGCTGACTGCATCCAGCCCGGGACACTTGGAAACACTTCACATCCAGGGCCTCACACCAGCTTAAGGCAGCCAGGCAGGGCTGAGCATCCCCATTGTCCAGGTGAAGAAAATGAGACAGACTCAGCGAATTCCCTTGGCTCACCCAGGAGTGAATCTGGATTCAAATGAAGGTTTCAGGGGGTAGAATTCTGTGTTCTTCCCACTACCCTGGATCAAATTTCTTATTTTCCTTGGAAGACTCCGGAGCATCTTGCTCAAGACGGAGGTTAACAAATTTACCGAAAGGCATGGGATGATGTGATGGACGAGACTATGGACACCAACATTCACTTTTCTCAACTGCTAAAAGTATTTAACTAGTACACAGATCAAACCACCGGAATTTTTTTAAAAAATCAGAAATGTACCTTGAACTCTGAGGTTATATTTTAAAATATACTGAGGAGCAAACTGTCTTTCTGTTAGATTCTAAATGATCATCGACCATCCCCTCTGAATTGGCTAGAGAACGGCTAGAAGCATAAGACATTTCACCAGGAAGCTGAGTGAAAAAGAACTCTCCATTTCACCAGGTCCCGTGACCTTCTAGCCACCCACTTTTCCTCTCTGCTTTATCTATATGATAGAGGTAAGCCTTCTCATTTCCTCTCCCAGGATAAATTCTTCCTTATCCAAGACAAAATGGTGAGAGGCTTCCTTGCAGAGCTGAGCCTTTCTTGAAACACCCAACGTTCTTCCAGGAACACCGGCCAGCTCCCGCCTGTCCCCCAAGCTCCACTCAGCATCCCCTCCAAGTGCAGTGGCCAGCCTTCCTGCTTACACTGCTCCTGTCAGCCCTCAACCGCCGCAGGTGTCACCTAAATTCTAATTGCTGCCACTGTGTCTCCCTGACCAGTATCACAGGCTAGATGTTCAGTAAAGTTTGTGAAACTGAACTTATCCACGATACCGACGACTCCAAACACAAGTGATCTCTCCAGATACTCCCTTAGGTACCAAGAAAGCACCTCTCCTTTCCAACAGGTGCCAGGCCTCTCATCAGATTGAAAAAGACAGCAAGCAGAATGAGGGAAGGAAATACTAGCCCCTAGCAGTGCCATAGATCAGCTTGGCTCAGATGCCAGGACAGAAGATACACACACACACACACACACACACACACACACACACACACACACACCTCTAACCCTCCTTCTTCAGCTCTCTTTCTGAAGGTGGGTAGCATTTTCAGCTCTCTGAGCTCCACGTGAGATGCAGGTTCAGGCACTGTGCTGACTGCCTATGTCTCTAATAGGAGGAGAGATTCTTCTGTCTTTTCTGTCTTTGCACTTACCCAGTACTCTCAATTAACTCCATGGTCAAGCAGGGAGGTGAGCAGAACCGAGAACGTTACCCACCATCTTCCAGATGAAAAAACAAAGTTGGTTCCCAAGGGTATAAAGCTAAGAAAAGGCAAAGGCTCAACTCAAACCCAGATGTTCTGTCTCCCAGTCTAATATCCTTTCTCTAAACCACGCAGCCTGAACTGGGCATGCAGGTGAATGCAGGAGACACACAAACTCCAGGACGTAAGCTTCAATGCTGGTGCTGTCCAGGCAGAAGGTGACCTCACAATTAGGGAAGGTCTCCATGAGAAACACCAACAACTTTCTCTAGGGGAGTCTGAGCTTCTTTGGGGGCGATCCCCTCCATAGCCTCTGGCCCTTGCCATGCGGGGATACTGGCATGTCTCTACCCTTACAACTCACTCATGCATATGTCTTAATATTAGTAGCCAATATCATGTTACCACCTATATACCCAGAAAATTCTCCTGGACCAAACACACTTATCCACCAGAACTTTTTCGGCAGGAATCATTTAGCCGAGGGGAGGTTTGACTCCTTTCGCAATTTAGAAACCTCCAACTTTTATGGCCCAGGTCCCTTCTGCCCCATGATGGGAAAAAGGTGGACCACCTAATTCAGGCAAGATGGCGCCAGGCAAGAGGGAGAAGAGGTGGAACTATCTGAAGAATGTGCCCTTTATCTAAGCGGTCCCTGAGGCTTTTGCACTTTGCTCAGGGAGGTCAGCTATTATGCAGGGCCGGGGAGCAGTGCGCTGCTTAGGTACACGTGCTGCTGAAACAGCCTCTCAGAGCAGACTGGTTACAGCCATTCTGACCAAATGCAACTTCACTGGACAGAGAAAGAAACCACACATGGGAGATCTGTGGGTGTAGGTGTCCAGTGGGAATGAGCTATTCAAATGATTGACCCTTTAAGGCAGATGAAAATTTCTCAGGCACGAAACAGGGCCAGTTGCAGGGAGAGAGGAGCCTGCACTAACCAGTGAAAAATGCTCCTTGGAGAAAAAGAAAGGCATCAGGCCCACGGGGGAAAAGACCTCTAATCCTCATCCCTCCCTTCACTTAGACCCTTCCAGAATGCTCTTAGTCTTTGACTCAAACACTCTGTTAAATAAAGATGCCAGTAGACAAATGATGAAGGGGCACAAGCAGGCAATTCAGGAAAGAAGAAATACCAATGGTTAATATTAAAAAAAAAGTTTAACTGCATGAATTAATAATAAAAAAGATGCTAGAAAACATCGAAATGCCATACTAGTTATTTACCCTACACTGCACCAGGCACTATAGGTCCATTCCAAAACCAGCCAATTTAATTCCCACAATGACCCTATAAAGGAGTATTGTTATGTCCATTATCTGAGGACAAAGCCGAGGCTCAGAGCAGTTGCCCAGTTACTGAGACCATCAGTGCCAAGATTCGAATCCAGGTAACGTGCTGCTCTTAACCATGGTATGACACAGACTCTCTTACAAGTTAGAAAACACAGATTTTTTTAAAGAAAGGTCCTCAGTGTTGATAAGAATGTGATAAGGGGACACACCCTCCGCAGAAAGTCGCAGCAGAGTCATGTCCATCTATTTTGCCTATTTTAACATAATTGAAGAGCAAGATCTAGAGTGGCTGAGAGTCTGGACTCCAAGTCAAGAAGCCAGGGCTAGAATCCCAGCTCTGCCAGTGACTCCGTAACCTTGGACAAATTATTTAACCTCTCTGTGGCTTAGCTGCGTCACTGGTAAAACAGGAATAGTAATACGCCTTACACACCATGGATCTGTCAGGAGAATTACATAAGATGACAATACGTGTCAACAACTTAGAACAGAGGCTGGTATGCAGTCTGTGTTCAGTAAATAATAGATACATTAGCTAGTAACATAATGATATAAATTCAACTTTGAATTCAATTTTGTATTTAAAATTCTAATCACATAACATTTAGAAAATATACCTGCTTTATAATGATTGCTATAATGGCTGTGCAAGATTCCATGGACTTAGGCCTTATTTTCCAAACCCAATCCCTCCTAGAGGTCATTTCATCTCAAGTTGAACTCTCCCTGTAATGCTACTAGATCAGCCAGCCTGACAGACAGGTCTCTGGGCAGGTCTCCAGGGAATACCCCAATTCCAGGTGCTGGAACCCAGCTACCACATATAACGATGAATGATTAAGAGCAAAGATTTCAAGGTAAGATAGACCAGGTTCAAATCCTGGCTGTGTGACCTTGAGCAAATTTCCTTATTCAAGAAGAGCCCAGCTCAGGACACGGTTGTGAGAACCGCATGAGATAAGGTAGAGTAAGTGCTTGTGCCAATGCTCAGTATGTAATGAACACTCAGTAAATGCTAGCTATGATTACTTCTTAAAACCCACAGTTTTTTAAGCAAGGAAAGGCTAGGGATTGCATTTATTTTATTTATCACCTTATTCCTAACTGTTGGCGTGGTAGAAATGCAACAAAAATATGTTGAATTAATGAATAAATAAACGGATTAATAGATAGATCATAGAGACTGCTAGAGCTGGAAAGGATTTTTTAACAGGCTTATTTAGATATAATCTATATACCATACAATTTACCCATACAAATTGTACAATTCAATAGCTGTAATATACTCAGAGTTGTGCAAACATTGCCACAACCTAATTTTTTAAATTGTGGTAAAATATACATAACATAAAATTTACCATTTTAACCATTGGTAGGTGTAGAATTCAGTGGTATTCACAATGCTGTGTAACCATCACTACCATCTATACCCCAAACGTTTTCATCATCTCCAACATAACTCTGTAACCTATAAAACAATAGCCCCCCATTCCCCTTTGCTCCCAGCCCTGGTAACATCTATTCTACTTTCTGTCTCTATAAACTTACCTATTCTAGGTACCTTCTATAAGTGGAATTATGCAATATTGGTCCTCCTATGTCTGGCTTATTTCACTTAGCATGTTTTCAAGGTCCATCCAAGTTGTAGCATACATCAAAATTTTCATTTCTTTTTATGGTTGAGTGATATTCCATCATATGTAAGTATCACATCTGGTTTATTCATTCATCTATCAATTGACACTTGGGTTGCTTCCATCTTTTGGCCATTGCAAATAATGCTGCTGTGAACATTGCTGTGCAAGTACCTGTTTGAGTTCCTGCTTTCATTTATTTTGGATATATATCTAGGAGTGAAGTTGCTGGGTTATATGGTAATTTTATGTTCAACTTTTTTTTATATATAAATTTATTTACTTATTTATTTGTTTATTTGGCTGCATTGGGTCTTCGTTGTTACGCATGGGCTTTCTCTAGTTGCGGCAAGCGGGAGCTACTCTTCGTTGTGGTGCGTGAGCTTCTCATTGCAGTGGCTTCTCTCATTGTGGAGCACGGGCTCTAGGCACATGGGCTTCAGTAGTTGTGGCATGCGGGCTCAGTAGTTGTGGCTCACGGGCTCTAGAGCACAGGCTCAGTAGTTGTGGCGCACAGGCTTAGTTGCTCAGCAGGATGTGGGATCTTCCCGGACCAGGGCTCGAACCCATGTCCCATGCATTGGCAGGCAGATTCTTAACCACTGCACCACCAGGGAAGTCCCCTATGTTTAACTTTCTGAGGAACTGCCAAACTATTTCCAAAACAGCCGCACCATTCTACATTCCCACCAGTAATACATGAAGATCCCAGTTTCTCCATAGCTTCACCAACATTTGTTATTCTCTCATTAAAAAAAATCATTATAGACATCCTAGTAAGTATAGTAGGTGTGTAGTATTATCTCATTGTGGTTTTGTTTTGTATTTCCCTAGTGACTAATGATTATTGAGCATCTTTTCACGTGCTTATTGACCATCTGTATATCTTCTTTGGAGAAATGTCTAAGTTCTTTGTCCATTTTTTTTTTTTTTTTTTTTGCGGTATGCGGGCCTCTCACTGCCGCGGCCTCTCCCGCCGCGGAGCACAGGCTCCGGACGCGCAGGCTCAGCGGCCATGGCTTACGGGCCCAGCCGCTCCGCGGCATGTGGGATCCTCCCAAACTGGGGCACGAACCCGCATCCCCCGCACCGGCAGGCGGACTCTCAACCACTGCGCCCCCAGGGAAGCCCGTTTGTCCATTTTTTAAAAAATTTTGTTTGGTTCTTATTTATTAGGATGAAAAAGTATCATATATTTGTCTGTAAACATCATCCATCTAATGAGATCATCTAAATGATCCTAGTTTTAATTTCATACATGAGAAAGTGGAGACAAAATAATTTCCCTAAAATCACCGTCACATTTTTTTATACAGCAGGTTCTTATTAGTTATCTATGTTATACATATTAGTGTATATATGTCAGTCCCAATCTCCCAATCCATCCCACCACCACCACCAGCAACACCCGCCCCCACTTCCCCCCTTGGTGTCTACACATTTGTTCTCAACATCTGTGTCTCCATTTCTGCCTTGCAAATCGGTTCTTTGTCCATTTTTGAATAGGGTTGTTTGTTTTTGTTGTTGTTGAGTTGTCAGAGTTCTTTATATATTGTGGATATTAACCCATTATTAGATATGTGATTTGCAAATATTTTCTCCCATTCTGTAGTATGTCTTTTTGCTTTCTTGACAGTGTCCTTTGATGCACAAAGGTTATTTGATGAAGTCCAATTTATCTATTTTTGTTGTTGTTGCCTGTGCTTTGGTATCATATCCATGAAATTGTTGCCAAATTCAATGTCATAAAAATTTTCTTCAATGTTTTCTTCTAAGAACTTTACAGTTTTAGCTTTTAAGTCTAGGACTTTGAACCATTTTGAGGTCATTTGGTTTAAGATAAAGGCCAGCTCCATTCTTTTGCATGTGACTATTCCCAGAACCAGTTATTGAAAAGTCCACAATCAGATTTTAGAACATTTTCATCACCCTCAAAGGAAACTTCATACATGGGATTTCATTTTTATAAGGAATTAGGAACGTAATGAGTTATTGAGAATTAATAAACCTTGGCATTCATAAACAAAAATTCGTTTATTAGAGTTTACTGAGAATATTAAGTCTCTGTTCTATAAAAATGTGTGGCCTCCATCCACTGGTAAACAACACTGCAGAACTAGGGCAGGAATTCCCACAATTCTCAGGAAGGGTGCTTTGTTATTACTGCAAAAGACATCTGTCCTGCTATTTTGGGCTACCCAGAGCCATGTGAACACCCTTCCTATGTCTGGGTTATTTCCTTCCTTAGGAGTTCCACCTCCTCAAGGTTGAAAACAGAATTTATAGTGCCAGACTCCTTTACAGCTAGGACCCAGTCGTGGGACCTGCACTCAGCAGGCAGAGGCACCCGGGCCAGACCTCAGATTGGAAGAAAGTGCCCTGGAAAAGGAAGGGCTGCAGGCAAGTGATTCTGAGGAGGGTGGTGGAGTGACCTGACACCCTCTGACAAATTCCTCTTTTACGTAAGCTTGCTAGAATCGGTTCTATTGTTTGCAACTGTGACCCTGGACTGCTACGCGGCAGCATCAGCGTCGGCTTGGTTTTTAATTGCTCTATTCCATGAATTTACATTACTTGCAGAATTACTCTCTGGAGTTTCTGTTGATTGCTGTGTCCTGAGGATTTGCTGCATGACCATTTCGATTATTTTTCTCTTCCCCTTTATCCTTTGTTATTACCAAATTCTTTCTCACCGGAAAGTGGGAATCCGTGGGCTCGGTGGGCCACAAGGTCTTTTGCTTGGTTGAACTGGGCCACAGTCCAAAGAGCTTGGGAACCACAACTTGGAGTAAACCAAGGAATTCAGCCTCCCCTCCTCCCTCCTGGGTCAGTTCAGTGAAAGCATCTTAAGGGTAAGCACATACACACCCTCTGCCTTGGGGCACCCCTGCACCCACCCTCTTTGGGCAGCCCCCGGTCCCAGCATCATGGTCCCGGTCAGAGTCCAGCGGAAGCCTTCACAGGCATCAGGCTGGCTTTGGAACACGGCTGCAGGTGCAGACACTTTAGGGCTTGCGTGGGCTGTGGCATCTGCCTTCTGGGTTGGGAGGAAGATTTTTCTTGGCGCAGGGAAGTCAGTTAAACCAAACCGAACCTGATAAGTCATCTCCAGACACCTGGGTGAAGCCAGTGATGTTTCCAGATTTTTCAGGCAAGTTGGAAAGCTTTTTATTATTATTTTACAAGGCCCCGCCTGGCCCTCTAGCAAGCACAGTCCAGAGAGGAGCGGGCATAGGTGATGTGGGTCAGACAAGATGGTGAACACTCAGCCTCAGCAGCATGCGACTGAGGGAAGGTCGGGCATCTTTAGAGATGAACCAGAGAGAGGCAGTGAGAGACGAAGGTCTCTAGAGACTTCTATCAACCTCAAATTCCCTTAGAGATAGGGTTCGCTGTCAGTGTACCACATGGCAATACAAAGGAAGGTCATACACTATTGTGGTTTGGGTTTTGTCTTGTTTTGTTTTAATGTGAGTAAAGTCACTAAGAAAAGATGTTTCCAAAACTGACATCCCATGTTTGTATCACCCCATAGTGGTTGCGAATTGGTAGCAGAGGACAGGCAGGCTTTCATTAGGTAACTCCAATAAAAAAAATAAAGATGCTCACATCTTTTCTTTCTTTTTTTATATTTTATTTTATTTTTTTATTTAAGTAGAGTTGATTAACAATGTTGTGTTAGTTTCACGTGTACAGCAAAATGATTCAGTTATGTGTGTGTGTGTGTGTATTCTTTTTCAGATTCTTTTCCCTGCTCACATCTTTTCTTCCAGCCAGATTTTAGGGCTTTTTTTTTTTTTTTCAAGTTGAGGCCCCTGTTTCATGCTTTGGGGTATCCTTTAGGTCACCAGCCCATGGCCTTGCAGGTGGCGAATGTTCAATCAGTCCTGCTGATTATCTACAGTTGGGAGCAGGGAAACATAACACAGGACTTTGGACCTTATCTTCACTAACTAATGGGGAAACTGCAGCTCAATGAGTTGCCCATACCATACAGCAGGGCCAAGGTCAGATTCTGCTTTCTAGACTCCTGCTTTCCTTTATAAATTTCATGCTGATGGCCCTGGTCTGCAGTAGGCATTGGAGGGCACCAAACTGATGGCTTCTTTGAAAACAATGTGGCTGGTGTCCCTAGTTTAAATGTGGGATAATAGCCTGATGTTGGTAAAGAGAGCCAGAGAACTGCTCATTCTCCTAATGGTGACCTTTGCTTGCAGCTTCTGGAAACAGACAAAGTATGATGCACAGCAATGGAAATAGTTGCCAATGGCAATTAAGCACGTCTTCTGTACTGAGTCCTTTACCCATCCTCACTCAGCCCTGGGATGGTCCTATCACGATTTCCCTGTAAATGAGGTAAAGATGGCCACCTTATGGCCCAGCCACAGCTCAGGGTTGTGTTCAAAGAGACAGCATTTAAGTAGAAAAAAATGAATTGGAGGCAATCCAAAGCTTCACTGCAGTCTCTAGAGAAAACACAAAAGAGGAAGTGCATTCTTAGCACAAAGCAAAAGTCTTAAATTTTTCCTTTCCTATCTCTGCTACTCTCAGTATCTATTTCCAGCAAAGTAACTGCTCCAGAAGCAGCGTGCTCTGATCCCCAACATCCCTTATGCAATCCCTTCTGCCTGGATCTTCACTCCCTCACCTCTGGCATCTACGCACCCATCCTCTGCCATCTCTCTCTATCCTCGTCACAATCCCAACATTGGCTCCATTTGTCCAGAGCTTTCCCATCACTGGATGACCCCAGTCGGCATAATAGTGGAGGGGTAACAGCCAAGCAAGCTATGCCAGAAATTTTCCTAGAAGGGAATTACTCGAAGGCTCTACGGGCAGAGAAGTTTTGAATACTCATGTGTTTATGCTTTTATTCCCCGTCACACCCATTTTACAGATTAAAAAACTGAGGTGGCATCATCATAACAGTGACTACTCATATTGTTATAATAATGATTTCATTGTTAGCCAGACACTCTCCAGTATTGTACAATGATGACGTTTAATTTCACAATGATCATACTGGGTAGGGACTATTATACCCTCTTCACAGATGATAGGCTCAGGGCACAGGCTAGTCAGCTGCAGGACTGGAATTCAAATTGAGGTGTGTCTCACTCCAGAGACCAACCTCTTAACTACGGTGTTCTCTGTCTCTCAGGTTCTAGTTCTGCAACTGTCTATGAAGTAAGTTGCCAGTGGAGTCAGAACAGAAAGAGAAGGAAGGAGACAGGATTTAGCAAAGGAACTAATTTACCGTTAAATTCCATCACCAGCCGTGCTCGTTAAATATCAGATGATTATCAACATATAAACAACATTTGGGAGGCATGCAATAGGACTATAAATGAGATAAATTTATTTGCAAAGGAATAGACTAAGGAATGCAGTGGCTTTCTGATGAACTTAAAATTATTTAATCAATACAACACAATTACTTTTCAAATAATCTTTGAAAGTTCCAAGGCGGCTTGAGCTGTTTAATTGCTATTTAACCAGATAGCAGCAGTCAAGTCACAGAGATGTGAATTTTAGAGAAAATGCTCTTTGCAGATCTATCCCTCTGTCAAATTTTCCATTAGAAAGATGTATTTTTCAGGCTTTTAGGTTACAAGTTAATTTCCTTTCTTTGTTGTTCAAAGGGGCAGGGAGGGTGGTGTGGCTGCCGCAGGGACCCATGGCTCCTTCCTCGTATAACTCAGGAGAGAGATGTACCTCCCTGCCAGTGGGGCAGTTTCCCCCAAAGCAGAGGGATGCTGCTGCCAGTGACTCCGTGCAGGCCCCAAGTCCAGCCCAGATTTCCCTTAATGGCTCTGCATACATAACCCATGAGCAGCCTTGTGCCAAGACTTGAGCCAGAAGTTTGCCTGGATCCTACTCACATCCGCTACACCTACACCGAGGAACCCACGAAGTGAAGGCAATAGATAAGAATGGAAGGAGCAATGGATACAAAAATCAGAATCTCCGGGGCAGGAATCAGTGTTTTAACGAGCCCTCCCGGAGATTTTTATGCACTCTATAGTTTGAGAAGTCCTTTTCTGACTTACTTTTAAAAACACTTTAGAAACTCAGTTCAGTGCTTCTCAAATTGTATTATGCACACACAGCGCCCAAAGATCTTGATAAAACGTAGATGCTGATTCAGTGGGTGTGGGGCGGGGCCTGAGAATCTGCATTTCCAATGAGCTATCAGGAGATGCTGATGCTTCAGGTCCCAGAACCAAGAAGCCAGGCCTGTGATGGGCATCTGTCTGGTTGGGAAGGGATGGGAAGGGGTCCAACAGACCTAGGCACAATTCCTCATTCCGGTGCTTGCAAGCTGTGTGACCTTGGCCACGGCACTCTATCTCGGAGCCAGTTTCCCCAGCTACGAAAGGGTATAAGAAAGAACCAAGCACTTTAGAGGCTGTTCTGATGGCGCTATGCCTGGACTTAACACAAAACTTGGCATGTAGAAAACACTCAAACAGAAGCCGTGGTTGCTGTTGTTTCTGAGGGAAGGATGAGACTAGTAAGTGCTCAATAGTTGTTCATTGTTTGGTTATTACTAATTGGGAGCTGCCGTGTGGCAGGAGAGGCCTGGTGCCAGGCAGTACAGTGCCATTTCCTCCTCCCAGTGGCTCTGTGTGTGAGGCCAGGTATCATTTGTTCTGGTTTGCAGATTAGGAAGCCGAAGCCCAGAGAGCTTGAGTAACTTGGTGCAAGTCACAAAGATAGTGAGAGGCAGAGCTAGGGTTGAATCAGGTCTTCCTGCTTAAGTTTCTGACCGTCCAGACTGGGCCATGGTTCTGACCACACCTGCCTGCAAGGCCTGGGTGAGGGTAGGGTGGTGGCCTGATAACACGTTGCCTCTGGGAGGTGATACAATGCAGGGCCAGGTCGTGGAGGTGGAGAACAGGCAGGGGCAGAGGCCTCAAGGCAGAGTCTTGAGTTGCAGAGGGACATCGGGCCCCAGAGAAGGAGCAGGGCCAGGGTCCGCAAGGATCTGAACACCCAGCAATCCCGAACTGAGCCTCAAAGGGACAAGGGCTGTCTCCCCCGTGCCCAGTACAGTGCTGACCCCTAGCAGTGCTCCTTGAAGACACAGCAGTCACACGAATGAACTGATGGATTTGCAGATTGATTGATATTGTGAAGGCAGCAGCTGATTTGGAATTGGTGGACAGGATGTGTTGGAGTGGGAGAGAGATTTGCACTTCTGGACTTTTCCCCTTTAAAAAGGGAGCAGTTCAAAACAGAAGAACAACAGGAATATTTCCCTTGGAGCGCAGCCAGCGCACACAATGCCTCCTTTTCTTCCCAGGGCAGGAGCCGTTAGGGGCCCAGGCCCTCGGCGGGTGTGTGCAGCCCGGAGCCTGCCCGACATACTTACACACTTGTGCTCTGGAACACAGAGCCCCCTGCCTGCCAAGCCCAACACAAAGGCCTCCTTCAGCACAGCCCCTGCTAGGTATGGTGTCAGCGGCCGCTGATTTTGAAAGTCCCCCTCCAGGGCTACAGTGAGGCTCTTGTGGCGGTGTGTCCCCACTACTGTGTGGAAAGAGGAAACAGTGATGCTTTCTCAACCATCCAGTCTCCTTCGCAGGCCATGAGGCATGGAGTTAAACAGCCCAGCAGCTTGAGAGAAAGCAAAGGGAGCTTCCTGTTCAAAGATCAGCCATTCATCAGAAACTATTGTTCATGCTCAGGGCTAGGTTCTGTGGATTCGTGGATGATGAAGACAGGGGATAAAGCCCCTTTAAGGAACTCATGGTTCGAAACAGGAGGTAGAGACCTAAACAAGGACACATGGTGTCATAGGGGTAGGCAAAGGCATGATAGAAGAGCACGAAAGCATCACAGTGTGGTATCTGAGCTGGGCTTTGAAGGATGCACAGAAGTTCACTAGGCAGGCTGGGTAAAGCAGTCCTCTAGCCAAGAGATGAAAACAGGTACAGTGGGCTTGAGGAATGACCGGTGCACCAGGCCTAGCATGCAGGGTGGGGGGCCCAGGAGGGAGAAGGCAGGAGCTGGAAGTCAGCTCATTTTATTCTATAGAGTAGGAAACCCACAAAGGTTCTTCAGCAGGAGAGGAACCAGATGAAGGCTGGGTTTGGGATACAGCTCTGGCTGCAATGAGGGAGTGTGTGTGTCCCAAGGGCCTGGCTCATCAGTAGACAGTAAGTATTTTATGGACTGATTTCGAGAGGGAAGAGAGAGTCGCAAATCTGACGAGAAATCTGGCCAGACAATGCTTTTCACTAATGGCTCCTTTTATGTATTTTTTTTTTTCTTTTAAAAGAACAGCAGTTTTTCTTCTCCTTTACTGAACCATCACCAATGGTTCAATAATCTGAGATTGCAGGCATAATTACATAATGTCTTATACTGCTGGTAGTTTCCTGAATGTTGGCTTGTTTTCCGGAGTAATTTTGTCAGCTCCTTAACAGCTGGGGCGATGCCTCCTGTGCTCTCTCTGCATTGCCCACAGCATCTATCACGTGCTGAGCATACAGTAGGCCCCAGGTAAGCAGAAACACGAAACAGATTCATGGAACCTAAGAGCAGGACAGGCTCTTGCAATTAACTTGTGCAACTCTCTCATTTTACAGATGGGGAGCCTGAGACCCGAGAAAGGGAAACATATGTCCTGTTGGAAGATGTGTTCACATTCCTACTTCTAGGCTCTGGCGTTTCATGGTGGGGACCTGGGCTCAGTGAAGGCTTTCAAGTGCTGACACTGAGGGTCAAGGCACAGACTCTGAAATAAACCAGCGATGAGCCTGGGTAACAGCAGGGTATATAGAACACTAACACGCAAACAATACAGGCACAGAAGGTTGTGTTCATGTACATACACAATACATATTCAATTCTGAAAAGAGCATAGCCTGGTACAGGAACTGCTAGAGGCAAGAGAGCATAATAGGAAGGTGGGCTTTGGAGAGAGGCAGGCTTGAGTCCGAATCCCAGCTCTGCCGCTTACCAGCATATGTTTAGCAAATTCCCTAAACTCTGCCAGCCCCAGTGTCCACGTACATAAAACAGAAAAAAACACAACTTCTTCCTTACAGGGTTGGACAGATGAATTGGGATGAAGTATAGCAAATGCTTACCATAGGGCCTATAGTGGGAATTGAAAAGTGATGAACTAGAGAGAAAGTAAGAAAAGGGCAGGACTTGGCCGCCAATGGGATTCATTGATTATAACCTTTGGTTACTAAACACTTACGGTAAGTCCCCTACATACGAACAAGTTCCATCCCAAGAGCACGTTTGGAAGTCCAATTTGTTCGTTAAGTCCAACAAAGTTAGCCTAGGTACCCAACTAACACAATTGGCTGTATAGTACTGTACTGTAATAGGTTTATAATACTTTTCACAAAAATAATACATAAAAAACAAACAAATAAAAAAGAAAACACTTTTAATTTTACAGTACAGTACCTTGAAAAGTACAGTAGTACAGTACAACGGCTGGCATCCAGGGGCATGTTTGCACCTTTGAAAGTTCACAACTTGAAGGTTCGTGTGTAGGGGACTTTCTGTACTTTAGTTCAGGCACTGGATTTGGGAGGAGAAGGAAGTGTCAAAAACTGCAGGGTTTCAGACCTGGGTATCTAGAGAGTGGCGGGAACCACAGCTGAGTTAGGGAGGTCAGGAGGGAGAAGAGATCCGAGAGTAGGAGACTGGACTGTTAGTGTCCTCGGGCACAAGTGTGCCTGCCTAGGGGTTCACCCACAGAGAGGGGTTTATCCTGTGAGGGTGGCCCAGCAGACAGTAGAAAAGGTGGGCCTGGGGCAGAGGAGAAGCCTGAAGACGAGAGTGTAGATTCTAGAGTCATCTAGAGTCATGCAGAGGTGAGGGGGGCAGTGAGAAGCTAGAGCGACATTAGAGGAGTGTGGGGAAAGTCACAGCGGGGAGCGGGGGGCGGGGAAGAAGAACCAGTGTGGCTCGCAGCCCAGAAATCCAAAGGAGGGTGAGTGGAGAAAACCAGTGAGCACAGTGTCAGTAGCGCAGGGGGAAGATGCCTGGGGCTGACAAGAGGGTAGAGGCAACAGGTGGGGCTACTCTTCGATACTTCAGTGGAATTCAGGAGAGAGATGGGCAGCCGCTCAAGGGAGGGATAAGGTGAACTGCTAGGACAGGGAGTGTGTTTGCAGGCCAAGGGGAGAAGCCAGGGGAGAGGGATGGACTGAGACACCAGAAAGAGAAGGGGACATAAGAGTCAACATTTACTCCAGGCTCTGTGTTAAAACATGCCACGAAACTGAATTTCACCTTCGCCACCACCATAGGCACTAGGCGACCTTATGAGTCATATTAGTCGTATTTTGCGATGAAGAAACCAGGCACGGAGCACTTAAACAACTTACCCAGGCTAGCAGTAGGCAGACCTGAGATTTGAAGGATCTGAAGCCAGAGCTTCACGGCCAGTTTGAAGCAGAGCGTTTCTGGAGGTGGGAAGGGAAGGTTTTTAAGGCTCTGGCCAGGGAGAGAAGAGCACAGATGAAGAGAAACTGCGAGGTGGAGATGAAAGCACTCAAGCCACATGACCTCCACCTTTTCAGTAAGGGAGGAACTGCCCCCGTGCTGAGAACGAGGACGTGTGGATGGATTTGAGAGCTCAAGGAAGCAGGTGAGGTTTGCAACAGTCAGCGAGGGGGATGAGAGACAACTGAGACAAACGTGAGGGTGACAAGTAGCAGCTGAGGTCAAAGGGCATGGATTTAAAATGAATCCAGCAGTCCCAAGGCAGGATCAGAGAAAGGGCACAGTAGAGTTAAATCTAGGATTGGGGTTTACAAAAGTCAAAGGTGTCAAGGGGGAAGACGGGAGAGGGCGAGGGAGGACACAAATAGTGTGGGTGGTGGCACAGTGGGCGAGGGGAATATTTTCAGCATCATGTCACCCATGACAACAAGCACAAAGGTGAGGACAGGGCAAGCAGCCACGATGTGCTGTGACCGAGGTCTGCTGATGGGCCGTCCCGCCCAAAGACACCCTGATCACAAAGGGGCCCAGAAGCACCCCATTACCCATCCCCAAATAAGCCTTCTCGGTTTACCAGTGAACGAAGCCTCATAACTACACTGGCCAAAACCATCGCCACAAACTATTCAACACATGTGGCTACTGAGCATTTGAAATGCGGCTCGTCTGAATTAAAATGTGCTGTGAGTGTAAAATGTGCAATGGATTTCGAAGACTTACGATGAGAAAACCAATGGAAAAATATCTCATTCGTTTTTTTTGTTAAAATGTTAAAATAATGATAAATTGGGTTAAAGAAAAATATATTATTAATGTCACCCGTTTCCTTTTTATTTTATTTAATGTGCTGCTAGAACGTTTTAAATGTGACTCGCGTTACGTTTCTATTGAGAAGAGCTGGTCTGTGAGGCTACTGTGATATTACACGTGTTCTAGATAAATGTATCCTGCCAGCAGCTCATTAAAGCAAATAAGGTTATCTGAATAGCTCTCTCAGCTGTTCTCTGAGAGAATGGGAAACAGAACTGATAAGTTTTGATTTGTTGGATGTGGAAATAGAGGGCCAGGGAGATGTGACCTGAATTAGGAAAGGGTTCCTCTGTGGGGTATGGGAGAGGATTTTACAGCGTGCTACTAATTGAGGCAAAAAAAAGGGCCGAACATTCAAAATGAGACCAAATGTTGGAAAAGCCCACAAACCTGCCAGTGACCACAAAGGCCAGCCTCCCTTTTGGTGTCCAAGCTCTGCACCAGGCCATTCTCAACCTCCCCAGCTCCCGGCTGCCCCCTCCACTGACCTTGGGGTGACCTCCAAACCCGTCCCCTTCGTCTGCTCTCACCAGTCTCTCCCAGCACCCTAAGCCCTACAACCTCACGCATTCCAAACAGTCTTCCCCACTGGCCAGAACGAGGGGCCCTCCTGTAGCCCTCCCTTTCAGGAGCTTCCTGCCAACAATCAGAAAAGGAGGCAACATGATACAGCACGACTAGCATGGCTTGCGAGCCAAGAAATCCAGATCTGTCCGAGTTTTGCTGTGAGTTTGACTCCTATCACAGCTCCTCTGGGCCTCAGCTGCTTCATCTGTCATATTATAACGGACCTAAATCTATTGACTTGTTGGAGGGTTCAATGAGATATTGGGGTAAGAGGTCTTTGTTAAAGACGTGTTACACAAAAGAAAGAGAACATGGTACTCTAGCACCAGAAGGGGAAGGAGAGAAGTGGAAAAGGGAAGGTTCTAGCAGGAGGGGATGCCATTTACAAAGATGAGGTATGAATCCCCCCTTGTACTAAGAGGGGCAGACTTTCCCCACTGGCAAGAGGGCGCCTCTACGAAGGGCAGGCACAGGTCACAGCCTTTCTATCAGACATACCTTCCTGCTCACATACCTGACTTCAGGAATTTTCCTGCAGCTGAATAAATAAACGTGGGTCCGGAGAAAATGTCCTAAACAAAACTGAATGCATCTGTTAATGAACTGCTCGAGATTTTAATGATACTCAGCACTGAAAAGAGGGTTTTAAACTCCATTGAGAAAAGCTGTAATTTGCCCCAGATTCACCCTCACCCCCCAACCCCCCACCACTCCTCTCCCAACGGGATGAAGGGTGGAGAATGA
Source organism: Aethalodelphis obliquidens (assembly GCF_003676395.1). NCBI lineage: Eukaryota > Metazoa > Chordata > Mammalia > Artiodactyla > Delphinidae > Aethalodelphis > Aethalodelphis obliquidens. Next base: position 59,467 of record NW_020837957.1, read on the forward strand.
AGAATCCAAGGAGTGAAAACATTTTCTCGACGGTATAATGGGCTCTGATCACCCAATATCCAATAAGCTGTGCTGAGTACATTTGCATTCTATTTAACCCTAATTTAACCCTAATTCTAACGAAGGAAGAATTATCCCCATTTTACAGAGGAGAGTACTTGAGGCTAGGAAGAGAGCAGGGAGAGCTCAAAACTAGCCCTTTCTATCCAGCAGTCTTTTTCATTGTACTCTCCTTACATAGGCCCAGAGGTGATGTAATGACCTGTAATATGTGCAAGATAGAGGATTAGGAGAAAAACATAGCGGAACAGTCTGCAAAACCTCATTTTTATTAAAAAATTTCTATCCAGATATATATGTGAGCGTATACCTAGGTCTATGCAAGGATATAGCTATATCTCATTTAGGTATAGTGCCAAGTCTAGAACAATACACTCCAAACTCTCCCATATGCCCTAAACACCAATTCTTGACAGTTTGTGGGGTTTACTCCTTCATACATTCTTATATTATTCTGAATGTTTGCTACTAACTGGTATAATATTTTAAATAATTAATTTAAAATTTCCCAGTCAGGTTTATTGAGCCTTTCAAAAGACCAGCCACTCACACATACACACACACTCCAAAAATTATTCAAAAAATAGAAGAACTTTTCTCCTTACCATTATTTTCCTTATCAATTAAAAAAAACCACACAAATTTCACCTTGTCCTTCAAGAGTCCAATATTTTTTTTTTTTTTTTGCGGTACGCGCGCCTCTCACTGTTGTGGCCTCTCCCGTTGCGGAGCACAGGCTCCGGACGCGCAGGCTCAGCGGCCATGGCTCACGGGCCCAGCCGATCCGCAGCATGTGGGATCTTCCCGGACCAGGGCACGAACCCACGTCCCCTGCATCGGCAGGCGGACTCTCAGCCACTGCGCCACCAGGGAAGCCCAAGAGTCCAATTTTTTAAGCTTAAAAGTCAACAAAATAGGTAGCAAATGTCTTACAATGCAATAAGTATTTTTATTTATAAAATAAATTAAAAGGACAGGTGTTTTGGTGTCCTTCCCCAGCAGACGGCAGACGCCACGGCTGAGAGGAGTGGGCACAATGACTCACCACAGGGCCCCGCCATCTTCATCTTTCCAGGTGTCCACTCCCACCCTTCACTTCTTAGAGTTTCCATCTCAAACCATCATGCATCAAGCATCCCATTTTCTCCCCCTAACTGCTACTCCCCGGTTAAAATTTACCCAAGGAGTAGTAAAATTCATCCCCTAATCTAATAAAGGAACTACAATGTTAATGGCTTAGAATTTTCTTTCTGCTTCCTTGTAATGTATTAGCATTTTATTAGGAGCTTTCTGAACATAACTGTATTAACTCGAGAGTGATTTGAACAGTGGAGAAGTCAAGCTAATTCGCCAGTGGGAGATGCAACCTGTGACTGTGGGCTACAGTGACATCCTGAATGTCCACCACTCACCTTCCAGCCAGCTGCTGCCATGTGGGGATTAACTCAAGGTTAGTATTGCCAGACCTGATTTTCTTCAAAAGAAGCCAGGAATGTGGATTTATGTAAAATCTGATCTTTTAATGTCGACTTAATTCTTTTTTTCTTTTTTAACACTGCGCAGGTCCAATAAACCCACATGCACACCAAATGTTGCCCGTGTGCCCACCAGTTAGGCATCGAAGTGGTCTCAGCCCACCTTTCCAGCCTCACCCCCAACTCCTCTGGCCCTGACAAATGCAGCCACACCTCGCTTTGCCTTTGCTCACTGTACCAGCCCCTTAAGATGCCCTTTTCTGTCTTCTCTACCAGAGTCTTTCCCACCCTTCCAGGATCTTCTTAAATTGTGCCAACAATTCCTAATTCTCAATATCAATCTTAATTAGTATTGCCCATCCTCCAAAAAGCTATAACCCGCCATCGTATTTCCGTTGACTCCAGCACTTTGCACGTTCTGCCTCTCATTGCCATTATTTCCACATGGGTAAATCTTTCTGGTAAAAAATAAAATACATTGGAAAAAAGGAAGGAAGGATTGTGTGTATATGTGTGTGTGATAGCTATGACTTTGGTCCTATTCTCATTTTACAGGAGAGATAACCAAAACTCAGTGAATAAGTGATCTTCTTGAGCTTTCTGTATATCCTCTAGCTGTGCATCTTCTGGACTTCCTTCTGCTCCCGCTACCCAGGATCCTACTCCTTCCTTCTCCAACTGGTAACTCCTGCTCAGCCCTCAAGATGCTTTACCTACCAGTGTCTTCCCCTTCTCTACACACCAATCAGGATGGGTCTCCCTCCCCCACATTCTGTGTTCCCACAGCACCCTGTAAGGACACCTGTCAGCACACTCATCAAACTATCCTGTCATTAGCTATCTGATTCTTGTCTCTGTTGAGCTGAAAGCTCCTTATCTAGCCTGGTACCTGGCCCAGAGCAAGTGATCAGTCAGTATTTATTGGACGGCAGGAGGGAAGGGAGGGAGGGAATGATGCAGGGAAGGAGGAAAGAGGGAAAGAGAGAAAAAAGGATAGTAACAGCCCATAGGCAATCAACGAACGTGAGGTATAATGAACTGCAGGGCTCCAAGCCCCACTTCTGGGGTGAAAATGACGCTGGCCCTTTTGTGCTCCACCCCAAAGCAGATGACTGGGAAGACTCCCACTGCACCCCCTTCTTCTCCACCCCCAGAGTCGGGCAGGCAGGTGGCAGGTTGCTGCTTGGCTGCGGGGTGCCAGGAACCAGCATTCACCTCCACTCTTTGTTCCAGGCCTCCAGCTCTAGGGAATGTGATCTTCTGCATTAGTCAGGCTCTGCTTGGGAAGGATAACTTCAGTTATGATGGATGATGGTGGGGCTGAGTCTTCCCCAGAGGCTCCTCACCACTACTCGACCAAAGTCAAGCTAGGGAGGGAGGCCAAGGACACCATTCCTACAGGGAATTCAGAACCTCAGAGAACTCACCTAGAAGGCAAACGATCTGGGGAAGGGTCACAGGGTCCAACCTCTCCCAGGGGTGGGGCAGGATTCCCAGGTCCCCTCCCACCCAGACTCGACATCCAAGCAGCTGGGGCAGAGGAAGCAGGGTTCCCCTCATTTCCCCTTTCTCCTCCCTCCTCATCCCCTATTTCCTCCCTGGGACCCACCCAGAACCTCCCCCCAACTCCCCAAGGGCTTTCGATCCCCACCTCCAGGTTAACTCAGGAGAGCAGGCTTTCTGTGAGCGCCTTGGGCAGGCCTGGCATCCACAGTCAGCCCTTCAGGCTCCGTAAATCCTCAATAAACCAATAAGGTAGGATCTTTTACCCTATTTTAAAAGTAAGAAGATGAAGGTCAAAACCATCTTATAATTAGAAAGGAAAAAAAATCTTAAAACAAAAGGAGACGACATTAAAACAAAATACTTAAAAAAACAAACTAAGAAGATCCAGAACTTCAGCTAGAGAACTGACCAAATAATCCTACAGTTTTAAAAAGAAAAAAAGAGCTAATTTTATTGACTACTTATTATGTGTCCAGCGCTTCATGTGCACTATATCATTTCGTCCTCGGGGTAACCCCATAATGCAGTCTCTTATTATCTCCATTTTACAGATAAGAAACTGAGGGCCAGGGAGGTGGTGTGACTTAACCAAAGCCCAGACATTCTTCTCTTCCAAGGGGCCACAGTACTGGGGTAACAGGTTACCGTGTGGGGTAACATATTTGCATTTTTTTTTAACAGCTTTATTGGGGTATAATTGCTTCACAATGGTGTGTTAGTTTCTGCTTTATAACAAAGTGAATCAGTTATACATATACATATGTTCCCATATCTCTTCCCTCTTGCGTCTCCCTCCCTCCCACCCTCCCTATCCCACCCCTCCAGGCTGTCACAAAGCACCAAGCCAATATCCCTGTGCCATGCGGCTGCTTCCAACCAGCTATCTACCTTACTACGTTTGTTAGTGTGTATATGTCCGTGAATTGGTTCAGCCACTATGGAGAACAGTATGGAGGTTCCTTAAAAAGCTACAAATAGAACTACCATATGACCCAGCAATCCCACTACTGGGCATATACCCTGAGAAAACCGAAATTCAAAAAGAGTCATGTACCAAAATGTTCATTGCAGCTCTATTTACAATAGCCCGGAGATGGAAACAACCTAAGTGCCCATCATCGGATGCATGGATAAAGAAGATGTGGCACATATATACAATGGAATATTACTCAGCCATAAAAAGAAACGAAATTGAGCTATTTGTAATGAGGTGGATAGACCTAGAGTCTGTCATACAGAGTGAAGTAAGTCAGAAAGAAAAAGACAAATACCGTATGCTAACACATATATATGGAATTTAAGAAAAAAAAAATGTCATGAAGAACCTAGGGGTAAGGCAGGAATAAAGACGCAGACCTCCTAGAGAACGGACTTGAGGTTATGGGGAGGGGGAAGGGTGAGCTGTGACAGGGCGAGAGAGAGTCATGGACATATACAAACATATTTGCATTTTAACAATAGCTCTCTGGAGAAGACAAAGTAACCCAAAGGAATGAAATGACTCTAATGCCAGGAATTTCAGGCCTCGGCTCTGCCTGTGGGCAGAGTTCTTAGGGCAAGAACCTCTGGCACCACCGGGCATCACCCGAAGGTGGCCACCCACGGGCCCGGCTAACACAGGGCTCCATTCAGCAGCTGGCAAAGCCCAGGGCATGGGGTTAGAATGAGAGAGAAGAGTGGGTCAGAAGGCTAGCCCCGAGGCAGGCACAAGAGTGGAGCAAGCGAGCAACTGCGGAAGCACGTGATTCTAGGTGCTCCACGTATGTCCCCTGATGCAAAAGTATCAGCCTGCTTACCAGTGTGGAAGAGGCACTCCCAGCATTAGTGTCAGGACCAGGCAGCGTGCTGGTGCAAGAGGCCTGGGTTCCCGTTCCAGCTCAGTTACCTACTCCCAGGCCACCAGGACCTGCCACCTATCCTCAGTATACTCATCTGTGAGACTGGAGCAGGCGCCCGTGTCTAGGTAACCAGTGAGGTTTCCTAGAGACAAACTCTAGGTGATGGGACCCAGAATGGGTGCCAAGGATGGGCAATGGGGGCCTGAAAGGACACTGTTCATTGGCTTTTATCAAGGCTCTACTGAAAAGCACTCCACACCAGATGCTGCACTAAGCACGGGGGATAAGGACGGGAGCTTATACCCAAGAGAGGACAGCCTCCCGAGTAATGCTCATGAATCCTCCACTAAGAGGAGTGATGCCTGCTGCCCACGGGCCAGGTTTGCGGCGGGTTCAGGGAAGCCCTCCCAGAGCAGCCCGTGTGTGTGAAGAAGATGGGGACGATGACTCTCTGTAAGCAAAGAGTGGAGGCACTTATCCAAAACAAAGCACTAGAGAGAGGACATGCAAATTTAGGAAGGGCGCGTCATTACCTCTGGAGGTAATGGGCATGGTCAGAGCCAGGTGACAGAGCCGGAGTTAGGACCCCATCCTGCCTGACCCCACAGCTTTCGCTCTTAATTTTTATCCTGTCCTCACTCCTGCAGCATGTGTGCCTGTGAGTGGATTCAGGGTGGAGAGGGGAAGGAAGGAGGTGTGAGAACAGGCAGAAAGGCTGGAGAGAAGGGTGGGGAAGACAGGAATGGATAGTAAGCACTTTCTTACCAAAACAAATTGGCAGCCACAGTTTTTCTAGACAGACTCTCCTGTGGTTGCCTATCATGGTTTTTAAGAGCACGGGGTTCTGGGATCAGGCAGGTCTGGGCTGAGCCCCTGGCTGCACCATTTAATACCTCTGTGACCTAGAGCAAGTATTTAACCTCTTGGAGCCTCACTTTACTCACCAGTACAATGGGAATGATAGCAATTATCCCTTACTGGGTACTCGGTAAAGATTATATCACTGCTATATTTAAAGGGCTTGACTCAGTGTCTGGCACATGGTAAGAACTCAATAAAAGATAGCAAAAAACCAACCACTATTCGAGTGCTGCTCCGGGGAGGCTCGCATCTCTCCAGGCATCCTCCTCAAAATCAACATCTGGCCAGTTCCCCCACATCCTCACTGACTCCCTCCCTCCTCCGTTCAGCCTCCTTTTCATTCCCGCCATTTCAGAACCCACTTCAAAGCTATTTTTCCCTGTGGTTCTCTTCTCTCCTAGGATTCTAGCTTGCATTTGATCAAGTGATTCATCACGTAATCTACACAAGCTCCTTAACCTCTCAAGAACATAACTGCCTATTCTGTGGCTGTTTCGATGGACTGGTTTGCATGGGATTGGCCATGAACGCAGAAGCTGATGGGTTTGCAGGCTGATAGGAGTTACCGAACCAGTTGCCCGTGTGTGCCCGTAATTTGTAAATTTACTTCTCGATATACATTAAAACCTTCTACCCAAACTACAAATTATGTGCTTTTGCAAATTTGCCAAACTATTAAATGAAATTTACTACTGCTCAAGAATGTCTTGCACTAATTGGACAGAGATAGATGGGTATATGAAAGATTAGGGCGAGGGACGGTGGGAAATTGGGAACTAAAGCTCACTGACTTTCGGGGGGGGGTCTTAACCCTTTTTGTGCCATGGACCTCTTTAGCAGACTGATTAAGTCTATGGACCCTTTCTCAGAACATTTTAAAATATATAAAATAAAATACATAGCTTGACTACAAAGAAAACCAATTACATTGAAATATAATTATTACTTTTTCAAATGAGTGTGTAATATAGTAGTATATGTTCCTTATTAATGCATTAAATAATAAGCTCTAGCAGCAGGTATAATAACTGCTGTAATTTCAAAGCTGTGATGGGCATAAATCATGTTCCAGATATATGCAGCAACTGAAATTTGATATGAAAATATCTGTGATTTCTACTGGTGACAATGTCACAGATACTGCAAATACACTGTGGTTTGTTGCCTACATTCATAATCGAAGAAAATGCTAAATAAAGATGTTATTATTTTCCCCACCCAAGTTCACAGACTCCTCTGAATTCTACCTATGAGCCCCCTGGGGCTGTTAAGCCCCAAGTTAAGAATCTCTGTTTGATCCTTCATAACTCAGTAAGCACCTGTACTGAGCAGATTCCTGAATTCCAGCTCACTTTCATCTCTTTCTCAAGGAATCTCCACCCTCAGCCCTTCCTGCCTAAGAAGGTCAAGTTCTGCACATATGACCCTCCTCTGGCCTCCCCTCCTATCTGGTTAGCCAAAGCTGACCAGAGACTGACCTGGAGAGAAAACCTCAGCTTCTAGAGAACCAAGCTCAGACAATAGGATCCTCTCTGGAACTCGAACTCAGAGACAAAGGAGAGTGTGATAGTACAGTGAGGTGGCGGGGAAGAGGGGGGGGCGGGCACAGGTGCTGAGTTGGGCCAATGGTACTCAACGTGAAGACCAGTGACCACTTGCACCGGTGGAATATCCTCGGACTCAGAACGCTCTCCCTGCCACCTCAAGGATGCCTGGCCTCCTTCCAGGCCTCTGCTTAGATATCAATACTGCATTTTATAGCTCCTCACTCGCTTCATTAGAGCCAGCTTAAGGGAGTCTCTGTTTTCTGTATCAGAAGAACCCTGAGTGAGTATTACCAACAGCATGTACAGGTGAGGAACCTGAACTTCTTCGGTCAACGTGAATCACTTGCTCCGGCCCACAGGGCTAGTAATCCTTCTTTGAGGAAGAGAGGAGTGATGGCCTTTAGTATTTATTTATTTAAAAATCATACAAATGGGGCTTCCCTGGTGGCGCAGTGGTTGAGAGTCCGCCTGCCGATGCAGGGGACACGGGTTCGTGCCCCGGTCTGGGAAGATCCCACGTGCCGCAAAGCGGCTGGGCCCGTGAGCCATGGCCGCTGAGCCTGCGCGTCCGGAGCCTGTGCTCCGCAACGGGAGAGGCCACAACAGTGAGAGGCCCGCGTACCAGAAAAAAAAAAAAAAAAATCATACAAATGATACATGAAAACGATCTCTTAAAACACTTAACCAATTACTGATGAAGTGGCCCCCTGCTACACACTTGGTATCGCACCTAAGAAGTGTAGACCATGATCATACTAGGCTCTACTCAGCCGCTACCCAACTTGATGTTCCTTGTCTTTTAAACCTTTCCCCAACTGTAGGATGGCTACATTTTTCAAGGCGGATGGGAGTGGGGTGGTAAGGACCAGCCGATGAACACAGCACTTGGAAACACTCAGCCCTGATGTCTGGTGCCCTGCTATGAAAATCAAAATTGATTTCACTGAGAGCCAGCATCTCTGGCTTCTGGGCAGAAACCAGGCTGTGGAGGAGAACCAGCACCGAAGGCTGGAGCAAATTCTTCCCAAAGCCATATTTCTCTCCCCGCTGTCCCTTGCCGTCAGAGCAACAAACATCTCCAGCCAATAAATTTTATTTAGTTTGGAGAAAATATCGGAAGGGGGGAGGGAATCAGGGTTTGTGTCTTCTTCCACAATGCCTGTGTCCCCAGAAAGTTAAGTGAGGGGCAAGGCCCAGGCCCCAGAGCCCCGACAAGACAGTGAAGCGTTCCTTTTGAAAACAGACTTCTTTCCCTTGGAGAAGGAAACTTCAGCCAGCTTCTTCAGACACCACCAATCTATAACTGCCTGCATATCACATTAACCATCTACTTGAGATCTTAGGGCAGCATTTATTTTATCAGGGAAACTGCGACAAGCCTATTTTTATTGGAAGGGCCCCTCTTCTTTCCTTTAATCCTACTTTGAAATATTATCCATGTAGACTGGAAACTTCACAGAAAGGTCTGTTAGAAGCCTCTTAGTCTAAACTCTGGGTCTGGAAGATTAGCATTCTGAAGCACAGAGAGGTTAGCAGTCCAGCTGTTAATCACACAGCTAGTTAGCAGTAGATCTAGGTTCCAATCCCGTGATGCCCTGGCTTCCAAGCCCGGGCCTCTTCCCACATAGTCTACTACAGAATAGCACCAAGTGGCCAGCTGTCTGACCCCCAGAGACAGAGAGCTCTGTCAATCCCAGTTTTATCATTTATTAGTTCCATATCCCCAGGCAAATCACTTAACCTCTCTGAGCCTCATTTTTGTCATCTGTACATCCGAGATTATGATCGTAACTATCTCTAGGATTACTGCACGCATGAAATGTGCCAGGGTTTGACACACACGGACCCTGTTATTATATTGTACTGCTCCTGCTTCACATACTGAAGTGAATGGATCTGCCATGTGAAATGTGATAACTGTATCCGCACAGCTGCCCAGAGATAAGCAAGAAAAGATGGTTATCAAACCCATTTTACAGTTAGGAAAATTTAGTCCCCAGCAAAGATGACATAACTTGCGTGAGATCAGAGTTTTAAAACTGAGCACATTCTTAGCTGCCCTAACTGTCCTCCCTAGCACACCATCCGAGGAATGGGTTGACTTAGAAGTAAAGGTTACCTCTTTCCCCACGCTCCACAGAGCAAAACCGTCTATCTCTGGCTCACACTCCACGACCCTTCCTTATCAACTGGAATCAGCACAGTGCCCGGCACAAAGAAGAGACACGATGCAGTTTTGATGAATGAGTGAATTACTGTATCATTGAAGATACTGATCTGCAGATAAGCTGGGCACTGCGTGGGCCCAGCTGCCTGAAGCACGCGTCTCGTTGCAGAAAGCTGGAGGCAGGCACGCAAGAGCTCCAGGAGCGGCGAGCGAGAACCCCATTCTCTCCATGCCTTCCCATAGCCTGCTCTACGGGGAGGAAGACTTTGACAAGACCGAGAGCTAGGCCCCTGACCTCAAGGGTCCCATCCAGAGCGTTTCCAAACCTAGCCCACATGGCTCAATCCAGGGCCCACAAGACAACTGTGAGGCACACGTGACCCTCCTCCAGCTAAAACAGATGTAATAACATTGCAGGCAAGGGGCAGTGAACAGGCCAGGGAGATGGCCCATCTGTCTTCCTAATTGTCAACTCTGCCCATAACAAAATTTGTCTCCCTGTCACACCTTAGGCTGCTACTGAACTGAAGCAAAACCAAGATATCCATCTTCCAGCCACGAGCAGCAGCCTTCACAAAGTGCGAGGGACAGAAAGAGGCTGTTTGACTAGGAGAAGCAGAGAGAGCTGGAAGGAGCCCTGGCCTGAGAGTCAGGAGCTGGGGTGGGGAGAGGGTGTGTCTGTGTGTTGCAGGGGTTATTGGGCAGTTACTGCACCTCACTGGGCCTCTGTTTCCTATAAAATTAAAGTCCAAAGTTCTAGAAAGTGGGGTCAATGGGGGAAGAGGAGGGCTGTGAATCATGTGACATTGTATGCAAAATATTTTAGGTTATATGCATTTGGAAGAGAGTATCCATAATTTTCATCAGAATCTCAAAGATATACGTAACACTCCCCCCCCATAAAAAAGTTAAAAAATACTAGACTAGATGGTTTTCTAGTCTAGTAAGCATTTACTGAGCACCTTCTATGTCCTTCTCTGTGTTAGGTACATGATAGGAGAGTCCTGCCTTTACGAAGCTCAGGTGCATTTTATGCTCGCTGTGATAGAAGCCTGTCAGGGGAGCTTCAGAAACAAAGAAGAGGGAGCATTTGACTCTCTGGTCAGGAAAGGCCTTCGGGGTCGTGGGGGAACCTTACGTTAAATGTTGATGTTGAAAGCTGAGGGCGCATTCACTGGGTGAACAAGGAGGAAGTGTATTTTAGAGAAAGGGCAGCATGTGCAAAGGCAGCAAGTGTTCCAGGAACTTCCTGAAGGGCAATTGTGAGTAGAACATAGGAGATGCTCACTGGGGGCAGCGGGGGGAAGAAGCCAGAAATGAGGCTGGAAAGGCAAGCAGGGCCCAGATTAGGAAATGCCATGCAAGCTACCCTAAAAAGTATTCTGTTGTAGGCAATGAGTTCATTCTAGTTTTAAAAGCCTAGGGTGAACCACCACGCCCAGCATGAATCTTTCTGATTTCTGGCAGAAGCCTTGGTCAGTCATGAACACAGTGGGCAACAGGGAACAACTGGAGGAAAGAACTGCTGCCTCTTGGCGCCCTGAGTGGACATGGGCTGTCTGCAAAGGTGCCAGTAGTAAGTGCGTGCATGGGGCGGGTGAGTCCCGTACCAGCATGTTAGTCTCTCCTTCTTCTCTCCCAGCCAGGGGGACTCCAACTGCCCGTGATTATGGATGAGAAAGGAAGGTACTGATTGGCCCAGGTGATGGGATGCAGAAGTAAGGCACATGCCCATTTGGGCCCCTGGTCATCACTTGGTAAACAGTCTTTCAGTCCCTCCAAAGGACTCTGCTACTTGCCTCAGGGCCCTCTCACATGCCGTTCCTTCTGCCAAGAAGACTCTTTCTGCCCTATTGAACTAGTTACTTCTTATCAGCCTTCCGACTAAGCGACTACTGTATGTATCACAGATTCTCATAGCGCCTTATCCTTTCCTTTCAAGCAATTCAGCACTGTTTGTAATTCTATATTTATTTGAGTGAGTTGATTCAAGTCACTCTTGGCCACTAGACTGCAAGCTCCACGAGGCCAGACAGTGCCAGTTTTGTTCATATCTGTATCCCACTCCCTCGCCTGGTGCCTGGCGCAGAGCAAGTATTTGTTGATTGAATGAAAGTCTGGTGTGGACCCTGAGCCATTCCCCATTCTCACTGCCCATTAACATTCCCCATAACTCAACTCACATTACGGTCCAGTGAGGAGGAGGTTTGGACATGCGCAGGAGGGTTGGACTTGAAAAGGCAATATCAGAGTGAACTCTGCCTTTATTCCAAATGTAGCTCTGTGTTCTCCTGTGTCCTGTTTTGAAAGGCTCTAAGGGAACCCACATTTGGTTTACCCAGGCAAGTCCTTGGGAATCGTGTTCAGGATGCTTTCTCCCCAAGCCTCAACCGGGTCACCGGCTGCATCTGGTCCTCCCCTGACCCTACTTGGTCAATAGGACTTTGCCCAGGCTTCGCGGGGTCATCCTCAGAAAGGAGGAGGAGCCTCCATCTCCTTCTCCTGGAAAATACCTCCTCCCGGCCTTCCAAGCCCAAACCCTAGGGCGCCTGGGAACCAAAACCACTGGTTCCTGCAGTCCTGGCAGATGCTCAGGGCAAGTGCAAATGCAGACCTGGTGTAGGGACCATGGGGCTCGACTTTCCAAATCCCATGCTAAGTAACTGGCCACTCTGCAGGGACAAAGTACTTGGGGTCAAAAGTTTGACCTTAAGGGAAAGATGACAGGGAGGGAATCTCACCAGTGGCCTGCGTGCTCAGCAAAAGCGCCCTCGGCGGGGGCGGCCGCCAGCACATCCGGCCCCCCTAGAGGCCCCCTTGCCTCCACCCAAGGTCGTGGTCCAACAGGAGCGCTGGAAAGTTCAGCCAGGGGCCGAGGGTACCCGAGTAGGAATCGGGGGCCGGCTTTTGCGGAAGAAGGAAGACTAGGAGCTCGATTCCTGGTAGTCCTGGGAGCCGGCGGCAGGGTGCCCCAGTCCCGCAAGCTGCATCCCGGACCGCAGCGCCGGGCTCGGAGGCTCTGGGCTCGGAGGCGCTGGGCGGGGGCTGCACCATCCGAGCCGCAAGGACAACGCGGCCTCCCCGCTCCCCAATATCCTCCGTCCCCGGCACTAGGGCGCGGGGAGCGGGTGGGGCGGAAGGCGAGTGGCGCCCGCCCTTGGGCAGCCCCCTCCCCGCGCGGGCTCGGACCCCGGTGGGGGGCAGGGGGCGCCAAGTCGGCCCAGGCTGCCGCAGCCTCTGCTTTAGGGGAGCCGGGGATGCGGCGCGGGGAGGGGGCGAGGCGGGTGGCGGAGGCAGAGGAAAGGGGCCGAGCGCCGGGGCCAAGACCCGGGTCGCGCCGGGCCGGTGCGGGAAGGGCCAGGGTGGCGGAGCGCCTTACCTCGGCGAGCCGCGGGAGGCCGGCGGGGGGAGCCGGCTGTGCCTCGGACTTCAGGGCGCACGCAGCCTCCGGGAGCACAGTCCCCGTCCCGGGCGCGCTCCACCAGGCTAGCGCACCCTCGTCGTCCGGGGCGCGCACCGCCTCGGGCGCCCTCTCGCCGGCGGGCTCGGCCTGAGCCCGGGGCGCACACCCAGCCGGGCACACCCACCGCGGCCGCTGCGGGACTGGCCAGGCGCGGGCGGCCGAAGCTGCGCCCGGCGTCGCCGGCTGCCAACACCACCCGAGTCCCCGCCTTCGTCAGGGGAAAAAAAGACTCCTGACGCGGCGCGGGCTTTGGTGTGTAGGAAGGGGCGGCATTGCGAAACCGAGGGGAGGGTCTTAGACTTGATAAACTCAAAAAGCTTTTGGATGGAGTTTGGAGGAAAAACTTTTTGAAGAAAGCAAACTCCTAACCTGTGTAGAGCGCTTTTCAGATTTCCAAAGTGCCTTCATGTGCATTTACTTTAGTTCATCCTTACTACAACAGTAACTAACTGTTGAGGCATTTCTATCCTCTTACGGATGGGAAGACATCATCACACAAGGTAATGATTTGCCCAAGCCAGGACTAGAACCCAGTCTGGGTAACGGAGTCCGAGTGCAGTGAGGGGATGTACATCGCCCCGGGGATTTTTTCATTGCGGAGGTGGATGCAGGGTAGGGACGGATGTAACCGACCTTTTCCTCTCTCCTAAGTCATTTCCTTTTCCTTTTGCTTTTTTGCTTCCCACCATTGCTTTAGCCCCACTAAGTCACTTCACACTTTCATCTCCCACGACGCCTTTTATCAGTTCACAATATTTGCATTTCAGTCACTAACCTTGAACGACCTGCTCACTGCGTGCCATACCGTGCACGATAAAGTGCACAATAAACTTAGGAGCAAAGAGCTGGTACCGCCCCATTTTACGGATGGGGACAAACAGGCATGGGAGGGGTAGAATGCATGGAACCTGCAGGACTCCAGACCCCAGCTCTGACCCACTATGCGCACCTTTCAGAGGGTCCATTGGTGCCAGGTAAAACCTAACCAAAGGGATTTCATTTTTAACACTGAAACTGTGAAGAGGGGAGATAATTTGGGGCAAGGGACACTTCGGAGACTTTCCTTTTCCCATTTTGATGGAAACATGGTTGTTATAATGAGTTACTTCCTCTAGGGCACCACTAGAAGCAAATCAATGGCCCTAGAGCCACAATAAATGGCGCAGAGTTTTGGCCTCAGTATTGGGAATAATAGGGAGCGGTGGGGACTGTGGTGCACTTGAGGGCAGCTCCAGGCTCCTGCTAAGTGAAGGGGCTGCTGCTACCCAGCTCTCGCCAATTTTCGCCATTCAGGGCAACAAGTTAATATGACCAGATCGACCCAGTTTTCAAGAGAAGCTGTAAATCCAGATCTCTAAGTGAAGTTTCCCAATTTGTTGACAACTCATTTTTAAAATGCTAAGCACTTGATATATAAGTCAATATTGTTCAAGCCAAATGAAATTAGTTTATGGAACAGATCCAGCCCATGGAGCAGGGGTTTGTGCCCTTGAGTTGTGGGTACTTCACACTATTTCATTTGGGCCTCTCATTGCCCCTACAGGATGGACCCAGCATGGATTACTATTTCCATTTTATGGAAGAGGACACCCCTGTTCAGGAGGTTTCCCTCACTAGCTCAAGGTTGCACAAGGTAATTGCTAGAGCTGGAACTGAAAGCTAGGCATTCTGATTCCTGATCCTGAAGCCTTTTCTCTCTGCATCCTCTGATCTCATTAAGATTGTGTTTCTTGGTTTCTAGGCATTGTGAGCCAAGTTAGGCATGGGGCTGGCACTGGGGTGTGGAGACAGAGCACCTTTCCTGGGAGGCTGGAGTGGGAGTGCCCGACTGCTGTCCTCGAAAGCTCAGCCTGATGACTCAGAGGTGAAGCTGTGTCTTGAGGGTAAAGCTGAGTCAGAGAAAACAAGGTCTGAATTGGGGCAGCCGGGGCTTCTGAATCCCAGATGAGTGTATTGAGAAACAGGATGAAAAACAAACTAAGCAAATACACCCACCCCCTTGCCCCTCACAAAACCAGAATCCATGGACACCGAGACATGGGCTAGAGCATTGCCTATTTTTCCTGTCATGACAGGAAAGCAACAAGAATTAGACTGGAAAGTGGACCCTTGGGCGGTCCTGAGAAGAGAGAACCCTTTGCAGACAGCAGGTCTTCTAGAATCTCAGGTTTGGGCATCTCCACTGCAAGACTCAGCCTGGGCCTTTCAGACAGAGTGAGTCTGATAATCCAATTTAGAATGACTGCATCACACTTCTGGAGCCTGGAGCTGCATAATCAAGGAACTGAGCAGCAGACAGAGAACGCAGTGCCTCCTTGCCTCCACCTTTTCCTGGAATTTGGGGGAGAGTGTAGGAGGATTAACAGGTATTCACCGTTTGCCATATATGTGCCAGGCACTGGGTTGAGGATCTTACATACATGATCTCATTGGGACAATAAAAACTGTGAAATGGTTCTTATTCTCCTTTCAAGGATGGGGAGGCACAGTGTCACTTGCCTGTGGGCACACAGCTAGTAAACTGGGGAGGTGGGTTCAAACACAGGTCTTGGTGACTCCAAAGACTGAATCTTCTCTAACTGGGGGCCTGGAAATTACAGCCAGTGTGGAGATGGGTTACTCAGATCCTGCTTCAAGGAAGGACACACCAGTCAATGGTGTGTTGGTAGTGTTTAATAACTGGCTCCCAGGGGGCAACTGTGTGCATAGGTACAGTCAATGCTCATTATTCCAGGAAGTTTTATAAAGCGGCAGCAAACACTGAAATTGCTAATATTGACCATTGCTCCCAGGGAAAATACAGGATTAGGTTCCTATAAGCCTTTTGGCACATTTTCATCAACTGATCAATACATAGCTTTGTTTTATGTTTTTGTTTAAAGAAAAAAAAATATATATATACACACATTATATTTTTAATATGTATCATTGATTCATAAACATTGAACTAATGGCCAACCGTGCCATAACTCACACCTGAACAAAGGTTATCCAACACAAGTATTTTCTCCAAAAAACAGCCTGCTTGTGCTTAGGAACGCTGGTAGCAGTTCAGCAGTATGCTTTGGGGCTGCCTTGAACAGTGAAATCACCTGCAAAAAGTGTGAACATGCAAAAGAGTGCCACCAAATAGACCACAAAAAGGACGTTTGTTTATAGCAAGAGGCTGAAATACAAAAGCAGAGGGTCACCTTGCAACCTCAGCTGGGAAGGTGCACACAAGTTGACTCAAAATTTTGGTAAAAATTTTGCACATATCCACAAATGACTACAAACTTGCTGCAAGTATTGATTTGGGGTTACAGATAAATTTTAGCAAAGTAAGTGAATGTGCAAACACAGAAGCCACACGTTATGAGGAATGGCTGTGCATATAGGTATCCATGTACGCCTTCTGGGGCCCTTCATATCCGCTACCTATCCCTCCAGGTTTATCCCCCATTATCCTCCAGCCAGACTGGACACTTAACCATTCCCCAAACATGTCCCACACTTATCTAGCTTATGACTGAGCGCAGGCCACTGCCTATACCTGGACTCTTTCTCCTCTGCCTCCCAACACGCACATGCACACGCGCACACACACACACACACACACACACACGCACGCACGCACCCGCACATGCGCGCGCGCACACACACACACACACACTCTGTCTTCTCATGTCCAAATAATTCTACCATGCAACTGTACCTTCTCCATAAAGGCCTTCCTGTTGCCCCAACAATGGGATTTCTCCATCCTTGGGACCACCGTGGCATTTTGAAGCCTGTGTCAGACACTGCTCATGTTCTACTGTATGGTCAGGGCCCTCAAGATGGCTCTTGTCTTGCTCTCTGTACATCCCCTGCTGTCCAGTCCCTGCTTCACCTACACCCTACTCACACGACTATTCAATCCTCTTAATCATAGGGCTTAATCAGTAACGGCCTATGGCGCTTGACCTCCACCCCAGCTGCTGGTTTCCCTGGTAATTGATGAGCCAACCTGACGTCAATACCCCCTATAACTGGTAGATTCCACCCTCTCCCCTCTAGAAGACTGCTGCTGGGTCCTGCCACTGTCTGCTGTACATGGTGAGATGTCACTCCAGGACTTCGCTTTGGACTTGTAAGATTCACTATCCAATATATACTTAATGTCTCTGTCGTTGTCTCCAGGCCCTTTCTTCGGCCTCGCAGCTGGACTCTTACAAGGTTTGCAGGTCTGTGGAGTAACAGCTACCTTGCAGGCCTGCAGCCTAACATCTACCTTGTATTACAAGGCAGCCTTAGTGATCTTCAAAAAACACAAATGTGACCATGCCCCTCCCCTGCTTAAACCCTCTGAAAGGCATCCCATTGCTCCTGGGATAAAACCTGGATTCCTTTAAGAAGGCTTACAAGTCTAGCCCCTTCCTACCTCTCCAGCTTCATTTTGTGTCCACCTCACCCTCACTTCTCTAGCCACGCGAGACTCCTTTAGTATCTCTAACATGCTGGATTATTCCCTACCTGGAGTTCTCTGCACATGCTGTGTTTTCTTCTGCCTGGAATTTTCATCCCTCCAATTCTTTGTCTAGATAATTAATATTCATCCCATGAGTCTCAAGCATCACTTCTGTGAGGAATCTCTCTGATGTACCCCAACCTCCCCCTGGACTAAGTTAGGAGTTCCTGGTCTCCAGTAGCATCTCTGCTTTTCTCGTAACACTCAGCATAATCTAAATTATGTGTTATTGCCCATTCTCCCACAAGATTGTAATTACATGAAGAGAGGCCTATTTTCAGCATCTAGTTCAGAATCTGGCACACATAAATGTAAATCTCTCAATAAATGTTTTATGAGTGAATAAGTAACTAATTCTCCATTGTCTTCAGACCTATTTGGGGAGTGATAGGTTAGCAGATGGGTAAAATAATTATGGAGATGTCAAGTTTTCTCTTGCTTACTTGTGAGGTTAAATTACTACTATGTTGGTGTTTTATACCACGCTTAATTTTAAATTCAAAAAAGTTACTATTATCATTAAATTCAAAAGGAATATGTCCCCACTACATTATATCATATACAAAAATCATTTAGCTAATGTAGATTAAAGTGTGAAAGATAATCAATAAGCTTCCAGAATATAACATAGAGAAGACTCATGTCCTAGAAGGAGGCCAATAGGTCTTAAACAAGGCACTAAACCTAAAGAAAAGTATTGATAAACTTGGAATACATTAAAATTAAGAACTTTTGTTCATCAAAACTTATTGACACAATGGGAATTCCCTGGCGGTCCAGTGGTTAGGACTCCACGCTTCCACTGCAGGGGGCACGGGTTCCATCCCTGGGGGGGGGGAACTAAGGTCCCACATGCCTCATGATGCAGCCAAAAAAAAAAAACTTATTGACACAAACAGCAGTCATTTTTTTCCCTCTTATGAAGGTGAGGGTGGGCTGGCTTAGCTGGGCAGATGCTGGCTGGGGTTGCGTCATCTAAAGCTCATCTGAGATGGAACGTCCAAGATGGCTCTTTTCCATGACTGGGTAATCAATGGTGGTTATTGATTGGGAGCTCTGCTAGGGCTGCTGACTTAGGAGTACCTCCACACGGCCTCTCCATATGGCTCGGACTTCTAACAGACTGGTGTCTCAAGAGCAAGTCTTCCAGAGAAGGAAGAAGTAGAAGCTGCCCAAGCTCTCAAAAGCCAGGACCAGAACTGATGCAGCATTGCTTTCAACATGTCTTATTGATTAAGCAGTCACAGGGCAAGCCTAGATTCAGAGGGAGGGAGTAATAAACACCAATTCTCAATGAGAGAGTGAAAAAGAACTTATAGTCACCTTTAATCTACTGCAATACTATTGAGAGAGTGACAGCAAGCCACAGACTAGGAGACTAATGTTCAAAAAACGTTATCAGTTGAATTGTGTCCCTCTCCCTCAAATTCATATGTTGAAGTCTTAACCCCTAGCACCCTAGAATGTGACTTTGTTTGGAAATAGGGTCATTGCAGATGTAATTAGTTAAGATGAAGTCATATTAGAGTAGGGTGAGTCCCTACTCCAATATGACTGGTGTCCTTATAAAAGGGGAAATTTGGATATGGAGACATGTTCAGTGGGAGAATACCATGTGAAGATGAAATCAGAGATGTTCAAGCCAAGGAATAACAAATGTGGCCAGCAAACCACCAGAAGCTAGGAGAAAATTGTGAAACAGACTTTTTCTCCTAGCCCTCAGCAGGAGTCAACTCTGCCAACACCTTGATCTCAGACTTCTAGCCTCCAGAATTGTGAGACAATACATTTCTGTTGTTTAAGCCACTCAGTTGACGGTACTTTGTTATGGCTCTCCAAGGAAATTAGTACAATATATAAAGAATGTCTGCAAAGCAATATGAAAAAAAATCCAATAGAGAAATGAGCAAAAGTTTAAGCAAACACTTCATGATAGAAGACATTCAAAGGTCAACCATATGAAAAAATGCTCAATATCACTAGTTATTAGAGAAATGTAAATTAGTCCCCAATAAGGTCTCACTGTACACACTTCAGAATAACTTATAGTAAAAACATTAATATCAATAATACAAAGTGTTGGCAAGGATATAGAGCAAATGGAACACATAAACATTGCTCCTGGAGTGTAAGTTGGTAAAAACCACCTTGGGAACATTGCTCCTGGAGTGTAAGTTGGTAAAAACCACCTTGGGAAACTGTCTGAATCTACTAATGACCCAGTAATTCCACTCCTAGGCATAGACCAAATAAAAATGTGTACATATTTACAACATGGGGCATAATCATGAATGGTTATAACACTACTATTCTTAATTTCCCCAAACTAGAAACAGTCTAAATTTATATCCAGTGCAGAATGGAGAAATAAACTGTGTTTTAGCACTGCAATGTAATACTATACAGCAGTGAGGATGAACCAGTCCCTGCTACATTTAAACAACATGAATGAATTTCACAAAAATGAATAATGAGCACCAAGAACAGAGTACAGAATATATTATTCCATTTAATAAAGTTCAAACACAGGAAAAACTGCTCTGATGAGAGAAATCAGGGTAGTGGGTATCTTTGGAAAGGAGTGAGCGACTATGAGGTAGCACAATGGAGATTTGGAGGGGAGAGTGATATGTTTTCTTTTTTTTCAATCTGGGTGATATTTACTTTGTGAAAATTCATTGAATTGTACTTTGTGGGCTTTTCTGTGTGTTATACTTCAATGTAAAATTTTATTTAAAAATTAAATACATTCCAGAGTGTCAAGTCATCTTTACCTACTGATAACTGAAAATACTAGTCATGCTTTTCACATTTGTAATGATTTATAAATGTGTTCTACTGGAATATCATTCTGAGCATCTTTGAGGTTTTGTAAAGAAAAAAGAGATTTCAAGTTCAATTTCTTTATCTTTTTATATAATGAAGCTTTGTTGTGTATGTGAAATATTCAATGTTGATTAACTATTTAAAACTTGGTTAAATCATAGAGTGGACAACAGCATATTAAGCAAGGATTTGACACTAAGTTGGGAGGCACAGGTGATCCATTGGATGACAGAATTGGTCATCAACATCAGCTTGCATTCTAATCTCCATATGGATGGCAGCCTCCACTCTAACCTTCCTGAACATGTAATTCCTCCAACTCCAGGAGCTCTCCCTCCCTCACTTCCAAGTTATTTCACATATAGCATTCTCTGCCTAGAACGGTCTTACATAGCTCTTCACCTATCTAACTCCTTCTGAGTCTAGTTCAGATATCCCTGACCCTTATGATAGACCATCTCTGAGATGTTCCCCAGCGAGTGCCTCATCCTGGTCTTCATGCCCTGTGCAATCCCTTCCCTTGAGTGTGGGCTACACCCAGTGATTCACTTCTAAGAAACAGAATATGACATAAGTGATGGGATATCACTTATAAGACTAGGTTACAAAAAGACCATGGCTTCCATCTTGGGCTCCCTCTCCTCTTGCCTTATTCTCACTCTTTTTCTCTCATAACCCTTGCTCAAGGAAGTCAGGTGCCTTGTTGTGAGTAGTCCTAGGGAGAGGCCCACATAGCAAGAAACTGATGCGTTTGGCCAAGAGCCAGTGAGGACCTGAGGCCTGCCAACAGCCAGGTGAGTGGGGTATTGATTCAGAATGAATCCTCCCCAAGTCAAGCATTGAGATGACTTCAGTCCCAGATGACACCTTGACTGCAGCCTTGTGAGACCTTGAGCCAGAGGTACCAACTAAGCAGTACCCAGATTTCTGACCCACAGAAATGGTGATCTAATACATGTTTGCTGTTTTAAGCAGCTAAAGTTTGGTATAATTTGTTACATAGCAATAGATGACTACTACAGCCCCCACCTTCACTTCTCCCACCCCCAGTTGGACTCATTGCCCCTGTTGTACCCAATGCTTCCCAGAATCACAGCATTTATCACACATTATAGTAATCTACTGCTTACTTGCCAATCTCTTCCATGAAAATGACCAGGGACCATGTCATAACTTTTTTTTATTCCACTTCCTAGAGCTTAGTTGTATTCAATAAGTGTTTGATTAACACATGAAAGACGAAATAGATGCTAGCTGTTTAACCTTGGGAAATAACAACCTCTCTGATTCTCAATATTTTCATCTGTAAAATGATAACAAAATTTGTAGAATGATTTAAGAGACAAAAAGAGCATGACTTGGTAAGTAATTACATGTGAAAGGTGAGGGAAAAGGAAGAGTCAAAGTTTGGACAACTGGGTATTCCTAAGAGAGAGAAAGAATACCAGAGGAGGAGATGGTTTAAAGTGGAAGATGGTGAGTTCAACTTTGGAGACGCTGAAATTGAGGTATTTATGAACACATCAACCAGGCTGATGGATATATAGTCCAATGCTTAAAAGGTCTGTGTGGGATAGATTTGGGAGTTAATGGCATGTAGATGGTAACCGAAGCCATGGGAGAGAAGCCAAAGAGTGAGGTAAGCTGTGGGCTGAGAATAAACCCTTAGGGAACATTCTCATGAAGGGGAAGATATAGACAGAGGTCTGTCTAGAATAGGAAGACTGTGGTAACCCAGATGGATGGATGTAGACAGTTTCACAAAGCAGGGAATGATCGGCAATAACAAATACAGTAGCGATCAAGATATTAACATCCTTTGGAATCGGTCATTGGAAGATCATTGAAGACTGTTGCAGATTGTATCGTTCAGAGATGACTGTAACAATATTTCCTATCCCATATGCTCTTCTACAATGTGACCTTGCCTCTGTCCCATTGAGAGATGGGGTCTATACTATCTCCCTTTGATTCTGGGAGGGCTTGTGACCACTTTGATTAGTGATCATGGTGGAAGTGGTGCTATGGGACTTCTGAGGCTATAAAAGTCACAATTTCTGAATCATAAAAAGCAATGCTTCTTCCACCTCATTTCCTGGAACACTAGGCCATGCCATGTAAGAAGCCAGACTACCCTGAGGCCACCATGCTGTGAGGAAGCCAAACCACATAG
Organism: Aethalodelphis obliquidens; assembly: GCF_003676395.1. Lineage (NCBI taxonomy): Eukaryota > Metazoa > Chordata > Mammalia > Artiodactyla > Delphinidae > Aethalodelphis > Aethalodelphis obliquidens. Next base: position 81,872 of record NW_020837957.1, read on the forward strand.
AGAGGCGCGTCTAGGTCTCTCTGGTCATCATCATGGAGCAGAGACAAGCGATACTTTGTGACCGATCTGACTTCCAGACCCTCAAAATGCACAAGCATAATAAAATGGTTGTTTTATGCCACTACGTTTTGGGGTAATTTGTACTTTATTACACAGTAATAGTACCTAGAACAATGACTTTAGGGAAAGCAGTTTCCATGGCATGGTTAGGACAGAAGCCAGAGTGCAGTGGGTTGGGGAATGTGTAAGAGAAAGAGGGGACACGTGAGTAGATTATCGCAGGGGGAGCTCAAATTGGAGGTTGATAGAAAGAACTTAGGAGAGTTCTTGTCAGATGCAATAGACTGGACAGATTTATAGGGCAAGAGGAAAATATCGGAGGAGTGAGAGTGTTGAAGCAGAGAGGAGAGGTTGTAACAGAGGAATCAGCAGGGGAAGTCCCAGGCACAGGTTGAAGAGCAGGACTTGAACGGTCTCCATGGAGGCTGGAAGAAAATAACTGGAATTTGTTGGGGCAGGAAGGCATAGCTGGTTAGCATGCAAGGAAACTGGTGGTACTGGTGTGAGTGCAGTTCACATGATCACCTACCAAGTCTGGACTTCCAGCTGGGGGGACTGATAGACTGGAGGAAATGGAAAGGAACAAAGAGCTGGGGTCTCTTGGAGGTCAGAGTGCAGGTATCATGGGTATGAAGGCTTGAGATAGCCAGAAGAGTGGGACAATGCAACCATGAAGGAGGTTACTAGAATCCAGATGACACAGTCCTGGGTCATGACAAGATCAAGGGTGGGGTCTGGGAGTGGTGGCTGAAGCAGAGTAGAGGTGAGGTCCCTTGGAGTTAAAGAGATCAAGGAAGTAACAGTCCAGTCAGTTGTCTGCCTGGGCACTGAAATCTCTTAGGGTGACACAGGACTTCAGCAGGAGAGGAATGCTGAGAGCCAGGCCATGAATTATTCAGTGAATGAGCATTGGACAGTTTTCAGTATTGGGGAGGAGAGATGTTGGATGGCATGAGGCTCAAAGAAAGCTGTGAGTCTGGACAAGCAATGGTTGTGGAAGTGACAGAGGGAAGCCAGGAAAATCCAGCCACCACTTCTACTTCAGAGGTGTAGGATATGGGCCTGAGAGGGTGAGCAACTTTCTCCTGAAGGGCTACATAGAGAGTGAAGACTTCTGTTAAAACAAAAGATGATGAGAGCCTTCTACCGAGAATCCGGGGATAAAGGGAGTGTGTGTCCACAGTGGATGGAGGGTTCCTGAGGGTGTAATGGCTAAATAGGGTTTGGAAGTGGGATGAGTAAGAAATTCAAGGAGGGCAAGTAATGGTGCAGGTGGCGGGGTGTGGAATTTGAGGTCGCAGAAGGGACTTTTTGTTGCAAGGCCCTTGTTCTGGGCAGAGACCCTCTTAAAGTATTTAGAACTTCAGTATTTAGAGCCTGAGCTATGCAGGTGGTGGGGCCTTGTTCTAGGCCAAGGTTCTTGCCCTCCAAGTCCAGTACCCCTCCCTTGGGCAGGCCCCTCTCATTGGAGCCAGGAGGCCCCTATGCCTGGCAGATGGCTGTTCTTGAACTCCCCTGAGAGGAAGACAATAAAAGCAATTTGACCACCCACCTGGAAGCTCATATTAAGTAACTTTCTATGGCTATTTTAAGACAGAAATGGACACGGCTCCTATTAATAAGCCTGGCTAAGTAAGGCCTGTCTGCCGCCAGAGTGACGCTGAAAGCCTCTTTCCCCACAGAGGCCCTGAGGGGGGACAAAGAGAAGGGGTGTGTGCTCCTGTCATCGGACAAGCCCACGCTGGTCACTGCAGGTAGAAAATTCTACAGGGAAAAAGAGTCCTCAGCCTCTAATCTACCTCTTGCCCTTCATGGAGGAGTTTACGCACATAATTATAGCATCTAAAGGAGAGACCAAGCATGTTGCTTTCCAGGCAAACCCCATGAGACCCCCAACAACCTGAGGGAGGAGGTTCTGTTCCATGCCCATTTTACAGATGTGGAAACTGAGACTTAGAAGAGTACATTTACGACCAGGTTCTCACAGAAAAAGCAGCTGAGATTTGAAGCACTCTAGCTGCCGGATCCCTGGAAATAACCACTCCACCGTTTTCCCTGCCTGCCTGGGGCACGATGTAGTTGTGTGAAGACTTTCAAAGTCAACTTCCTCTTGCTTCACCTCAGATGTGGTCGGGAGGCAGCTGATCATCACGTCCACTCTGCTCCTTGCTCACACCATCCTTCAATGTTCTGGCTGTAATCTGCAAAGCCACTGTGGACTGAACCTCAGGGCTCCTTCAACCCAGACGCCCCCAGCCTCCTGCAGGGAGGTCACCCTGGCCATCAGATACTCGGGATTCCTGGTTCCATGGAACAGAGGGCCCCTCAGGAGAAAGGGGGTCAGGGCTGGAGCTGCGACTGAGGGGCCCTGGGGATTCTGTGGGTCGTGGTGTCCACCTCCGTCGCTGCCTTTCTCGCCGTCTTCTCACTTCTCGCTGCACACCTTCTCCTACCCAGGTCTCTGCCTGCCTCCTCCTGGCCTCTCCCCCTCCCACGGAGGCTCCAACTCCGCCGGGTGGGACCTTCCAACGCATTCCCGTGGCCCCCAGCCCCTCTGCTAACTGCCTGCGCATCTCAGCATTCTTGGTTCAGATTCCTGAGGTGGGAATATGATCGGCCTGGCTCCGTTTTGGGGCTAGACCATAGGTCGTAGGTTGCTGGCTGGCCTGAGTTGGCTCAGATGACCTCCCGGCTGTACTGGACACCAGGGGTGGGACAAACACAGCTGAGGAATGTCCCTCGGCTCTTTCAGCTGGGGCTCTCTGTTGAAGTGTTCCTTTTATTTTATTTTATTTTATTTTAACATCTTTATTGGAGTATAATTGCTTTACAATGGTGTGTTAGTTTCTGTTGTATAACAAAGTGAATCAGCTATACATATACATATATAAAAATATGGAACGCTTCACGAATTTGCGTGTCATCCTTGCACAGGGCTGTCTAATCTTCCCTGTATCGTTCCAATTTTAGTCTGTGTGCTGCCGAAGTGAGCACGAATTGTTCCTTTTAGAAGAGATGATGGCCAACATTTGTACTGTACTGCTAAAAACCTCCACCCGCCCTCAGGCAGGAACACAGGCTTTTGGAGCATTTATAAATGAGGGCTTTTAACTGCCAGAAATGATAACATACAGTAAGCATACTCTCACTCCAGCGTTCACGAGTGTGTGACCCCGTTCCCTTTCAAACCGCTCCCCCTACCAAAATGTCTCTGTCTCTGAGAGCTCCCAGATAGTGACTCGTGTGTGAGCAATGGGCCCAGTCTGTCACCAGATGACATCTGCATGCTGTCCTCTTGCCACACACACCGCTGGCCCTGCCACCTCTGGCACTGGCGTTTTTGCAGCTGTCACTGTGTCCCCCAGCCTCTGCTGATCCCCTCAGCACACCTAAGCCCTGCGGTGATTTAAAGAACAACCCCAGGAGGAGTTCTTCATCTTGTTTTGTCACCTGTTATTAAGGGGCATCACCATGCTCTGACCACCGATGGCTTGGGGGGGCTTGAATGAATCTGCTCTTCCAGTTTGTCCTCACTAGCCTCTTTCTCCAGGACCCAGGCACAAGGGCATGGGGGGAGGGGCAGGGCGGTGGCTGACAGGCTGGGGCAAAGTTGAGGAGAGACAGCCGGGCTTACCCTGCAACGGCCTCCATTTGGTTCCCTGGGGTTTAGTTATTCCCCAGGAAATTCCTTGTCTCTCAGGCTAGTAGACTTGGGCCAGACCTACCCCAGAGTCTAACCCTGATGGTGGAGGTAGCTTAGAATCGAGGTGGCTGTAATGGGCACAGCCTCCCAGGATCAGCAGGACGGAGGATTTTGAGGTGAAAAATATACCAGATCTGCTGGGTAAGCAGATGGGCAGAGGGCAGATGAGCCCTTAAATTTACACTGGTCTCCTTTCTATACCTCTCTCTGCCTAATCTTGGGGTGAGAAGTAGAAAAGGGTAAGAGCTGTAGGGAGAGGAATGGGGCAAGTGACTGGGCCCAGACAGCAGTGGACCCAGGGCAACGGGTGAAGCAGTCACACATGCTAGAGCACCAAGCCTCTCAGGGGCTGATTGCTCCCTGGCAGCCGGTCCTTTACAAGGGACGTAGCCTAGCCCTGTAGGTCAGCTGGGAACAGATGGTATAGACTTGATGCGACACTTAAGAGCACATTTTCAGGAACCAGACTGCATGCATGAGCATTCCAGCCCCACTCACAAGCTGTGTGACCTTGGACCGGTTACAACAAGTCTCTGTGAGATGGAAGTCACTATAGGACATATCATGTAGGGTCACTGTGAGCAGGCAACCAGATGGTACACACAAAGTGCGCAGAACAGTGCCTGGCACTCAGCATTGGGTTCACTATTGTTGCTGAACTCATCTGTGTCTCGCCTTCTCCAAGACTGTAAGTCCTTCAGGGATTTCAATATTTTTCTTTTTCTCCCTGTACATCAGTGTTGACAATGGGAAAATAAATGAGTGAATGATTGGAAAATAAACTTATTGACAAATGTCCAGGGAAGAAGAGCTTGTTAACAATGCTTAGACCTGTGTGATTTTATGCATCTGCTGGGCTTATCCCCTCAGTGTGATGACTCAGGCCCACTCTCCTCCCCACGCTCTCCCCCATCCCACATCTGCACACCCCTATACTCACTCTTCTCCCCACACGCCTCCCACACATCCACACCCACCTTCTACACTCCCCACAAGCACGCATACAGCCTCTCACACGCAGCCACACCCACTTCCCTCCCAGACTCCCCTCTTCACATACACCCATCCTCACAATCACACACACACACACACACACACACTCACACTCCCATCCTGACACAATGTAAGGAATATATTTTCCTGCTATACCCTTCTTTAGGGTAAGTCAGGAAAAGAAAATGAGCCTCCTGGCTGCTTTAGGTCTTCAGCCCTTATCCCTTTCTGTCCCCGTCTCTGCTTCTCTCTACCTGTTCCTCTCTCAGTTGAAAGAACAGAGCCCTGGGAAGCCTGGACCTGAGTTTCTCAGATGCCACTGAAATTAAGCCATAGTTCAGAGGTCACTCAGAGTCAGAATCACCTTCAATTTCCTCATGACAAGGGGAAACTCATTTTCTCTTTGGCTACCTGAACAGAAACGAGTCTTTTCTCAATCCCAGAGGCATACAGCTCTACATGCTCTGGAGCGACTCAGCTGTATCTGGAGTCTTCCCCCCACAGGGGAGTTTCTAACCACTCTCAGCTCATCTCTGCAATGGTTTTCACGTTGCCTACATGACAGAGAGGAGAACACTGACTTATATTTAACACAAATATTTGTTTAAAATATTTAACAAATATCTCTATTCGAGCAATATAATGTAAACCTCACAGCACTATTGGGCTGGGTAGTCCTCCAGTTTACAAACAAAGAAACTGAGCACAGAGGTGTTCAGTAACTTGTCCGTGGTCACACAGGAAGTAAATGGTGGAGCCACTACTCAGATTCTTCTGACTCCAAAGCTACAACTAAAAATTGAAAGATCTTCCCTATAATCCTGGGTTCAGGGAACAGCTTTGCCATCACATGGCCTTGTCTTGCACTGGTCTAGTGACACGCGTAGCCTTTTCCTGTGATGAGCTTTGATATGAAACCAAATGTGACTTGGCAGCTCTGTCTTTTGGGGAAGATACAAGTACTTTCTCTTGTCTGTGGCAAGAAGCCTCTCCATCCATCCGCCCAACCATTTGTCTGTCTATCTATCCATCCATCCGTCTAACTAAAAGCTTTCTGAACAAAATTTATTCATCTATAAAATGGGGATAGTTGATGTAAAGTCTGAGTGTTACAAAACATGTTAAATACTTGACATAGAGTGGGTGCATTAATATTTATTCCATGATGTCTTTGCCTTGTTAAGGAGTCAGTTTCAGGGTGATTTTAATTCTTCTTTGGAATGTCCCATTCCTGCAGCTGGATAATGTTCAAAGAGCTCTATCCTTTGATTTATGGCTCTGGAGACCTGGGGTTATGGGGATGCATTGGGTCCTTTTTATTAGATGTGTCTCTCTGGCTTCCACAGAGAGCAGTAGGAAAGTCCCGCAAAGGAAAACCGTGGGCAGGGGGATCATGAATGATATAAACAAAAGTCAGGAGCAGCCTATAGGCTTCATCTTAAAGGAGTCAGGCATGGTAGGGGGAGGGGCTGGAGAGCAGGAAGTTTAGATTAGCTTCCCACCTTTTCTCCAGACTCCTTATCTCTCAAGAAGGAAGTTTGTGCAACATTGAACTATAAAAATCCTCCGTTGGGCCTTTGATGCGTCTTCTCTGTAAAAAGACTGGCCTGGCCCTTAGGGAGAAGGAGATGGAAAGCTTAAGGTCTGGGTTTGGACGGCAGTGAACAAAGCTGGCAAGCCGGCAGCCTGGACAGTTTCCTGGAGATAATGATCATGGGACTATTTATGCATGATATCCATACAGTACTTCACAGTTTGCACAGTTTCCATATGTGCCATCACATCACAGCCCCGTATGTCAGGAAGGACAGGCATTTTTAGACTGTAGGGGATCGAAAATAATGCCACCTCAAAATATGCCACTTTGGCAGAAGGATTATTTTGAGCTGAAGACAATTGAGACACAGTAGACACACAAAAATCTCTCCACCCTCACCCCCTATTTGCCTAAAAGCAGAACATAAATTTCCATTTGCAGAGGTGTCTCCTTCTCCTGTACTAGGAAGATGAGGACCCAGGAGGACAACTCTTAGACTCTTAATTGCGGGAGACAATTCTACACTCTTATCAGCCCAGAGGTGGTGCCGCGAGGACTCTCCATAACACATCTTACTAAAATAATCCTTATCTTCTATTAGTTTCCCATGTATTTTCCTACCCAGTCTTTCCTTTGTCTTATCACTGCTCTACCAATTTATTGTTTTTCATTAAGATGCTATGTAAGCCCATTTGAGGCACTCATCACTGCATTTCTCCCACATGTATGCCTGCTGCACTCATTCATAAACTGTGCTTTTTTTTTTTTCTTGTTAATCTGTCTTTCTTCAGTTTCCAGGCCCCAGCTGCAGAACCTAGGAGAAGAGGAAAAGGCTTTTTCCTCCCCTACAATACATATTCTACAGATGAAGACACTAACATAGCCGCAACTGTGGTCCAGATCACCGAGGCTCCAACCCTATCTTCTGACTCCCAGTCAGAGCCCCCTACCCCATTCCAGAGCACCCCTTTTCACAAGGTCCCTAGATGGGAAAGTTATTTCACCATGTCTTAGGCAGCTGTGACTTCCAAACCAGCTTGGAGAGACTGCTGTTAGTTTTTTGTTGCTTTTAAGTTTTTAATTCATTCATTCAAATTGATTTTACAGAGCACCTGCCTCGTGCAGGGAGCTGCCCTCCTGGGTAAGCGAAGGCCATTGCAATTCGGTAGGTGAGGGGCGTGGTCAGGAACAGTTTGCCCCAGGAGCATCAGGTTACCCTGCCAATAACGTCTTGGAGGAAGTGACTCAGCATCCCAGACATAAAAGATAAGTCAGAGAGACTCAGACCTACTAGAGAATGGACTTGAGGATACGGGGAGGGGGAAGAGTAAGCTGTGACAAAGTGAGAGAGTGGCGTGGACATATATACACTACCAAATGTGAAATAGATACCTAGTGGGAAGCAGCCGCATAGCACAGGGAGATCAACTCGGTGCTTTGTGACCACCTAGAGAGGTGGGACAGGGAGGGTGGGAGGGAGACACAAAAGGGAAGAGATATGGGGACATATGTATATGTATAACTGATTCACTTTGTTATAAAGCAGAAACTAACACACCATTGTAAAGCAATTATACTCCAATAAAGATGTAAAAAAAAAAGAAATAAGGTAGAGAAAGTTACTTTGTAAAAAAAAAAAAAAAATAAAAAATTATTAAATATTATATATTAGTGGATAGTTGAAGACACTCTTCTAAATTAAAACCAGTTCTCTTAAAAAAAAAAAAAAGGGAGCCAGAGGAGACGGTTCTGGGTAGAGGAATCCCCACTGCAAAGAACAGGATGCAAAGAGCTTGGTGGGTTTGGGAAAGTGAAGAGGTTCAGGAACTGGGAGGGTGGAGGAGAAGGAGGAAGAAGGGGAGTGGTGAAGTGCAAGGCTGTTGAGGGGTGCAGGACAGAGGTCAGGGGATTAAGCAACAACGTTGAGGAGTTAGTCTTCATCCTAAGAGCAATGGAAGCCTTTGGAAGGTTTTAGCAGGGGCTTCAGAAGGTTACAATTGCATCCTACTGAAGTGAGAAGAATAGGTTGAAAAAGGTGGGAGGTGAAGAGTTAAACTTGGGGGATTTTGTTTTTCGGTGTTTTTTCAACATGTCTTCACCACTAGACCGAGAACTACTGAAAGGCAGAAAATGAGTCAAAAATATGGTCCTGAAGCTGCCAGTGCTCCCACAGAAACAAGCTTCTGGAAGAAAAAAGCCTTTATTAGTATCACTAGACTTTGGGTGCCCACCATGAGCCAGGCAGAGCCTATGTAGACCTGGGCCTGCCCTCAGGAGCCCACAATCTAGTGGCATATAGACATGTAAACTCCACCTAGGTGTCTGCACCAAGTCCTACAGGAGTACCTTGGGGGGCATGACTGGCTTTGTAGAGATCAGGAAGGCTTCTCAGAGGAGGTGACATCTGAGATGGGTCTTGAAGGATGGAAAGGAGTTTGTTGGGTGGCTAAGTTTTGATCAAAGAATAAAGATCTCAACTTTCTGAAAGGACAGTAAAGTGAGACATTAAATGTCTCCTTGGGAGACATTTGTCAGGACTGCCTCACACCTGCTTCCCTGCTCTTGCCTGAATCCCCCACCCCACCTCATCCCCCAGCTGCCCACTCAACAACGCTGGGACTTCAAAACTGTTCTGTTTTCTCACATTTTCTTCACATAAAAATGTGAAGGAAACTTGGTATAGTATTGCCATTAGAACAGATGGACCTGGCTTCAAATCAGGGCGCTGCCACATCAACTTATTAGGCAAGTGCCCTTGACTTCTCTAGACCCTCGGTTCCTCATCTGTATAATGGGAGTAATAGCAGTTCCTGCATCACAGCATTATGGGCAGACTCCTGTACCAGTTATGACACCATGGTGTCTCAGCTCCAAAACCCTTCTGTACTCTTCTTTGTCACTTTTGTCATTTGAGTCACTGCAAATTGTGTTTTTGCCTGGCCAGCTGACTTCTACTTAAGTTCTGACGTTAGGGGTGCTAGAGAGGGCTGGTGAGGGAAGACAGGACTTTCTCCTTACTGTCTGCTTCCTGTGGGTTTCCTATCTGAAGAAAGAGATCAGGAAGGCTTCTAAGGGGAAGTGATATCTGAACTGGGTCTTGAAGGATGGAGAGGAGTTTGTCGGGTGGCTATGACCATCACCCCGGCCATGCTTTTTTACCCTGGCAGCAGCAAGGCCTCCCCATAGCAGTAGCTGAAGCCATTTTGCAGTTTTTCAACACAGAATTAGCTTCATCACATCCAATCAGAGACATCAGCACCGGCCCAGCAGTGCTCCGTCCTCAGTGGTCTGAATTTCAGCTCACAGCTTCCTTCCACTGAGCCTCTAAATTTTAATAATTCTAACTTTTTCCCCTGCACTCCCTCATACCTAGGGTGATAGCTGCTTTCTGCAGTCGCTGTCTCCATTACACCTTATAGTTCTCAATTTACCCTTTCAGTTATCTAGTTAACGATGTTATTCCTAGTTAACAATCCTTTATATTGAATTCATTCTTTCCAAGTAACTGGTGTGGTTTCTGTCTCCTGACTGCACCCTGACTGTTAATAATTAATTAAAAGATACGTTACCAACCCTTTTGAGTTGGTCTCCAACAAGGGTCCTTCTGCCCGATGTTGCTCACCCCAATAGAACAAGAGTTCAGTTCAGAAGCAAAGGAAGGCTTTGTTCTCTGATTAAAGAAGGAGAAGTATGAGCTCACACTCTAGAGCACACACTCTTCCGGACAGGCTGTGAGCCGGGCTGCTTTATAGGGATCTCCATGGGGAGGGGGCAGAGCTCTCATGGGGTAGGTGGAGCCATCCTGCTCACGTGCCAGATCACAGCGCCTAACACAGCATCTCTGCACACAGTCCGCCACCGCCATCTTGAATTGAGGCGTCGGGTGCAACCATCCTGCTCTAGGAACCCTGGCCTGAAGTGCCAGACCAAGGCCTCTGCCTGTGACACCCTATGAGCAAGTGACACTAGACCAAGCACAAAGGAACAGAAAAAGGTCAGACTTAATTCTATCACCCAGATTCTATCTTTATTTCCTGAGAATTGTTAATGGGCTTTGCTGTTGACAAATCCCTCTTCTCTTGTTTGTCCTGCTCCTCATTCTTTTTTTTTTTTTTTTGCGGTATGCGGGCCTCTCACTGTTGTGGCCTCTCCCATTGAGGAGCACTGGTTCCGGATGCACAGGCCCAGCAGCCACGGCTCACGGGCCCAGCCGCTCCGCGGCATGCGGGATCCTCCTGGACCGGGGCACGAACCCGTGTCCCCTGCATCGGCAGGCGGACTCTCAACCACTGCGCCACCAGGGAAGGTCCTGCTCCTCATTCTTGAGGGGAACTGAGGGGCAAGGGTCTGTCTTTTGCAACTGCTTCCTGCTGATTTGGGTGTCGTCATAACCCCAGGTAGAGGAGCAGAACTTCTCCCCAGCTGCCTTTATTTATGTTTGATTGCCACCAGGACATAGCCCTAACTCTTCGTATCCCTGAGTGACCACCATTTGTCTAACCCTTTGGAGACAAAGGACACCAGACAGTTTTTACGTGGCCCAAATATTAGCAAGAGAATAATGGTCACATGTCAAATTTTTCCTAAAAATGAAGGTCTTTTGCCTGTAGGTAGAAGTGTACCCTGATATCAAGGATCACTGCCAGGGCCTGAATAGCCCCAGTCACACTTTTGGTTGTTTTTTGGAAGATAAACTGCAGGTAAGAGAGAGGCTCACACGAGTAGTCAAGGGGACCCTTTGCCCCAGGTTGTCTCTCCAGAGGCTGGGGCTTGGGGTCCTCTTCACTTGAGTGTGATGTGTCCACAGATTGATCCCCTGCAACTTCAGGGCAGGATGGGTGGTTAGGGCCACCAAATGGGGCCCGTTCCACTTAGGAGTGACCTGATCCCTCGGGCTGCAGGTTTTCCAGGTTTTAGGTTCACCCAGTCTCCTGGCGGGGGTGGAGGGCTGGGTAAGTGGGTGCAGGCAGCACCTGGTTACCATATTCCGTGAGAGCTTTCATGGTTTCTCTTACCTGAAGGGCATACTGAGTTGTTCCATTTCCAGAGCATTAAGGTATCCTTTCTCTCGGGCTTGGGGAATGGATCTGCCACACCTGAGTTCAAATGTACTTAACTTTAACTTATCCTCTGGGGCTAACCACATGGGGAGCAGGGCAATGGAAACAATCGGATTTTCTTGGGTTTCCTGACACAGCTTGGCTAAGGTCCATTTGAAGTCTGATTGGATCTTTCTACTTTCCCTGATGATTGGGGTCTCCAGGCTGAGTGCAAGGTCCATTTTATGCCCAGGGCACTCGTTATCCCCTTCATAACGTGAAGCACGTATGCTGGACCATTATCGCTTTGTAAGGATCCTGGGAGGCCAAACCTCAAGATTATTTCTCTCAGCTGCCATTTCAGTTCTAGTGGAGAATGCTTCTATTCACTCAGAAAATGTGTCTACTAGCACCAGGAGATAACCTGAAATTGCCCAGTACTCTCAGTATGCCACTGAAATCAATCTGCCAATCTTCTCCAGGATAGGTCCTTCTAGTCTGAATGGGCCTTATCTAGGGGTCTCTGGGGAGTCCTTTTATACAGGGCTTCCCTCCTGTAGTGAGTTCCTTGTTGAGCCTCCTTGATGACTTGACAAGCTACAGTTTGGGGAAAGAAGTATTGCCCATGTTCATTAACTAGCCCCCCATGGCCTCCTAGATCTCTATTGAAGCCTCATTTTCAGGCTTTGTCTAATTCTTCCTTAGTGTAGATTGGGGGATAATTGGATGGATCTGGCCTTTGAGGTATGAGGGGTAGCTGCCAAGTTATTGGGTTCTGGGGCTGCCCTTTAGGCAGTTGCATCCACCTTGTTTCCCTTTATTACCTCTGCATCCCCCTTTTGGTGAACCCCAACCATGAATCACTACCACCTTTTTTGGAAGCTGTACAGCTTCTAAGAGCTTCAGTATTCTTAAGCCATGTTTCACCTGTTTGTTCTCTGCAGGAAGCAGACCTCTTTCCTTCCAGATATCCCCGTGTGTGTGTGTGTGTGTGTGCGCGCGCGTGTGTGTGTGTGTGTGCATGTGTGTAAGATGGCATATGCATACCGGGAATTTGTGTAAACATTTGGGATCTTCCCTGCCCCGAGCTCTAAGGCTCAGGTGAGGGCAATCAGCTCTTCCTTTTGGGCTGAAATCCCTGGGGGCAGGCTTTGTGCCTCTATGACTTAGGTCTTGGAAGTCACTGCATACCCTGTCAGGCTCTTTCCCTCTCTCATAAAACTGCTTCCTTCTGGGAACAATTCTCTTTTGCCTTTGGTAGAGGCTCACTTCCTAAGTCGGGGCAACTAGAATAGATTATGTCTATGGTTTTTATACACCCAAGCTCCAGGGACCCTGTTTCTGTAGGTAGCAGGGTGGCAGGATTTAGTGTGTGACAGGATTTTATGGTAGCCACTGGGTTGTCTAAAAGCACAGCCTGAACTTGAATAGACCTTAGGGGGTTTAGCCATTCTGTTCTCTTAGAACTTACTAAAGCCTGAACCTGGTATGGAGTCCATATAGTGAATGGCCAAATGTTACTTTTCAATTAAAGGAAGGTTGTAGCTGCTACCACCCATAAGCAAGGAGGCCATCCTTTACTGGTTAATTTAATTATTTAGAGAAATAAGCAACCACCTGAGTAAGGGGCCCCAGTTTTCTAGCTAATACCCTAAGGGTGATTCCCCTTCTCTCTTGAATGTAAAGGTCAGAGGGTTTAACTAAATCTGGGAGGACCAGGACAGGGGCCTGAAGTAATTGCTTTTTAAATTCTTGAAAGGTCCCTTCACATTCTGAATTCCATTCAAAAAGATCATCATCCTTTCCTTTCCACTTTTCATATAGAGGCCTATCTATTAGATCAGAGTTAGGGATCCAGGTGCAGCAAAACCCAGCCATCACCAGGAAACCCCTAAGCTGTCTTCTAGTTTTATGAGGGACAAGGCTGCAAATGGCTTCTTTCTTTTCCTGGGGTGGGATTCTCTGACCTTCTGTGAGAATGAAGACGAGGTAAGTCACCCTGGTTTGTGATATTTGAGACTTTTTCTTGGATAACATATCCTTTATCAACTAGGTGGTTCAGAATGGTTATGGTATTTTTGTCAGAGGCTTCCTTAGTAGGACTGGCGATCAGAATGTTGTCTGGGTACTGGAGGAGGATTGCCGACTCCAGATGCAGATCTTTTCGGTCTTTAGCTAAAGTTTCCCCAAAGATGCTGGGGGAATTTTTGAAACCTTGGGGCAGGATTCTCTAACAGTATTGCTGTTTTTTGTTGTCTTTGGGTCCTGCCACTCAAAAGCAAATATTTATTTAGACTCTGGGGCTAATGGACTACAGAAGAAGCCATCTTTTAAATCTAATACAGAATAAGAGTTCCTGGTGGATGGCAATGTGGCCAGCAGAGTGTAGGGATTTAGGGACTACTGGATGTATATCCTCAGTGCCTTCACTGACTGACTGCCCCAAGGTCCTCTACCATCTGGTATTCCCCATTGGGTTTCTTTGTGGAGAGAATGGGGGTATTACAGGCTGATCTGCGTGGTCTAATAAGGCCCTGTGTAACAGGGGCAGTGCCCAAGAAGGCCTCCCGACAGAGAGGGTACTATTTTCTATTGGGCCATGTATGTCTGGGTTTTAGATAAACTATCATGGGACTGGTTCCTACAGCTTGTCCTACCCATCCCTGGGCCCAGACCTGGGGATTTACTCCAGGAAGGTCAACTTGCTCTAGTCAGGGAGGTTTGTCCTCAGCCATAAACATTATCATCTTGTGCCCCCTGTCTAAGGGAATGCCAATCTCCAGCTTGTCTCCCATTAGGTGGATAGTAGCCCCCAATTTATTTAATATCTTTTCCTGCAGAAGTATAGGGCATTCAGGGACATACAGGAAAGAATGGGTGAGTATGTGTTCATCCAATTTACATTCTAATGGCTTTATGAATGCCCGTTCTTGGACCTTCCCTGATACCCCCATAATTTTACAACTCTTGTGACTGAGTTTGTCTTATCTGGCTTTCAGAATCGAGTAAGTGGCACCAGTATCAACTAAGAATTTGGCAGACTTTTCCCCTATGTCCAATGTCACCCGGGGCCCTTCAGGAGTCAATTGAAGTACCAGCTTTGGAGCCCTCTGGCCCCATTATTCTTCGTCTCTTTGGACCATCTGCCTTCAAGGGTAGTGGCCGGGATCTGCCTTTTCCGTCCCCCTTCAGGGCGGTGAGGGCATTCTCTCTTCCAGGGTCCCTCTTGTTCACATATGGTGCACTGATTGGGTTCTAGTTTCCTTGGCGTGTTATCCCTCGATGGGGGCCGGGAGGTCACTCAACGGAGTCAAGAGTCTCTGTGGGCGGTTGGTCCAGATTCCTGTGCCAACTGGTTGACATTGGAGCATGACAGCCAGTAAGTGGGCTTGCCTCCAGGTCTTTTTATCCTCTGACTTTTCCTCCTCTATATCTCAGTTATTACCCAGTAGGCAGCCATGATCAGGTAAGAGGAAAGGATACCTGGTTCTATTTTCAGTTTCTGAAGTTTATGCCTAGTATCGGGGGCACTTTGGGAAATTCAGTACAACCTCAGGATTGCATTTCCTTCCAGTGACTCGGGGTCAGTGGTAGTATAGATTCAGAGGCATTCCCTGAGGTGCTCTAGGAACGCTGAAGGGTTTTCCATTGGCTCCTGACTGATTTCCTTTATCTTATTCCAATTGACAGGTTTCTTTCCTGCTGCCTGGATTCCCTTTGGGATCATATTTTTATAGTGGCTCAGCCTCTGTCTCCTACCCCATTCTCCATTGTCTCAGGGGTCCCAGTTGGGTTCATTATGGGGCACCACTTGGTTTCTCAGTTTGAAAATAGCATGACCAGCACTGTTTCCGTTCTTTGTCTGCTTCATCTCATGCTTTTGAAAAGACCATGGGCTTTTCTGCCATTAGGAATACATCGAGGAGGCTATGGCTGTCAGTCCAGGTGGGGTCTTAGGTCTGAAAGATTCCCCTAATCATATTCAGGAACCCCTCTGGATCTTCCCTCAGCCTCGTACTATGACTTTTCCAGTTACACAGATCAGAAGTGGTAAATGGGTCGTATACCTGGATGAGCCCTCCTGCCACAAAGGGAGTACTTTTCCTGGCAGGTTGTTGGACCCTGGCTAATAATTAGATCCACTTCCTGTAGTTGCGGGACTGGGTTCCGGGAAGGGGGGCTGGTATGCAGGGGGCTCCTCGGGCCTTTGGCCCAAATTGGGACATACGAAGGAAGGGGGTAGGGAGAGAGCAGTAGGAAGAGGGGAGGAGGAGATCAAGAAGGTCCTCAGAGGGAGGGTGAAGGACGAGTATTACCTCAATGGAGGAGAGCCCACATCCCTTGTAAAGGCCTTTGTTTGGATATAAGACCATAAAAAACTAGGCATAGGGAATTTTATCCCTTTCCTTTTGTCACTGGCAGAGCAGGTCCAATTGTAGAGTGGTGTTGTAATGTAGGGACCCATCGACAGACCAGCGATTCCTGTCTCCTAGCTTGTATTGGGGCCAGACTGTATTATATTGGGAGATTAAATGTTTCGGGGTTGGCGGTGATACCCCCAAATCTTCCAGTTCTGTAAGATGCACCCTAACCGGCTATCCTTTGGTAGGGTGGACCTTTGGTTTCCCCATACCTTAGATGTTCTGTTTTGGATTTGCTTCCAACTACCAAGGGGGCTGTTGGAGGAATTTGTAGGCACACAAATGTCACAGATTTGATTTCTGGTTTGAGAAATTTGGAACCAGCGCCATTAAGAGGCATCAAATGGCAAGAACTCTGGTAGAGCTGGGCGTCCCCCTTGAAGTTGTAACAGCCCGGGCTTGAGACAGTTAGACCCTCCTCGTCAGGATACCCCACAGGAGGGTACAGGGGCTGCCTCCACGTCACAGTAACTTAGCCATACTAGTTCCTGACCATCTCGGTCCATCAGGCACTGGCACAGCTGTCTGAGGTAGGGGTTGTCTCCTTCCGCCTTTTGGCTGAAAAGGAAGAGTTTTTGGACTTCCTGCCAGGTGAAAGTGAAAAGTATGAGGGATTCCCACAGAGTAATCACCAGATATCTGGAGCAGCTGATATTCTGTGCTGTTACAGGGAGGAGAGCCCGTGAACCCTTAATAAAGAATTACCCAATGTTCCCCTCAGAAGCAGAGGGGGAGGACAGACGGGGTGGTGGTGTTTCCTATTATTGTCAGCAGCTCACAGGGTTTCCTGATAATGGGGTTCCTGGTCTTATGCGTGGCTCACAAGGCTCCCCAGCCCACTTCAGAGAAAAGAGCACTGACCGAAAGAGGTTACCCACCTTTGGAGCCTTTCCCACTCGGGCCTCCTGGTGCCTTTTTCTGAACTCTGATGGAGCGTCCTCATCCTGTTTTGTCAGGTGGTCCTCATTACCTGGGCCTTTTCCTGGTCTCTCCTCTTGGCTCACAGGACTGGCCACTTCCTTTACCAAACTAAAAGTGATTATGGAGAATGTGGCTGGCAAGGAGGGCAAAAAGCCCTGGTGTGGCCATTACTGCCTTGTAGAGGGCCAAGAGGACAGCACTACTGGTGAAACAGTGGGCAAGACTTCCATGCTTCTTCCCACCCACAAGACCCCACTGTCCCCTCCATCCCCCCACCTCCACTGGGCACTGTGGGTAGACCAGCCAGAGACAATGGGCAGGCTTGAGTGAGTTTCAGTCTCCAATTCCCAAAGATGTTGCAGTATGATCCGCTCAAGGGGGTGCGGTCGAGATTATTCTGGGGGCTATGTTGTGTGTGCACCACACCTGGGTATCAGGTTTTTGGGCAGAGTTGCTCTGAATTCGCCTGAAGGCTTCCATTGTTCTACCCTAGAGTGAACTTAAATACCAGAGTCAGTCATCCTCACCTGAACCTCCCAAAGCCTCCGCCATCCTCCTGCTGGGGCTGGGACTAGCCTGGAGCCTAGTGGATAGGTGCAGGCAAAAAGGCCATGATCTGTCCCTTCATGGTTTCCAAAATTTGTGATTGACCCTTTCAAGTTGGGCCCCAACAAGGGTCCTCCACCCAGTGTTTTTCAAGCCATTAGAACAAGACTGAGTTTGGTTCGGAAGCAAAGGAAAGTTTTATTCTTTGATCAAAGAATGGAGACGTGCGGTCTCATACTTTAGAGTACATGCTCTCCCCAACAGGCTGTCAATGGGGCTGCCTTATGGGGTTCTTGTCGGCAGGGAGGAGGGCGGGGTTCTCATGGATCAGGCATAGCTGTGCCGCTTGTGGCTCCTGACTGGAGTGCTGGGTGCAGCATCTCTGAATTGTGGTGTTGTGGGCAGCACTTCTGCACACAGCCTGCTGAGCGGAAGTGCTGGGGCAGTCATTTTGTACTAGGAACTGAAGTGCTGGGTGTAAGGCCTCTCTCTGCACATGGTACCCTATGAGCAGGTGAAACTAGACTAATCACAAAGGAAAAGGAAAAAAAAGTTAGACTTTATTACCCAGATTCTATTTTTATTTCTTGGGAATTGTTCATAGGCTTTGTCAATGATATATGTGTGTGTATATACGTGTATGTGTGTATATATGTGTATGTATATATATATATATAAAATGTTTGATGCATACTAAACTCTCAATAAATGCTTCTTCTTATGATTCCTTATGGGTTCCTAACATTCATTTATTCATTCATTCATTTATTCAGCATATGTTGTTTCCTACTATGTGTCAGGGCCCATGTGAAGTATTGGGGTGCAGAACTGAAGAAGCTACAGTCCTCCCCTCAGGGAGCATACAGTCTGAGTGGAGGAGACCACCAAGGACAGGAGCCCAGCCCAGGAATCATTCTTGGCAGCTCCTCCAGGACTCCCCCATTGCTGATCTCACTGCCCAGCTACTCTATCTCCCAGACCACCCAGAATCCTCGTGTCCAACCACACAAGCATTCTTCATCTGGCACATTTTCAAACACCTGTTTTTGACAGACCTCCAGAATTAATACTTATGGTAAGGTTAATTTGATACTATCTTATTATTTATTTGCATATCTTACCATCCTTAGATGGTTTCCCCAAATGGCTTGGTTCTGTATCATTTTATAGGCCTAGTACAATGCCTGGGCCATGATAGGATATCCAAAAAAAGATGATAAGTGAATTAATTCATCTAGTCAGCAAGTATCCCTTGAGCTCTTACTATGAAGCAAGCATTGGACTAGATACTGGGAAGACAAGGACAAAGAAACCAAGAGTATCCCAGCCCCCAGTGAATGGATGTCTGATTCAGTGACTGAAACTGGACAACCTCTGAGGACCCAGACCTTCATGAGGCTGAAAGTGGTTCCATCAGCCTGGTATGACATGGACTTTCCAGCACCTTCTCTGCTTTCTTCCTGACGAACCCTCAGTGGGAGATGGCAGCCAGCCTGCTGTGGTTTACCTTATGTCCTGAACACTGGTGGCCAAAGGCTATATTTAAATAGCAAACATTTGCATTTTTAATGTTGACTAGAATTGGAAAGACTGATATTGGTTTTTACATGATTGAAATAGGCCTGGCTTCAGGCATTTCTTAAATGGAAAATTGAAAGTATTTCCAATAGAGAGGGCAGAACCATCTCAGAACACTGTGGCCGGTCTGTATCCTCAGAAAATATCACCTTGGGACTTCCTCAGTGGTCCAGAGGTTAAGATTCTGCACTTCCACTGCACGGGGCACAGGTTTGATCCCTGGTTGGGGAAGTAAGATGCCACATGCCATGCAGCGTGGCCAAAAAAAAAGAAAGAAAATATCATCTCCCTCCCCTGAGCACACTTGGCACCGTTGCCTTGTCAACATTTCAGGATCCTCTTAATCTTCACCTGGTCCTCTTCACCTTTTTTGGAGCACAGACAGCATGAGAACTACTAGTCCTATCTCCTTGGGGAGGAAATGGATTCTCAGAGGTGCAAACTGCTTACCTCTCTAATCTTCCTTTTCCTCATCTGTAACATAGGAATAAAAACTCTGCTTCACAGGTTTGCAAACGTGGTAATCTGTAAAGAAGTTTAACATCCCATGCCTGATACTTGGCTAATGCTCAGTGGACGTTAGTTCTGTCCATCCCCTGGCAGTGACCTGTCTAAGGTAATCCGTCAAAATCAGCTGAGAACCCTAAGCTCCTTGGCTCCCAGGTCTCTTTCCAAGAGGCCCACTGGACACGAGTAGGCTGAAGCATACATTTCTGGGTTAAAAGCAGAAGGACTCATTTCCATCTTCACTCTATTCTGACTACTCTCATTAACAGTATATGCCATGACAGCCTGCCTGAAGATTTCTTGACATCTATATTTTCCTTCTCTGTTTTTGTTGTAGTAAAAGTCACTGCATTGTCCAATATGGTAGCCAATAGTCACATGTGGCTATTTAAATTTAAATTAATTAAAGTTAAATAAAATTTAAAATTCAGTTCCTCAGCCCTAGTAGCCATATTTCAAGGGCTCAGCAACCACATGTAGCTAGTGGGTACCTTCTGCCTTCCCTAGTTCTGCTGGTCTGATGTGCTTCTGTGTCCAGCATTTTATTCATGTTCTTCAGAGGATTTGCCCAGTCGTATCCATGTCTCTTCACTGTATCTCCCCACAATGGTGATTCTCAAAATGCATGGAGGAAAGACCAGCATTTTTCTGTTTAGTTTTTGTTTCTGTAACTATCCAATCTATTGCAGGTGGGTGATTTTGTAAAATAAAATGAAATTTTAAACAACAGATATATAAAATATGGACCTTAGTTATTGTATTGTTAGATTCAAATTGCTATAAAGGTTTCTAAGCTTTTACTCTCAATTTCTATATTTTTCTCATCTTTAGCCAGTAACAGTTTTCAGGCCACACTTGGAAAAGCAGTGCCCTCCAGCACCTGCTTGAAGTCTCTGCATGTGGTCATCGCTTGATGTGCTTTATGGAATTCATTGGAAGTTGTCTGTCAGTGTTCCTCCAGATGTCTGAGGGATGCAGAGGAGTGTCTTTGTGGAGATGCCATTAGAATGAATAGGCCCCTCTGTGGCTGCGGGCAGATTTGGGTGAGGACACCAGTTCTACTGTCTAAGTAGCTTCATGACCCTGAACTTCTTACCTGAATGTGGTCTTGACCTGAAGCTAGACCAAGGTTCTTAAACTCTTTTTGGCCATGGCCCTAGTTGATAGTCTAGGGAGGCCTATGGATCTCTTCTCAGAATGTTTTAATGTTCGATATTTTAAATGCAGAAAATAAAAAACCACAGGATTTCAAAGAAAATCAATTATTCTCAAATACAATTATGAAAATGTATGTTGCACAAGTGTTTATTAACACATTAAAATAATGATATCTGTTTGTATTTGATTGCTTAGTAGCATGGAGCCTCCACCTGGAGGCTAAACAACATGCTGCTAAATAACCAATGGATCACTGAAGAAATCAAAGAGGGAATCAAAAACTACCTGGAGGGCCTCCCTGGTGGCGCAGTGGTTGAGAGTCCACCTGCCAATGCAGGGGACACGTGTTCGTGCCCCGGTCTGGGAGGATCCCATATGCCACGGAGCGGCTGGGCCCATGAGCCATGGCCGCTGAGCCTGCGCGTCCGGAGCCTGTGCTCTGCAATGGGAGAGGCCACAACAGTGAGAGGCCCATGTACCACAAAAAAAAAAAAAAAAAAAACCTACCTGGAGACAAATGAAAATAAAAACACAGCAATCCGAAATCTATGGGATGCAGCAAAAGCTGTTCTAGGAGGGAAGTTTATAGTGATACAATCCTCTCTCAGGAAACAAAAAAAAATCTAAAATAAACAACTACACTTACACATAAAGGAACTAGAAATAGAAGAACAAAACCCAAAGTTAGTAGAAGGAAAGAAATCATAAAGATCAGAGCAGAAATAAATGAAATAGAGACTTAAAAACAATAGAAAAGATCAATGAAACTAACAGTTGGTTCTTTGACAAGATGAACAAAATTGATAAACATTTACCCAGACTCATCAAGAGAAAAAGAGAGAGAGAGACTAAATCAATAAAATCAGAAATGAAAAAGATGTTACAACCAACACCACAGAAATACAAATGATCATAAGAGACTACTGTGCACAACTATGTGCCAATAAAATTGACAACCGAGGAGAAATGGACAAATTCCTAGAAACATACAATCTCCCAATACTAACCTAGGAAGAAACAAAAAATATGAACAGACCAATTACCAGTAATGAGATTGAATTTGTAATTAAAAATCTCCCAACAAACAAAGGTCCAGGACCATGTGGCTTCACAAGTGAATTCTACCAAACATTTAAAGAAGAATTAACACCTCTCCTTCTCAAACTATTCCAAGAAATTGCAGAGGAAACACTTCTGAACTCATTCTATGAGACCAGCATTACCCTGATAGCGAAACCAGAAAAAGATATCACACATACACACAAAATTACAGGCCCAATATCACTGATATGCATAGATGCAAAAGTACTCAACAAAATATTAGCAAACTGAATCTGACAATACATCAAAAGGATCAGACATGATGATCAAGGGGTTTTATGACAGAGATGCAAGAATTTTTCAATATCTGCAAGTCATTCAATGTGATACACCACATTAACAAATTAAAGAATAAAAACCATATGATTATCTCAATAGATTCAGAAAAAGCTTTTGACAAAATTCAACATCCATCAAAAACTCTCCAGAAAGTAGGCATGGAGGGAACACATCTCAACATAAAAATGGTCATATATGACAAGGGCAAAGCTAACATCATACTCAACAGTGAAAAGTTGAAAGCATTTCCTCTAAGATCAGGAACAAGACAAGGATGTCCACTCTCACCACTTTTATTTAATATAGCATTGGAAGTCCTAGCCACAGCAATCAGACAAGGAAAAGAAATAAAAAGGAATCTAAATTAGAAAGGAAGAAGTAAAACTGTTACTGTTTGCAGGTGATATGATACTATATATAGAAAATCCTAAAGACACCATCAAAAAACTACTAGAGCTCATTACTGAATTTGGTAAAGATGCAGGATGCAAAATTAATATACAGAAATCTGTTGCATTTCTGTACACTAACAATGAACTATCAAAAAGAGAAATTAAGGAAACAATCCCATTTACAATTACAGCAAAAAGAATAAAATACCTAGGAATAAACCTACCTAAGGAGGTAAAAGACCTGTACTCGGAAAGCTTTAAGACATTGAAGACAACACCACAAACAGATGGAAAGATACACCAGGCTCATGGGTTGGAAGAATTAATATTGTTAAAATGACCATACTACCCAAGACAGTCTACAGATTGAATAAAATCCCTATCAAAATGCCAAGGGCATTTTTCACAGAACTAGAACAAATAATTCTAAAATTTGTATGGAAACACTAAAGACCCCGAATAGCCAAAGCAATCTTGAGAAAGAAGAACAGAGCTGGAGGAATCATGTGCTCTGATTTCAGGCTATACTACAAAGCTACAGTAATCAAAACACTATGGTACTAGTACAAAAACAGACACATAGATCAGCAGAACAGGATAGAAATCCCAGAAATAAAGCCATAAACTTATGGTCAATTAATCTACAACAAAAGAGGCAAAAATATACAATGGAGAAAAGACAGTCTCTTTGATAAGCAGTGCTGGGAAAACTAGACAGCTACAGGTAAAAGAATGCAATTTGAACATTCTCTAACACCATATACAAAAATAAACTCAAAATGGATTAAAGACCTAAATATAAGACTGGAAAGCTCCTAGAAAAAATATAGGTGGAATATTCTTTTACATAAATCATAACAATTATGTTTTTGGATCTGTCTCCTAAAGCAAAGGAAACAAATGGGACCTAATTAAACTTAAAAGCTTCTGCACAGCAAAGGAAACCATCAACAAAACAAAATTTGTTTTCAACAAAACAAAAAGACAACCTACTGAATGAGAGAAAACATTTGCAAATGATATGACTGATAAGCATTATATCCAAAATATATTAATAGCTCATGCAACTCAACAAAAACAACCCAAATAAAAAATGGGCAGGAGACCTGGATAGACATTTTTCCAAAGAAGACAACAGGCACACGAAAAGATCACCAATCATCAGAGAAATGCAAATTAAAACCACAATGAGATATCACCTGTCAGAATGGCTATATCAAAAATATCACAAATAACAAAGGTGAGGATGTGGAGAAAAGAGAACACTTTGTACACTGTAGGTGGGAATGTAAATTGGTACAGCCACTAAGGCAAACACTATGGAATTTTCTCAAAAAACTAAAAATAGAACTACCATGTGACCCAGTAATTTCACTCCTGGGTATTTATCAGAAAAAAATAAAAGCATTAATTCAAAAAGATACATACACCACAATGATTGTAGCAGCACTATTTACAATGTCCAAGGTATGGAATCAACCTAAGTGTTCATCAATAGATGAATGGATAAAGAAAATGTAATACACACACACACACACACACACACACACACACACACACACACACACACACACACACACACACACACACACACACTGGAATACTACTCAGCCATGAAAATTTGCCATTTGCAACAAATGGATGAACTTGAAGGGTATTATAGTAAGTGAAATAAGTCAAACAGAGAAAGACAAATACTGTATAATATCATTTATATGTGGAATCTAAAAATTAAACTAGCGAATATAACAAAAAAGAAACAGACTTTCAGATATAGAGAACAACCTAGTAGATACCAGTGGAGAGAGGGAAGAGGGGAGGGGCAGGATAGAGGTAGGGGATTAAGAGGTACAAACTACTATGTATAAAATAAATACACTACAAGGATATATAGTACAACACAGAGAATATATCCAATATTTTATAATATTGTAAGTGGAATATAGCCTTTAAAAATTGTGAATCACTATGTTGTACACCTGAAAATTATATAAATTATACATCAACTGTACCTCAATTTAAAAAAATAATGATATCTGCTTGTAAGCAAAATACCTACTCTAATTTGATGTATTGATGAGTGTAAAACTATATTTCAAGTTATCTACACAACTGTACTGTGATTTGAAAATACCAGTGATTTCTATTGTGACCATCACAGATACTGCTATTTCTCCCTTGATTTGTTGCCTATATTCGACTGAAGGAACTGTTCAATTTCATTTTGAGAATAATGAAAATAAGGATGCAAACACAACACTGTAAAGCAACTATACTCCAATAAAAATTAATTTAAAAAAATAAAAATAAGGCTTCCCTGGTGGTGCAGTGGTTGGGAGTCTGCCTGCCATTGCAGGGGACACGGGTTCAGGCCCTGGTCTGGGAAGATCCCACATGCCACAGAGCAACTAAGCCCACATGCCACAACTGCTGAGTCTGCATGCTGGAGCCTGTGAGCCACAACTACTGAGCCCACGTGCCACAACTACTGAAGCCCATGCACCTAGAGCCCGTGCTCCACAACAAGAGAAGCCACTGCAATGAGAACCCTGTGCACCACAATGAAGAGCAGCCCCTGCTCGCCGCAACTAGAGAAAGCCCGGGCACAGCAATGAAGACCCAGTGCAGCCAAAAATAAATAAATAAAATAAATAAATTTATAAAATAAATAAATAAAAATTTAAAATCTCAGGATAACAACAAAAAAAGATGCAATTTTTCCCATCATCTAAGATCTGGACAAGGTGTCTCCTAACTCATTCATTAATTAATTCAACAAATGTTCATTGAGAAATTACTATGTGCCATGCATTATTCCATCATAGGCAAAGTTTCTGCCCTCACTGAGTTGTCATTCTTGTTGTGAGCCTGATAACAAACAAATAATATAGTTGATTCGCATTATTTGTAGTAGTTATGTTGTATAAAGTCACCATGAACATTGAATTACTGAATATGGAATCATTGGTCTTAGTAGAAATAAAGGGTTAGGTTCCTGCTAGCCTCTGGTCACAATATTGTCATCAATGGATCAACCTTGTTTATGTATATTTCTGTTTAAAGACATCTTATTTCATGTATATTGTTGGTTCATTAACATTGCACTCATGGCCAACAGTACTCTATCAACGTGAATGGAGCTTATCTAACACAGGGATTTTCTCTGTAAGGCACATGACAGCCTTCTTGCACTTAGGAAACTAGACAGCACTTTGGGGGCCATTTTAAACAGTAGAATCACCAAAAAAAGCACAAAAATACAGAAAAAGTGGCACTAAATATACTGTGACAAAAAGATACCTGTTTACAGTATGAGATGAAACAAGAAGGCAGAGATAGTGGAAGTGTAGAGAAAGGGATTGATTTGAGAGCCGTTTATTTTCCGTTTTTTTGTTTGTTTTTGCGGTACGCGGGCCTCTCACCACTGCGGCCCCTCCCGCTGCGGAGCACAGGCTGCGGACGCGCAGGCCCAGCGGCCATGGCCCTCGGGCGCAGCCGCTCCGTGGCATGTGGGATCCTCCCGGACCGGGGCACGAACCCGCGTCCCCTGCATCGGCAGGCAGACTCCCAACCACTGCGCTACCAGGGAAGCCCGAGAGCCATTTTTGATATACAGTTGACAGGACTTATGATGCACTTTCTCCCACCTTCCCATACACATTATCTTCCTGGAAGGGGGCTACGAGGGTGGGCTGGGAGTTTAGGTGACTGAAGTTTCAAGTTTGGATGACTGAATAGATGTTGATGAGAGAGGAGATGTGGGAAGCAGAGTAAGTTAAGGGCAAAAAGATGGTTTGGACATTCCCAGGGGACAACTGGGAAGATGCCCAACTTCAGCTGCAAATATGTCTGATGCTCAGGATAGTGGGTGTGAGAGTCATCAGGATGTAGGCAGTAGTGGAAGCCATGTGGACGGAAATCAACCTTCAGGCTGATTGAGGAAGTGAGGGTGACCCACACCAAGCAATTAGAAACTAACATCTGATAAACTAGATACAGAAAAATGTTCAAATAAGTGACAGAAATAGTAATGTCAGGAAGAAGAGATAACAGCTGGAATTGCTAAAAAAATTTCTTCCTGGAGAAGGTGGCTTGAACAGACATCAGGATATGCAGGATTAGGGGGCCAGAAGGAGGGCATTGCTGGTGGGAGAGAACAGTGGGTGCAGCTATAGGGCAGGAAGGAGGTTAGCCTCAGAAGTGCATTCCCCATGATGGGGTAGCCAGAGAAAGAAACAAGGAACCATTGTAAAACCACTTTGAGGAAGCTGGTCACCAAGGTTGCCTCTGCAGAGGGGAACTGGGAGTCTAGAGAGAAGGGTGGGAGAGAGACACCTCTTTATACCCTTTGGGATATTTTCACCTTGCTCACCAATTACTTTTATTATTTTTTTCAGTGGTGTAAATAAATCATTTGGCTTTGACAGAGTAAGAGATGAGTCTGGTGCAGAAGGGAATCCAATGGATCCTATGTCTTAGGGGTTGATTCTTCGTCTGCCTTTTAGGCAGGAGTGCAGGATAGTCTCTGAAGGACTAGGACTGGCTGTAGCTCTGAGTCTCTGCCCCAAGGGGATCTTTTACATGGATTTAGTCCCTGGGGAAGTTGAGTAAGTGAATAAGTCCTCTAGAGAACAGATGAGGATGGAATGAGAAGAGACTGCACAGCAGAGCTGGACAGCTTCCAGGGACATAGAAGTGTGCCCCCAAAGGTGGGTTGATGGGTCAAGGCTGGATTCTAATCTCAAAACTTTCTCTTATTACTTGTGTGTCTAGGGCCAGGTTATGCTGCAGTAGCAGTGCTGACATCTCGATGGCTTGACGCAACAAATCTTACATAGAGTTCTTTTGAGAATTAAATGAGATCATCATCAACATCATCATCATCCAGCCTTTTTGAGGACTTACTATGTGCTGGGCTATGTAGCTCACGTAATATAATCCCCATAAAAACCATATAAGGTGGTTTCCATTATTATCCCCGTTTTCTAAATGTGGGAAATAGGCACAGAGGAGTCACTGATTTGTTCAAGGTCACACAGTGAGAAAGTACCAACTGGGACTGAAACTGGCTCCCTAACTCTAGAGTTTAAGCTCTGTGTTAAAATCCTCACTTAGCCCAGGGAGAGACACATAGCATTGGTCAAATTAGGCTAGGTACTGCTGCAGTAACAAATAATGCCAAATCTCAGTGGCATAACAAAAAAGAGTATTCCTCCCTCATGCTACACGTCTAGTGCAGGGCAGCAAGTATGGTTCATTGTAATCACTCATAGACACAGGTGATGGAGGCTTCATCTTGTCCTGTGCTTCTGCAATCACTGAGGCAGGAAAAGGGAAGGGGAATACTTTTGCCCAACATGACACACTTTACTTCTGCTCTTCTTTCATTTGCCAAAGCTAAGGCAGTGGGGAAATAAAATTTGACCTCATGTTCTGAGACAAGAGCCTTAATATTTATCAACAGCCATAATGACTGCACATAGGTGCTCCTTTAGTGTTGGTTGAATTGAAGTTAAATGACCAGTTCTGACCATATTAGTGAACTCTGTCTCACTAAGCTCAATTTATAAAGTTTTTGAGAGTTTGCAAACATACGCACTATCAGTTCTGCACAGAAGGCCACCAGAGAACCACTGCATCACTAATTCTGCATGTCAGGCATTTCTCTATGCAGTCCACATGTTGCCAGGAGACCACAGAGAGTTCTGGTTACAAGACTCAAAGATTCCTGGAAAATGTAATTACTGTCTTCCAACCACTGCCATTCAACCCCTTGCTCCATTCCATACCACCCTTTTGCGATTGGTTTTTACTTTTCCCCTCTAATAGTTTCCCTTGTCATGTTCTTCCATGAACTCACATGAGGCACACACAGAAATATGGTAAGCTTGCAAGGTAGGAAATTTTCGGAACCACTTTAAAGTGTGCATCTCAGGGGCAGTAATTCCATTCAGTGTTGTGCAATCATCATCACTATCTATTTCCAAAACTTTGCATCACCCCAAATAAAAACTCTGTACCCTTTAAGCAATAAGTTTCCACTAAGGTGGAAATTTTTATTTTCACTCTTGTTTTTTTTTTTGGCCGCACTTTGAGGCTTGCAGTATCTCAGTTCCCCGACCAGGGATTGAAACCGGGCCATGGCAGTGAAAGCCCGGAATCCTAACCACTAGGCAACCAGGGAACTCCCTATTTTCACTTTAAAGACAAGGATACTTAGGTTAAGCCCTGTGCCCAGAGTCACCCATGAAATAAGTTAACAGAGACAGGATTTCTGACTTTAGGTATCATGATTTTCCTACTACATTCTGAAGCCTCTTTATTATCTTATCACTCATAGTAGGGTGATACCAACCATCTCCTGGAGGTGGGGTGCAATTTCTAAACTTGTGAGTGCCCCTTCAGTGGTCTGGGGAATAGACCGCCCTTCGTTCCCTCAGCACATTCTGCATGTTACTGAATACTGTTAAGTGCGGGAGATTCAAAGATGAGCGCTGCAGTAGTTCACAGCACAGTGAGGTTACGCAGAAGCTGTTCATTTCCCCCCAAATTTTGTTTCCCTTCTTCTCCAGTAAGAAAAACTCAGATTTAGGGCTTCCCTGGTGGTGCAGTGGTTTAGAGTTTGCCTGCCGATGCAGGGGACACGCGTTCGTGCCCCGGTCCGGGAAGATCCCACATGCTGTGGAGCGGCTGGGCCCGTGAGCCATGGCCGCTGAGCCTGCGCGTCCGGAGCCTGTGCTCTGCAACGGGAGAGGCCACAACAGTGAGAGGCCCGCGTGCCATAAAAAAAAAATTTAAAAAAAACTCAGATTTTTAGCTGAGCTAATAGGTCCCAGAAATAAGACTACACTTCTAATCTCTCTAGCATCTGGCTCCTGCAAAGTGACTAAGTTCTGGTCAATGAGATGTAAGAATAAATGCTATGTGTAACTTCTGGGCAGTGTTTGCAAGAGAAGGAGCATACTTTTCTTCCACCACTCCCCCTACCCTGCTTCCTCCTCGGTAGAAATTATGCTGCACCAGCTGGAGCTTGGGCAATCATCTTGGAGCATCATGTGCAAGCCTTGGACTGAAAATGGAAGAAGCTTTAGTCCTTGACACAGTGGAGTGCTATGCCACCCCTGGGCTTCATATCTTTCATTTATAACAGAAAGAAAACAAGTTTCTACGTTGTATGTATCTGTTACCTCTTGCTGCATAACAAACGACTTCAAATTTAGTGGCTTAAGACAACCATTACCTAATGTAGCTCCTGATTCTATGGGTCAGCTGGGAAACTGGAGCTGGATGGTCTAGGCCAGGTTTACATGTCTGGTTGGTCTAGGGGGTCTCAGTTGGGATGGCTCATCTTTGCTCCATTTGGTTTATCCTACGGTAGGTTAGCCTACTGTAGGTTAGCATAAGCATCTTCACATGGCAGTCTCAGGGTTCCAAAAAAAAAGAGAAGGCAAGTCTCAATATGCAAGTGCTTTTCAAGTCTCTGCTTGTGTCACATGTGCTCCTGTCCCATTGGTCTACTCAGGTCACTCAAAGGCATAGTTACAGTGGAGAGTGATTTGTTGGAGGCCATTATTGCAACTATCTCACTGTCTAAGCCACTGGTATTTGGGGATTTTCTGTCATTAGGACATCTGTTGCCTCTGGTCTACACATGACCAGCCATGGAAAGGGTAGGAGGATATGAATCAAAGACACCACATAGTTTGTCCCTTCTGGTTTGCTCTAATCCCATTTTCTCACTTGCAAATGTAGGTCAAGTTTCCTGATAGAATCTGGCTCCAGACACTTGGTGTACAGTTGGTTTAAATTAAGGATATTATATAAATAAAACAATTGCAACCACTCCAGTCAGGCAGAGAAGAAGAAAGACATGAGGTAGGGCGAGGCAGGGGAAGAACAGAGGGTTTGTCAACACCTACCAAGGTAACCAGCTTAGGGCCACAAGAATTTCCCGTTATTTTTTGTTTCAAACATGTACTTCACACTACTCTAGGAGGCAGTTAAATACGAGCCAGAAAACTGACTGTCTTAGAATCCAGACCCTGTGACTTACTATTATGGGGTGTAGGCAAGTGACTGAACGTCAGTGTGCCTGCTTCCTTATCTATAACATTACCACTTCACGACATTGGGCTGTTGCAAGGACTGCACGAGAGACACAAGTTAGCTATTACTGCACTAATGTCGTGTGCTGGCCCTGAGCCAGTCGGGGCTTCCAATGACGTAGGCAGTCCTTGACTCAACATGGTAGCTCAAGACAGCGAGACGGTGATGGTCTCACGAGAAAGGAAGTTCTATGAGGGCAGGGTTGTTTGTTTGTTTCTGTTTGGTCTCCTATTGTATTTCCAAGGCCCAGAATGGAGCCTGAAACATAGGAGAGGTTCAATACATTTTAGTCAAGTGAATAAATTTAAACAATTCAGGTGCTATGCTACATCATACAGGATTCAAGTGGGGCACAAAGGAGGGATGTCAATAAAATGATTATAAAAATGAGATCAGAGAGACAGGTAAGGAAATAAAATGCATGAAGAGCAGGAAGAAGTTATAGTAAAGTTTCTAAAATTTGACTGAGTGGAATGACTTCTAACTCATAATCAAGTCATAAGAAAATTTGAGGATTTAATTAAATTCCCATCACTTTAAGGCAGGGTTAGGGAGATGAACGTGAGTAGCAGCAGGCCAGAAGTACTGTCCAAGTTGCAGGCCAGAACCTCTGACTTTGAACTTGGATCTGTAACCCCAGTCTCAGGCCAATCCCTCAGTTGGCCTGAGATGGTATACCTGTTCCCGGCCATTGGCAAAGGAAATTTGCTACTCAGGAAAGTTATAATCAAGTACAGAGATGATAAAGTAAATTAAACCCACAGGATTAATACTTTCATGTGATGTTTAGGAATAAGTTTTATAAACATCATGAAAAACTGTGGGTAATGGTTATTTATGGTATATGAAACTTTTAGGAAAATTTGACATGTTAATTGAATACTTTAATTTGAAATATTTAATTATTATCAAGCCTCGTTTTACTTTTAAAATGCATGAAGCTTTGTTTAATTTTGTAAACTGTATTGGACTATCTGAAAGATTGAAATGTTTTTAGGTCTTTTCAGGCATCTTAAATTTCTAACTAGAGTTTCTGTGCTAAAGAAGTTTTTGTTTATCTTATCAGTAAATCAGCCTTATCGGGCATCTTGCTTGAGAGAATCATGCTTAAGAGAATCAAATATGTTAAATTTGGGCTTCTAATTTTAAAAGTTTAAGGGAATTTAATTAACTATGACAGTTTAAGGAAATATCTGTTAAACTTAACGGAATATTAATTAAAGGACAAGTGAAAGTGATGTTATTTTTATACAAAATTACTAGATTCATCGATAAATTAGCTAGATTGGTACATTGAGCTCTACAACTTAAGAAAAAGCTATGTTTTAAACTTACAACTTTATTTAATTGAATATCCATGAAAACCCTTCACCTTTTTGAACCTGAGGACCCTGCTTCTTCTGCAGCCCCGCCTCCTCCTATCACTGGGCCCACAAGCCAGCAAGTGTCTGTCTATTTCCTCTTTCATTTCAGTTCCAGACCTTTGCTCCATCCTCCTCTCTGATAATCCCTAGCATTGAAACTCATAGCCTCAGACAATAGCACTGATTCTTACTGCAGGCAAGTATCTTTAGACCCCCGGGTCACTGGTCTTTACTCCTTGAAGATTGTAGCCCATGTTCATTGTCATTCTCTCCAACAGCAGCCTGCCTCAATTCTTGGTGACTTCAATATTCATGGGGACAGTGGTGATATTCAGGTAAAACATAAGTGGGCACCAATCAGAGCAAAGTTGTTCCCCTGAAGGGCCTCAGCCTGGGCCAAAGATTATCCTATAATTTTGTGGGGAGGTCCTGGGTCCTGGGGCAGGGGTCACGGGCCAGTGTGGGCAAGGCAATGGGAGAACATCAGGGGACGTAGGCAGTGGTCATTAACCAACTGGTATAAAAGAATTTCAACATTTTAACAATTGAAATGGACATACTTTTCCTACCAGCTGACATCAGCCCTGAGTGGATATGATTCTCCCGAGTTCCTTGCCCTCCTCTCCTCAGGTGACCTTGTCCTCCACTCCACCTCAGCCACCCACTCCCATCTGTCATACACTAGACCTAAAAACGGTAACTGCATCCCCTCTGTGATCTAAACTGTAAGCATCCCACTCTTGGGCCACCACCTCCTGTCCTTCAAGCTTACTCTGCCTAGAACTCCAACACCAACAATTCTGCCATCTTATCAGAGCCTACAATTCATGATTCCTCCCAGTTTTCACTATGTTTCACCTCCCTCATGCCTTTTATTCTTTGAACCAGATTAGATTCTACAGCACATCACCGTAATCATCCTTTCATGCATACAAAACCCCTTTACCCTAGTCTTTCCTTTTGTCACCAGCCTGACAAAGCCAATCTATGGTAAATCCAAGCCTTCACCTGTTCTAAGATGGCACTATGCACTTGAATGTAGCTGCAGAAAGCCATACCACCACACTGACTGGCCTCACTTTAAATTTGTGATCAGTAACCCTGAGTGGGCCTTTAGTGGACAATGGTACTACATTGCCAGCCCCAGTCACTTTCCCACTCTGGTAAATAACCAGAATTATCTCACACCTCTTCTTGTCTCTTCAAACCTCCAGAAATCTTCTGCCCTCCTTACTCAAATCTAGTTGTTCTCAAAATATTTTGGTCTCATGACTCCTTTAAACTCTTGAAAATTGAGGACCCTAAAGAGCTATTGTTTATATATAGGTTATATCTACTCATATCTATTAAAATTAAAAACTGGGACATTTAAAACACTTTATTAATTTTGAGCTGTAACAAAGCGAGAGAGAGGCATGGACATATATACACTACCAAACGTAAGGTAGATAGCTAGTGGGAAGCAGCCGCATAGCACAGGGAGATCAGCTCGGTGCTTTGTGACTGCCTGGAGGGGTGGGATAGGGAGGGTGGGAGGGAGGGAGACACAAGAGGGAAGAGATATGGGAACATATGTATATGTATAACTGATTCACTTTGTTATAAAGCAGAAAATAACACAGCATTGTAAAGCAATTATACCCCAATAAAGATGTTAAAAAATAAATAACAATAAATCCATTATACATTAACATAAATAACATATTTTTATGGAAAATAACTATATTTTCCAAGCCTAAAAAATTTTAGAAGCACTGTTTTACCTATTTGTAAAATCTTTTTCATGTTTCGTTAAAGAGAAGACAGAAGACTGGATTCTCATATATGTTTCTGCATTCAAATTGTTATAATATATAATTTTGATTAAAGTGTTTCACGAAAATCCTGGCCTCACACAGATACAGATAAGTAGTTGGAAAAGGGAGTAGTATTTTAATAGCTTTTTCAGATAATTGAGGATATTCTTCTTTGATACTACACAAAACTTGACAAGTGATCATTTCTTAAAGGGCGGTTGCAGTGTGAATTTTGAAACCACATCAATCTTTTCATACTCTGTTACATTAAAATGTATTGATTTATCTTGTACTTTAAATGGATATTTTACCCATGCATAATTGTGTAACACCATGCATTGGTCCTTTGGAAAGTATTGATTCACAGAATTATGCAGATCTTCTAAATGTTGACATATTCACATATGTTAGTATTACCACTGATCTCATCAAAAGTCTTTAAGTATTGGGAAGATGCCAAGCTCATGGAGGCAGAAGTTTTCCAAAATTCTAAGTTTTGTAGCAAAGCTTGAATGTTATCACTGTCAAGAAATAGCTCACAAGTATCTCCTGTCAAACAGGATCACTTTGTTCATTTTTTAAAAAATGTCTGCCAATTATGTACCCAAGTCTGAATAACCAGAGTTGGTCTGCCAGTCATTCTTTCAACTGGTGTTCCATGAATAAAGCAGCAGGGTCAGCTCTCATTTCAAATTGAACAAGTGCTTTTCCTCAAGACAGCTATCAGACTTTGGTATGCAGCAGAAGTGCTTTATATGTACTTCCCATTCAATATTAAAAACATGTATACTCAAGGGATGAAATTTTATAAAATTAATAACTTTCACTGCTTCGTTAAAAACGTTCTTCAGCAAAACTATTTTTTTTTTCCCTGCAAGTGCTTGATGGTGAAGATGCTAATGACTACTAGTATAATTTGGCACTCTTGCCTTGACACCAGCAATTTTACCCACCATTGCTTTTACATCATCAGGACAAATGTCAGCACAGTTGTTACAGGATAAACCAAGCAATTAAAAAATGTTAACACTTTGAAAATATCAGTACTACTTGTGTTAACTGCATTCACATAAAGGAAGGTCTTTGATGATTAGTTGGTGCTAATCTTGAACGAATACAAGCAAAACTCCAAGTCTAGGCACATTTGTAGATTTGTTCATTTTAAGACAAAAGTTCAGTTCTACAGAGGCGATATTAACTCAGTCTTTTTGTCTGCAGCTAAATTTTTACTCTGAGTAACTGAATCATTGAAAGGTGGCAGTTCTGTGGTTCTTTTCATCCAACAGGCATTCAGCAATGTCAACTATACAAGATTTTATTTGTCCCTCTACTATTGCATGTACTTTTCCAGCCAGTGCATTATGGTAACTTACCTTGTAAGGTGCTTCAGTAGCTTTTTCATTTCTAGTTTGAAAAGCTGTGACATGCAATTATTGGATTTTAAAGAGCTCATGATATATATGTTTAAAATATTCAATTCATTTTTCTTTATATTCTGTATACTAGCCCCAATATGATGCTGTAGTTTAGGGATTACCATATGTTATTAGAAAATGCTCTGATGCATAAAAGACACTAAGGTAATAATTAAAATTTATAAAGCTTAAGAAAAGATAGCATTTGCCATATTTTTATTTCTTATCTACAATTTTGCCAGTGTCTTTGGAGTAGATTCCTCCCTTCCATGAGTGAGAGAGCTCACTTTTTTTTTTTTTTTTTAAGCTCTTTAGACACGGACTATGTAGTTGTGGCTTGAGAAAGTAAGTCTTCTAATCTCTCCTTTTAAAGTCAACAATATATCTTAAAATATATATATGTTTTAAATAAACTATTTTTATTTTAGGAGAAAATAATAAATTCTAAAATAATAGTTTTAGGTATCTAAACATTTCAAAAAGTTAGGAAAAAATCAAATATTATGCAAAACAAGACCAAAAAATTTACTTCTTACTGTGTTTTCCTGCAGGTGCAAGGAAAACTTTGGGTAGTCACCCACAATGCCTTTCTTAGCCCCTGAAAGTCTTGAGGTTCAGCTCTGTGTTGCATCCCCTCTTTCCTCCAAGCCTCTTGCACATCATCTGAGATGACACCGCTCCAGCTCTCATTCTCACATGTCCGATCTGCATGTGATCCAAGGAAAACGCTTAATCATCTTTTTCCCAGCGAATGAACTCCGAGGGTGCAAGCCATCCCAACACAACCCCTCCTGTTCCTCCAGCTCCTAAAGAGCCACTAGCTAGGCTCTCCCCTTTTAAACTTCTCAGGACACTAGTTCACCTTTCTTTGTGGCCCTGTTGAGGCACATTTCCCCTACATTTGAGGTGAGGTAGTTCTCATTCTTTCCCTCAGAAACTCATAACACAAGGACAGTTTTCTCTAAATATTGCCACATTCATCCATCCCTAACAGTAACAAAATAGATAAAAATTCCTGCTTTCATGGAGCTCATATTCTAGTGCACAACACTAGACAAATTCAAGAAAATAAAACTCTCCTCTTATCTCTTACTCTACTTTCCTTGGCACTCCAACCTATTTTATAGGCTAGAGATGTGTGCTGAGCTTAGATGTGTGCTATGAAACCTCCTTTAAAAGTTCTTCATGGTGTTCTGACTCCTTACTTTGTTAATATGACATCTATTATCTTGGTGCCCCAGCTGAAACTGAGATAAGAACAGACCCATTTTCAACACGTGTTACAGTTTTATCTAACACATTACCTAAAACACAGCCTCCCAGAGCTGAGCCATTGGAAGGTCAAGTAATATTCTTGATAAAGTCCTCTCTTCCAAGTCTAGGAAAACCAACATCTTTGCCATCATCAACATCATCATTATCATCCCTACTTCATTCACAGAGCTCTTCACCCAGCTCCTTCTCCAAACTGCCAAACTCGGCTGGGGCAAGGGATGGGGTAAGGAAGCCTGGCACTGATTAGG
Source organism: Aethalodelphis obliquidens (assembly GCF_003676395.1). NCBI lineage: Eukaryota > Metazoa > Chordata > Mammalia > Artiodactyla > Delphinidae > Aethalodelphis > Aethalodelphis obliquidens. The sequence continues at coordinate 118,311 of NW_020837957.1, forward strand.
ATTAGGGTGCTGTAATTTCATTCCTTAAACCTTCCTCTGCTTCAAATGAAGCAATGGCAGATAAAGTTATATATATATAATATATTAAAGTTATATATTATATATATTATGTTGTTTTATATATATATATATATATATATATATATATATATATATTTCATTTATAAAGATACAGCTACCCTCAATAACAAAACAATACCAAAAGCATTTCCATGGACATTAAATGGAACAGATAAATGATAATGGAACAATAAGTGGAGGCAGAGTGTAAATTTTCTGGATTAGAAACTGGTAGAGATGACTGGAAGTTTGACGCTTTCCCTCAAAGTCAAGTGAAGCAATTAACACCCCACACCCCCACCAGTGGTATGGACAGGAGCCAGCACATTGTGTGAATCAAGTAAGCAATTGTATTTGACCCACAGGAAGAGGCTAAAAGAGGCTGAAACCCACTACCGGAGCTTGTAATAAATGGTTTAAAGAAAAATTCATGCTAACTGGTCCTGGGCTGAGATATCTACCAGCTCAGTAACCAAATTTTGAATAATCCCAATATCATCACAGGAAGAAATATAAGAAACAAAGCAGTAAAAGATTCTAGTAAATTTAAATAATTATTGACTTTTAAAATGACAAAATTTTGTTATAAAGATATAGAACTAAAATTCAAGACAACAACAGCAATAAGAAAAAGCAGCTAAAACAATCTAAGATCTTTATTTTGTTCAAGAAGGAAATACAAGGAGAAGTAGAAAAACTTTAGACCTTATAAAACAGATACAGTTATATATAGATGTTAAATATGAAAAGGTAAATTCTGAAAGGATAAAAAAATAGAATCTATAGCTTTGAAACCAGATTTTAAAAGGGAGAAAAATACCACCAGTTCAATCGAGATTTCATATAATGATAGTGTGAAAAGATTGACAATTTCCCTCTGCAAAAAATAAATACATAACTGGATGAAATTGTCAAAAATAACAATTTGGGGGCAGTGGAAGTAAACCAAAGGTAGACAACAAATTGAGAAACATTTATGTTTGAAAAATTTTTAGAGCAAGAGTCTTTGGCTTTCTTGCCTGGGGCTACTGCTGCTGCCCTGTTTCTTGCCTCATCCCCAACTCATTAGGCAAAACTGTAGCTTTACCAGTCTATGGCTAGCAGTGAAGAGCAGCTTTGCTGCCAAAGCAGGGTGAGGTTGTGGAAGGCACTCTACTTGGGTTGAAGTAGGGGACAAAATCTCACAGTTTTGCCAGCTAACAGTGGGGTGCTGTAGGGGAATAGAAGGAGAAAACTTTGCTAGTCTAAGGTTGTTGTCCCAGCTGGAGTGAGGAGTGGACCAGACATAAATTTAACAAAGAGATTCTGAAAATGAGACAGCCACAAAAGGCCGGAGCTAAACTCTTCACACACACACCTGGCTGATAGAGGAAACACACATGCCTAGGAGAGACTTCAGAGAGCCTGGTAAAAAGTGAAAGCTAGGGGAGGCTTGGAATTGGTTGCAACTTTAAATGGATTCTCCAGTTCACACACAGATCAACAGGCAGAGGCTGGAAGCTTTACAGGCCTGAGGTGTTCGAGAACAACTTCTGTGCAAATCATTCACCAATCACTGAGCTACCTAGACATGGGGTGACCCCAGAAGGCCAGGTTGAAAAAATTAAAAGTAGAATAATAAGTTGAGCAGACACATCAGTGTCTCCACACTATGGAAGAGAGAGATTCCACAGTACACGTGCAGACAATTTACGAAAAAGATAAAGACTCAGAAAAATAAAACAGAATTGAGTCATTGCAAAATATTATCTAAAATGTCCAATTGTTAACCAAAAGTTACTAGACCTATAAAATATAGGAAAGTGTGATCCGTGCTCAGGGAATAAAGCAACCAATGCAAATTGTCTCTGAATGGGCCAAAATGTTGGATTTAGCAGAGAAAACTTCAAAGCAGCTATTATAAATATATTCAAATAATTAAGGGAAACTAGACTGACACTGAGTCTAGTTTCACCAACAAATAGGGAATCTCAATAGAGGAACTGAAACTATGAAAAGGAATCAAATGGAAATTCTAGGATTGAAAAATAGAGAAACTGAAATGAAAAATTCACTAGATGAGCTCAATAATGATTTAAGAGGAAAGAAGAAAGAACTAGTAAACATGGAGATAGAGCAAATAAAAGTATCCATTCTAAAGAATAGAGAGAAAAAAGATTGAAGAAGAATAAACAGAGCATCAGAAACCTGTAGGACAATGTGAATTATTCCAAGAAGGAGAGAAGAAAGGAGAAGAAGTAGCAAATTATTTGAAGAAATAGTAGCCAGAGATTTCGCAAATCTGTTAAAAAGTATTAACATACAGATCCAAGAAGCTCAATCAACCCCAAACAGAACAACTACAAAAAGGACCACATCTAGACATTCTGTAGTTAAATTGAGGAAAGACAAAGGTATAATGAGGAAATAAAAATGCAATCAATGGCTGACTTCTCATGAGAAACAACAGAGGCCAGAAAGCAGTGGAATGACATACAAAAGCTATCAGTGATGAATTCAACTTCCAGGAAAACCATCCTTAAAGCTTCTATATCCAGCAAAACTATACTTCAAAGATGAAGGTGAAATGAAGACACTTCCTCATAAATAAAAACTGAGATGATTCATTGCTAGGAGAACTGCCCTAAAAGAAATACAAGAGAAAGTCCTCCATTCTGAAAGGGAATAACATCAGACTGTAACACAAATCCAGTTGTATGCTGGTTTAAAGCAGTATTTATAACCCTGTATTGCTGGGCTTATATAGATATGATATATGTAACAAGATAAGCACACAGAAAGGCAGAAAACATGAAGTTTTACTGGAACAAAGTTGCATTTTCTGCCAGAAGTAAGTCAGAATTAATGTAAAATAGATTGTGATAAGTTGAAAATTCACCTTATAATACACTCACACACACAATTTTTTAAAAAATAAAAAATATTTGCTTAACACAGAAGAAGGTACTTAATGAGGGAAAGAGAAATGACAGAAAAATGACAAATACAAACAAAAAGAAAAACGGCAAAAGTAAATCCAACCATATCAATAAAAGGTAGAAAATGTGAATGAATTAAACACTTCCATCAGAAAGCAGAGATAATTAGAATGAATTTTATAAAAAGAAATCCCAACCATATACTGTCTACCAGACACACTATAAATTCAATGAATTCAGTGAAAGTAAAAGGATGGAGAAATGTATACTATGCAAATATTAAATAGCTATATTAAGATCCAAGAAAATACACTTCAGAAGACATATAATTAGAGACAAAGAGGGATATACCCTAATGATAAAAGAGTCAAAATTCTAGCTATACCCCAGCAGTATGACCTTACGAAATCTAAATATACTTCCTGAGGATTTTTTTTAAATTTACTTTTGTTATCTTTTCATTTGTAAAATGTTTCTACTGTAAAATTAAATGAGATATTATATCATATTCTTGACATATTAACCGATGTCCTTCCGTCCCTTGTATTAAACATACGTAGTAAAGTTTGCTAAAATCAGTTAATGAGGTTATACACTGTGATTATATTATCTGATGATTTTTTTCATAAATTCTGTCCAGTGAGCATTACTGAGTGTCTGTTATCTGTCAAGCTCTATGTGAGGTAACGTATAAAAATAAACACAAATAAAGCATGAAAAAAAATAAAATAAAAGAGTCAATACATCAGGAAGATATAATTATAAATTAATATAATATATAATCATAATAAATAATATAAATTATAATTATAAATGTTTATGTACTTAACAAGAGAACCCCAAAGTACATAAAGCAAAAACTGAAAGAACTGAAAAGAGAGATAGACAATACAATAAATTGTAGTTGGAGATTTCAATACTCTTCTGTCAGTAATTAATACAATTACACAGAAAATCAGTAAGAATATAGAAAATTTGAATAATGCTAGCAATGAACTTGAGCTGACACATGTATGGAAGACTCTGCCTAACACCTGCAGAATATACGGTCTTTCCAAGTGTACACAGAACATCTTTCACCATAGACTGACTATATGCCAGGCCATTTTAAAATTTCAATAAATTTAAAAGAATCTAAATCATAAAAAGTATGCTTTCTGACCAAATCAACAACAGAAAAAAATCTAAAAAACTCCCAAACATTAGGAAATTAAACAAGGCATTTCCAAATAACCCTGGGTCAAAGAAGAAATCACAAGGGAAAAACTTTTAAATACCTGAATTGAATAAAAATGAAATCACAATCTATCCTAATGATTAGAATGCTGCTAAAACAGGACTTAGAGGGAGATTTATACCTTTAATATTTATTACAAAAGATCAAAAAATCAATAATCAAAGCAAATCAACCCCAAAGTAAGTAGAAGGAAGGAAATAATACAGATCAGAGGATAAATTAATAAAATTAAAAGCTGAAAGACAATAGGAAAAATGAATGAAACTAAAAGTCAATTTTTTGCTAGGATCAATAAAATTGATAAACTTTTGGCTATACTGATCATGAAAAAGATACAGAAGACACACATTACTAAAATCAGGAATGGAATTATAGACCCTACAAAAATTAAAAGGATTATAATAAGATATTATTAATAACTTTATGCCAATTAATTAAACAAAGTAGATGAATTAGCCAGATTCCTAGAAAGACACAAATGACCAATTTAAGAAGTCGAGAAAAGAAAAAAAGAAAAAGTGTGGTTAACAGAAAAACCAAATGAAATATTAGAAATAAGTCCAAGTGTATCAGGAAGAATAATACAGTAATTGTAAATGAATTTTATTAAAAGACAAAATTTCAGGTTGAATTTTAAAAACAAAATCCAGCTGTATGTTGCTTGCAGGAGTAATGGCTCAATAAAATGATAGAAAATGACTGAACATAAAGGGACGGAAGAGGACATACTGCAAATATACTAATCAAAAACAAGCTGGTATACAAATATTGATATCAGAAAAGGTAGACTTTGAGATGAAGAATTTAATAGTGGTAAGAGGATCAGTAATATAAGGGAGAGTCTACCAAAAAGATGTAATGATTATGAACTTGTATGTACTTTCTGCTTGTTTAGGAAATCTTGCACTACTTCTGCATTCTAAAGCTATTTTTCTAAATTTTCTTCAAATGGTTCTGCTTTCTTTTCATGATTAATGCTTTAATATATGGAGAGCTTTTTTATTTTTAATTGTGAGAGGAAGGAACTAAGTTGATCACTTCTAATATTTTTAAAAAATTAACACCATTAATTAACTCCATACTACACTGTCTTGAGTCTAACTTTGTGTCTTTTGTTTAACTGGCAATGGCATAGATCAGAGTATGTTTTAAATATTGATTGCATTTATTGAGTAATTGTGTATTCTCTGTTTTGTTTTTGCCTTATTTTAAAAGTAAATTTGGGACCATTTTCCACTTAATGGAACCAGGTCTCCTGAGAGAATGAATGATTCCAGGGCTGGGCAGAGAAGTCCAGGTTGAGCTTGAAAACTCTTGTTATCTTACAGAGAAAGATAATGCCCAAAAATAATGGAACATGTCAAGAGAACATGGGAGCCTAATCTGAGAGAATATGCACACCAAATAAATAATGATATTAACATATTATCACCCCAACGACTAAAGCAATAATTCAAGCCCACGCTAATATAAATAAATCCATCAATAGATAAATAGAGGAGAATGAGAACAGTTTTCTCATAGGAGAATGCCAACCAACAAATGCAGAATGAATGATGGAGTTAGACTATCACTATTTGGCAAGTATGTTTATAACTAATTCAAGCAAGAATTATCATTGGATGCTAAAATTGGCAGGTGAAATTTTGGGGATACTTACATGGCCCCAAAGTATCTCCCCACAGAATACTTATTAGCTACAAAGGGGAAATTGCAAAGGGGAAAATAGTAACTTTACAGCAGAGAAACCTGACCAACACCACCTTACATATTAAGTGATTGACGTTAGCATCACCAGTAATGGAACAAACTCACATCTGTGTCTCTTGATATGATGCACAGCAAGAGACACAGCATCACTTATCTGGGGATGCTGTCCAAGATGCAAAATCTGAATCTAATCCTGAGGGAACATCAGATAAACCTGAATTGAAGGACATCCTACAAAATAATTGGCCAATATGCTTCAAAAACATTAAGTTCATGAAAGAGTAAGAAAGACTGAGTAACTGCTCCAGATTGAAAGAGATTAAAGATATAAAAATGCAATGTGTAATCCTGGATTGGATCCTTAAAAATTATTTTTCTATTACTGTATAGAATATGATTAAAATAATGAGCAAATGTTGAATAATGTCTATAGATTAGAAAATAATATTGTCTCACTGTTAATCTCCTGATTTTGACAATTGTATACTAGTTATATAAAAGAATGTCCTTGTTCTTAGGAATTACACACTGAATTATTTAGAGGTAAAGGGGCAGCATGTCTGCAGCTTACTCTCACATTTATATTTAAAATTAAGTGTGGCAAATGTTAAAATTTGGGGAATTTGGTTGAAGAGTACCCAGGAGTTCTTTGTATAACTTTTGAAACTTTTCTGTAGGTTTGAAATTATTACAAAATGACACGGTATCAAAAACTGGTGAATTCTCTTCCCTAAAAATCAAGGCCTTTTAAAAAATGTGAGCCCTAGTTCTTTCTTTTAAACCACTCTTTGGTACCTTGATAGTGCTTATTTAGTATATATTTTTGGCATCCACTTTGTGCTAGAGTCTAAGGACATAGAGGTAAACTAAAAAAAAATTAGCTTTGCCCACGTGAAGTTCACAGTCTTGTAGGGAAAACAACTCTTATACAAACAATCTTGTAAATGTAGCTATTATGTGATCCATTCCTGCAACAACACGTACCTCACAAAGTCTCACCTATGTGCAGATTGCATTACATTCCTTCCTTATGAAAATACAGATGCAATCTTTTTCTTTCTGAATGTCCTTTCTGTCCCACAATAGAGCTACAACCACAGGAAGCCATTAAGAGTCCACCCAACTGACTCTTTCAAGTGTGTTTCTGTCAGAGAGATAGGAATTAAAGAGGGAAATGGTGGTAGTTGTTTTTTGTAAGCTAAAATGCTTTCCATCTTGAGAAGCAATAAAGTCTGCTGTAGAAGCGGGGCACGTTTTCAAACCTCCTGTTCATTACAGAGATATGCATCTAAGGAACTTCCAGCCATGATCTGGGTGACATTTTTTGAAATTCAAACAAAAAGGAGTTTGTTATAGAACTCACAAGGGCAGCTCTGAAAGCTTCATTGATTCCAATAATAATTTCCAATTAATTCATTTAGTTACTTCCTGATATTCTGAAATCAAGAGTTTTGAAAGCTGCTACCTTTAACCTTAGGTGAAATTTAAAATGCTATGACTTTAACTGATCCAACCTAAGCTAAACTTTTAGCCATTTCTAAAAATGCAAAACAAAGTCTGGGCCCAGGTCTGAGATGAGTGATTTGCAATAATATTCTTCATTCGTGCCGTCTTTGGAATGATGAGTCCTGACACTCCGAGGGGATATTAAGGATTTAGTGATAAATAGAATTACACCAGGTGTTTCTCCTGGCTGGGGCCTGAGGCCTGATAACAGAGATATCAATAAGGCCATAATGGGAACACATCCAGAATTCTCCCACTCAACCTGTCCAGTGTAATTATAGCTCCCCGGTGGAGGGGTGACGGTGGGCGCCCTAAGGAGATGGGTGGGTGGGAAAGAGAGGCTTTCAGTAGCTTTCCCCCTGCCATCATACCTTGCTAACAGCTGCGGTCATTAGTGGTCCCCCACCCTGTGTGTGGGGTGCAGCTATTCCCTAAGGTGCTCCCTCCCTGCTCAGATCTGGCCCCCTGCCATGGCTGTTGCACCCTCAGAGCTAGTCTGGAAGCAGCCAGTGCTGCCGCCTCCTTACCCCCATCAGCCACCGCATGTAGTTTCTAGCTTTTAAATGCAGGTCTCTCCATTTTTAGAAAACTGGCCACGGAAATACCTCAACCCACAGGCTAATAATTGAGAAATGAGGCTGTGTTCTATAAAAAGATTTCCCAGAAACTGAAAACTGAGCTTTGCTGATAAGCAGAGGCAGATTTACTGTGACTCTGACAAAGCCCACACTACAAGGTCCCGCTACAAGGTCCCTGGTCACAGAGTTCCTACCACTGCCTTGGGAGGGCCCCTAACAATGTGTTTATATGGTCATACGTTTTTTACAAATTTGCAAAAGTGCAATATTTTAACTGCAGCTGGTTAAGCCTCTTGTCTCTTTCCATGGTACCCCCCCCCCCTTCATACCACTCTCCCCTATGCTGGTGGTTTGGGGATGTCTGAGAACAATTTTAGGGTCCAGGTAAAGAAAGAATGAGTTGGGTCTAAACTCATTTAGTCTGGATTTAATGGGACATATTTCCATGGCTCAAATTCACTTTGGCGTATAGTTTAGTTATTGCTAGACATCCTGATGTAGGAACGGCTCTCAGGAACATCCCCGCCAACCACATGCTGACCCCCTCAGACTCACAAAGGAGTGATGCTCATATATGTATGTGCGTAATGGAGAAGGAACATGTTAGAAGGAAGACTGGCTGGAAAAGCCTTTCCTCTCACGAAAGACCATGGCCCAGCATGTCTCAATTTCCCCACCAACTCATCTCCTGTTGAATTCTAGAAGCTTCTTTCTGCTCAAGGAGGCAGGGCACTCCTTGGTGTGCGGGGAACACTGCCTCTCCTTCACTGCTGTAAGGTGGAATTAACACTGCCTCTGAGTTCCAGCTCTCAGCAGCTTCTCTGTGCTGGGCTGGTAAAGACTACCACTCCCCTTCTCAAGGCTGTAGTAGACCCATTTCTGAAAAACTATATTTTTGTAAGTGAAATATTAAATATCTTGGAGGATCTCAATATTAAGAAGGATCTCGGGGAGAATTTTCACATAAAACAGATACCTGATTCCAAATTATTCTGATCCAACTCTTAGGGTTACAAATAATAGCTAATATACTTTGGACACTTGCTTCATGCTGGGCACTGTGTTAAGTATGTTTAATGTGCCTTATTTAATCTTTATATTAACCCAGTGAGTCACTATAATTATTCCAGTTTTAGAGATGAGTCAGTCAAGCCTTAGTAAGTAACTTGCTGAGGGCTTCCCAGTTCTGAAGTGATAGAAGCAGCCTTCAAAAGTTATATTTTTCTGAGTTTTACGGATGCTTTTAATTTAATATGATTTTTTATAATTACATAAAACATGAACATGTTTCTAAAGTCAAATCTATAAAAATATTGCCTCTATCCTCCTCCCCTCCATGCTATTTCATCCTTTCCCCACAGGTAACCCCTTTTTTATGGTTTATCCTTCCAAAATTTTTATATATGTAAGCAAATATCTTCTCCACTTTGCTAAATTTAGAGAAAACAAAACCAAGTAATGTACTTGAACCTAATCGCGTAGAGTGGAAGGTATAACCATGTAAAAATGATTCCAAAGTGACTTAAAACACAGCTATTTGATTGCTTTGATTACTTTGGAAGACAACAGGGGATCATCTCTCAATACACATCTACACACTACGTTCTGTCTTGGAGCCTGCTTCCTGAAGAACCCAAATGGCAACAGTAATAACACATTGAAATGCCTGGCTTTACCAGCAACTGAGCTGCTTCATTAAGGCTTCAATCATTCATGTCTTTGATTAGTAGCTCAAAACCCTGAGGCTGTCTTGAAAATATTTCAAGTAGCCTATACTTAAAGAAGTTGACTCTTCTTTTTTTGTGGTCTATGGATATGAGCAAAATAGTTTGTCTTGAGCATTTAGGATCAGCTGGATTCGTGTCACAGATCCTAGACCTGAAAAGTGATCCCAGAGCACAGGGAACGTTTCCTGGTTTTCTTCCTTGCAACTTTTTCACCCCAGGAGACAGATATCAATGTTGCCAAGTGCTTCACTCATCAGCTCATGGAAGGAGACCCCGCAACACCACTGATGTAGCAATCGCTCTGTGGATGCAAGTTTGCCCTTCAGAGAAATTCTAGGCCTCACATATACATTTGTGTATTATTCTGCATTGCCAAAAATTTCACACCAAGTGAACTTGAAGTACAGATCATTGCAAGTCTTGTTGTAGCTGCCATGTTTTTCCTACAACTGGGTTGTCAGGAGATACAACAGGCATCTGGGTTGTTAGTGACTGAGGATGGGAAATGCCACAGCTGGTCTATTGAGTGTAGAGTCTCTACTGGTTTAATTTTAGAAAAGATGAATATGTATAAGGGCTTTTGTGGCCTTGTTCATTACTTTGGTCCCTTTTCACATAAGATCTTGTATTCCTCAACCATGAATTCTATTAATGAAGAGTTTCCATGGTCAGAGAAGAAGTATTGTATAAATCTTAACCGTTCTATTCATTTGCAGATGATTTCAAATTTGATCTTTATGTTAGAGCCAATGGGTTATTTTTTCAAATGGCAACTTCCAATGGGTCTACCTCATGTGGTTGTCGGAAGGATTAAATAAGATGCTGCAGGTAACGTCCTTCTCACGGAGCCTGGCACATAGTGAGTGCTCAATAAATACTAGCTGGAAGTAGAGTGCACCACAGTTAAACCACTCTGGTGTTGGAGGGCTTGAGGGTGAATCAGCTCTACCACTCACTATTTTTATGACCTTGGGCAAATAAGTTGACTTCTCTGTGCTTCAATTGTCTCATCTGAAGAATAGAGAGAATGATAGTCTCACTTCAGAGGGTTGTTGTAAGGAAGAAAACATTTCCATCGATGAACATCAGAAACATATGTTTGCATAAGTTAACATGTAAAGCACTTTTTTTTTTTTTTTTTTTTTTTTTTTTTTTTGCGGTACGCGGGCCTCTCACTGTTGTGGCCTCTCCCGTTGCGGAGCACAGACTCCGAATGCGCAGGCTCAGTGGCCATGGCTCACAGGCCCAGCCGCTCCGCGGCATGTGGGATCTTCCCAGACCGGGGCACGAACCCGTGTCCCCTGCATCGGCAGGCGGACTCTCAACCACTGCGCCACCAGGGAAGCCCTGTAAAGCACTTTTATTAGGAGCAATGGGATAATAAACTAAAGTGATCAAAATGGTTTTATCAGACTATGCACACAAAGTGTTTATTTAAGGTATTTATCATTTGTATTATACTGCCTAATTTTTTTTAAGATTACAAAAAGAATGTTTAATAAGGTATATCACAGAGTATTATCAATTTAGGAAAAACAGTGAAATGGCAATAAATAAGAAATGAATTATATTATGGCAAGAGGATTGGTTTGGAGTGAAGAGAAGGCCAAAGAGTATTAAATGGCTATTAAATGTTGGAGTTAAAGCATGATGCATTTCATTTTATACTATGGAATCTCTAGTCTAATCTTTTGTGAAAGTCTTCCTGAAAGAGTTGAGGTAATGACAATCTCAGGCTTCTTGGCTTATCTTCCCATAAAGCCTTCTCTCAAACTTTGAATATCGATTGTCAACCCATTGGGTAACCAACTTTTTTTTCAACAAATATCTGTACTGCTTAATTTTTATTGTGTTGTTGTGTACCATTAACACTTACCATATGCTTACCATCCATGTCCCAGGCACTCTGCTGGGCAATTCCTAAGCATTGCCTCATGTAATCCTCTTAACATTCCCCATAATAACAGGTAAGGCAACTAAGACACAGAGCACATCAGTGACTTGCCCGAGGATCAGCCACTTGAACCACAGTGTGTCCTAATCCATACCTCTTGCCTCACTTTATTCTATATCTTATGATAGTCTAAAACCATTGCTAACAAAAACACATGTACAATAGAATGCTAACAATAAATAAAGCCTCTGGGAAGGGGGCCAATAATTGAGACTGGAGCCTCGGATAAAATAGTTATTGCATCAAGCATTAATTTAGAGCTAAGCTTCCCAACAACCAAGGCAAAACAGAGTACACAATGCTTCATACGGTACCTGATTTTAAAAACAAGCCATGCTCTTCCTTCCCTCACCCTGAACCTGGAGTACTCCTACTCGTTTATTCATCAATAAAATCTAGTAAACCTCTACTTTTGCCATACACATTTCAGTCCTTCAAAAGACACACTAGTCCCTGACACCAAACTCTCAGCTAAGTTTATGGTGTGGTTTTTCATAGGACAGATATGGGATGATCTGTTGAACAATGTCTTCATAAGAGCTGGTGCAGGAGCTGCATGACCACAGTCTGAGTGACCACTGCTGGTGTCAGCCCTCAATAAAAGCAGATAGTGAAACCGAGTGGGGCCCTGTGGGGCTCCTGGCATGGAGGCCTTTTTGTCCCCCGTTTCTTGTAGGCAAGACTCCAGCCTCCATGACCTTCCCTGAGTTCCGGAGGGCTGATTCGAACAGTTGTTAAACAAGGGAGGAGCAGCCTACAAACCACTTGAAGCCAGATTAAAGGGACCAGAGAAGCTCATCAAGATTAGGAGACCGGGGCTTCCCTGGTGGCGCAGTGCTTGAGAGTCCGCCTGCCGATGCAGGGGACACGGGTTCGTGCCCCGGTCTGGGAAGATCCCACATGCCGCGGAGCGGCTGGGCCCGTGAGCCATGGCCGCTGAGCCTGCGCGTCCGGAGCCTGTGCTCCGCGACGGGAGAGGCCGCAACAGTGAGAGGCCCGCGAACCATACAAAAAAAAAAAAAAGATTAGGAGACCGACCACCTGAGATGAGATGAAGGGAGCGCAGGCCCTGTACACACCCTAATCTTGTCAGTAACCCCACCCTTGAACTATTGCTATAAAACGCCTCATCAAATCCTCCTAGGTGGGGACATACACTTTTTCAGGGCAGGAGCCCTCTGTGTCCCCCTTTGCCTGGCAAAGCAATAAACCTATTCTTTTCTTTTTTTTTTAAATTAATTAATTAATTTGTGGCTGCGTTGGGTCTTCGTTGCTGCTTTCCCTAGTTGCGGTGAGCGGGGGCTACTCTTCATTGTCGTGCGTGGGCTTCTCATTGCAGTGGCTCTCTTGTTGTAGAGCATGGGCTCTAGGCGTGCAGGCTTCAGTAGTTGTTGCACATGGGCTCAGTAGTTATGGCTCGCGGGCTGTAGAGAGCAGGCTCAGTAGTTGTGGTGCACGGGCTTAGTTGCTCCACGGCATGTGGGATCTTCCCGGACCAGGGCTCGAACCCTTGTCCCCTGCATTGGCAGGTGGATTCTTAACCACTGCGCCACCAGGGAAGCCCCAAGCTATTCTTTTCTACTTCACCCAAAACTCTGTCTCCAAGATTCAATTCAACACTAGTGCACAGAGGCCGAGTTTTTGGCATCAGTAGCAGCATATTCAATCCATGGGTCGTGGTAGGGTTAAGTGCCACAGGGATCTTTGTAAGACCATGAAGTACTATGATCTGTTCAACTGAAAATAACGGATGATGCCATTGTGTAAGATAGTGCATTGCTTTATACTGGACTTGAATATGTATAAGGAGTAGCAGGCCCAAAGATTTAAGAGGAAATCATGGAAGAAATTAAAAATTTTTAAGTGTTAAACTCTATCCATTGAGGTAATATATTTTCCTGAAAATTGGGGGAAACTAGATATCAGTAGCAGAACATCTTGACATAGCCATAGAAAAGTAGTGATCATAAAACAAGATTACAAGTGAGAGGACAGAACTCCGTGATGCCTCCCTCGTTCATGTGAGTGTGGCTGAAGTTTGGTGGTCAAAGCAGGGAATGAGGAACTGGCCAAGCCAGAGGAGTCCAGAGCGTTGGGCTGCTGCCCTCCAAGTCCCTGGGGTGGGGGAGGGGCATCCGGACCCAGAAGTCATCCTCCTTCCATAGAAGGGATTCCTTGCTATGCCATCATCTAGGTATTCTATTTCTTACTCTGCCTTTGGGCCCCAAAGCAACAGGCTAATGTGCCTTCTGTATTTCCAAGACAGGGTAGCATAATGCAGCATTTCCCAAACTTTGATGAGAAAAAGCTTTGTTGGCAGCGCACCTATTAATATCTCCAGAACAATGTTCCTCGTGACACACTGATCTAATGTAATGTGTATACATAAGTGAATAAACTCTGGCCAATGTTCAAGATAAGGGATATAATCCTTGTATTATGCTTTCATCTTGCTTTCAATTTTAGACGTTGGTTTTTCTTTAAACAAGGCCTTCTGACTCACTGAAGCTCTTTGTGCAAGGAGGTATGTTTGCATTTCAAAGTCTCATGTTTCCTAAGAAAGCCAAGTTCTGAAAACACGTTTTGCTGTGATAAAGACTTTTCTGAGATTATAAAGCTAAACAAAAAGTACAATGAATTTAAAAGTTCTTTCTTACCATGGATTTAGCAACAAGAGACCCCAAAATACTTATTTATACAATCTTCTTTGCCTATGAATCCACTGGGCAACTACATAACCAACAGGTTAAAGAAACACATATAGTTGTACATATGTGGGTGGGTTCATGGGTAGTAACTGTAGGGTATGTGTTCTTCAGGAATATTAACTCTTCTCCTCCAGCTGGGTGACTTTGACAAACCACTTCCTATGTATATTTCAATCTTGCCATCTGAAAAATGAAGGTGTTGGATTATAGTGTTTTTAATACTTCCGCAAAGATGAGAATCCCTAGAAGTAGTGGTTAAATATTGAGATTATTAAACCCTCTATTTGAACTTCTGATTAAATGGACCTAGGTTGTTTGTTTATTTTTTGTTTGTTTGCTTATATGCTTGTTTGTTCATTTGTTTTTAAACAAAGCCTCTAGGTCTTTATCTTCAAGGAATTTGAAAACTTGATTAGATGACTCAGGGACTTTCCATCTCTGCCATTCTATAATTCTGTGACTCAGTGAGGTGGGAGATCCACTAGCCCCCTCAACAGAAGCTTACTGTAGTTAAGATGAGACCTTGGGGGACTTCCCTGGTGGCCCAGTGGTTAAGAATTTGCCTCCCAATGCAGGGGACGGCTTCGATCCCTGGTCGGTGAACTAGCTCCCACTTGCATGCCGCAACTAAGAGTTAGCATGCCACAACCAAGACCCGGGACAACCAAAAATAAATTAATTAATTGATTCAATAAAAATTTAAAAAAAAAAGATGAGACCTTGGGAAATTTCTTTCTTAGGTTCTCCCCCATGAAGAGTGACATCCAGATAAGTTTGTGTGAAATAGATACCTACCTCTCATAAGTCAAGGAGATGATAAGCCCTATGAAAACAACAAACCCTAGTTATGTGGTGGTTATTAAAACTGTGAACACTCTCCCCCTTAACTCTCCTGATGTGTTCTCTTAAATAAATGTCTCACTCAGGGTCCTAGTGTCTGTCCTCCTCACCAAACCTCACGCTGATAACTTTCAACATCCAGAAATGGTTTGAGAACCGCCTAACTCCATGACCTGTTGTCAAACCTCAAACTCCTAGAAACACCAAGTCTGATCACTTACTTTTTCTTCTCTGGAAGCCAATTGGTCCCCCTGAGACTGACCCAACCATTTCTGGGAACTGGTTGGAAAAATGAAGTCTGGTTTTCCAACCAATCCTTTGAGATAATCAGAAGACAGAAGGCTAAAAGGTCCTGTGACTTTACCTTCTCTAAAAGAAAACCTATAGGACAGCACCCAAACACAATCATCTCAATGTTAATTTTTAAAACTGAAGTTGCACCTTCCCCTGTCCAAATCAATGATTCATGCAGGGAGGAAAGCAGCATCGTGTTTTGCTGCTGAAAGACTGTAATCTCTTTCTCTGAACATCTTTAAGAACAGTGCTGTGCGGTGGCCCAAGCGCAGCCGGAGGAGGCGGAGGACGCCCGCCCTGCACCGCAGCTCGCATCTGCGGCCGCGCGATCCACCTCCCGCGCCGCTTCTCCCGCGTGCGTCCCTCTGGCCGCGGAGCCGGCGGGAGGCCACAGCAGACCGATGGCGGCGGCCCTGTCGGGCCTGGCGGTACGGCTGTCGCGCTCCGCCGCGACCGGCGGCTCGTACGGCGCCTTCTGCAAGGGGCTCACACGCACGCTGATCATCTTCTTCGACCTGGCCTGGAGGTCTGCGCATGAACTTCCCTTACTTCTAAGTTGTGGCTTCGGTGATTCTCAAAGTGGGCCTGCAGGTACATATTTAGAGCAACTAACTTGTGGCACTCTGGGAGGGGGGTGCCCAGCAGGATGGCTGAGCTCCACCCCCGACCTCGCCCGCCCTAGAGCAAAGCGACCAGCTCGCCTCGCGCACACAGACTTGCCTGCCGGTCTTGCCATTGCCCCATCTTTTCATATAAATGGGCGGCTAGAAATCATTTGCTGAAAGCCTGCAATATAACCAAAAAAGCCTAAGATATAATTAAATGTTGAATCTCAAGGAAATAGCTAATTCAAAGAACAGAACTTAAAAATCTGAAAGTCCTCAGAAATATTTGAGAAGTTCTTGCATCCATAAAACAAAAGACAGCATCGAATGTAGGGAAATGACAGTAAGCACAGGATGCCCTAAGGGGGAAAAAAGGAAAAGTTACTAACAACTTAAAAAAAGTTAAACTGTACAAGAATGGTCCAAATAGGAGACAAATCTTGCAAATTAGAAAAAGAAGAGAAGAGACTTCCAACTGAATGGAATCGATTCTAGGCAACAGATGGATGGAGTTAGACGGAGGAAATTTACAACATGATCTGAAGGCAGACATTTCTTCATCCCCAAAGAAAAAACAATGGCAAACAGAATCTACTGGGAAAAACAAACATTTCAAACTGTACAAGGAGAGCATGCTTCACATATGAAGCAACCTCAGATGTGGCCTGTTTTTCAACCGTTGCCTGGAGTGTGAGAAAGGGAATCTGAACACTGGCATGTGGATCAAAACTCTGCAGTCACAGAAAATCCAATCATAGCGTTCAACTTTGCCATTCAGTGAACAGTGTTTAATCATTGCAATGGAAATATTAGTTACGCATTTTCATTTTTAGAGTAAATCTCTAGGCAAAGCAGGGGAGACAGTTATAGAACAGAGTGGGAATGTTAACCAACTTTGACAAGTACAGGCAACAAGTTGGCAGGCAAAGAGGAAGAAATGGAATAGTGGTGTTATTCTCTTAAACTAGGAAGTCCAGATACTGTCTCTAGTTGAAAGAATAAGACAGATTTAGGAGTTAGATTTTTTAAGTGAACAAGGTAACCAACAAAAGAGTTAAAAATAGTGATACAACCAAATGGAGGAGGGAGGAAAACCAAGGGGATAGCAGGAAGTCAGCAGAAAATGCCTCATGTCATCAAGTTAAGAAATAGTAAGAAAAACATATTATTAGGAAAAATGGAGTTAACCTCTAAACAGACATGTAAAAGTTTTTGCCTCTGGGTTGGGAAAGCAAAAGTTGAGAAGGGTGGATGGGGATTTACTGCTTTTCATTATATGTCCTTTTGTACTGGTTGATTTTCCTAAATCTCTTACATGCATGTATTACTTTGATTAAAAGTTAAAACTTATTAAAAATGAATTTACTGCAATTAAAAAAAAAAAGAGTGTTGATCAGAGTGAGAGAAAATAATTGACACCAGGGAAAGGAAATATAGATATGAGACTGATGAGGTTAAGTAAAAATCCTGAATTTGAAATGCAAGTATCGGTATGAACATACATCGGTATGTTATTCTTTTTAATAAATTTATTTATTTTCGGCTGAGTTGGATCTTTGTTGCTGCTCGGGGGCTTTCTCTAGTTGCAGCGAGCGGGGGCTACTCTTCGTTGCGGTGTGCGGGCTTCTTGTTGCGGTGGCTTCTCTTGTTGCGGAGCACGGGCTCTAGGCGCGCGGGCTTCAGTAGTTGTGGCACGCGGGCTCAGTAGTTGTGGCTCGTGGGCTCTAGAGCGCAGGCTCAGTAGTTGTGGCACACGGGCTTAGTTGCTCCAGGGCATGTGCGATCTTCCTGGACCAGGGATCGAACCCGTGTCCTTTACACTGGCAGGCGGATTCTTATCCACTGCACCACAAGGGAAGTCCCTACCTTGCATATTCTTGAAGGTGGCCAAGGAAATCACCCTTTGTTCTCATTCCTGTGGGATGAGCTATACATGGAGATGGCAGAAGCAGGATGACCCTGCTTTATGCTTTCACCATACTGAGGTGTTTCAAAATAAGTGATCTGAATAAACATTCAAAAGCAACTTTTTCCAACATCAACTTAGTGCAGTTATTTGAGGTGGGGGTGGAAGGCCACAGAGGACCATGATGTCAGACTCCAGAACACAACTTTCTTCCCCCTAACATGATTTAAAACTCAAACCATCTTCACATGCCTTTCTGAGGCCAGAACAACAATCCTGGGCTCTTGGCCAGAACCAACCCCCCACCTTTTCAGCACCAGTGTCTTTCCTCTCACTTCTTTAAAGAATGGAGAAGAGAGGAAAAACCTGGAAAACATTATGCACCTTTGACAAAAGTAAACTAGAAACATACTGTGTCAATTTCTCACAGACACTGTAGTCAGAACCTCACTTTATTTTCAGATGTGTGGGAGGGTCTTCTGTTAGATGCTCAGTCCAGCACAGCAGGGAGAAAACAGGATACACTGTAACTAGGTTGTAAATAGATTTAAACCCCCTGGGTCACCCTGCCTTTAATTTCCTAATGCCCTGCCCCACAACGGAATGACAGGGCCAATATCCTCAATCTCAGAGGTTTGCAAAATTTCCTTCTTCACACAACTCTGGAATTCCTTATGTGCACAGACTAAATAGAAACAAAACCAAATTCATGACAAAGGACTTTTTTAAAACTTGAAATAAAACAAGCATTTTTCTGAACAGGAAGAGTAACAGACACAAAGAAAGCCACTCAAATTGTTTTCTTCACATGCTGAGCTTCATAGCTGTCCCTCACACTTATTCCTGATCCACGGTGCCCTTTTCATTAAGTTGCTTGTGGATTTGAATCCACTTTGATTCCCATCCTTTCCATAAAACCTTCAGTCTCTCTTGAGAACCAAGGTCTAGGCTGAAGAAGTTGCAGTTAGAAACAAAAGTGAGTTAATACCAGGCAGAAAGTATTAAGTAAAGCCTGCTAAACTTTCTTCATGCCTTCTTTCTCGTAACGCTTGCATGACCCTCTGAGGGAGCTGCTCTTATTTCCTCCATTTCACAGTTGAAGAAACCAAAGTTTCAAGGGGCTACAACTAGTAAGAGACTCAGCTATGACTGGAACAAATTTCTGTTTTACTCCGAAGCTGAAGCCTGTAATCACCGTGATAAACCTTTTACCAGGAAGCTTTGGAAGGGACTTAGCTATTTATGTTAAAAGTAGGGCTTCCCCGGTGGCACAGTGGTTGAGAGTCCGCCTGCCGATGCAGGGGACGTGGGTTCGTGCCCCGGTCCGGGAGTATCCCACATGCCGCGGAGCGGCTAGGCCCGTGAGCCATGGCCGCTGAGCCTGCGCGTCCGGAGCCTGTGCTCTGCAACGGGAGAGGCCACAACAGTGAGAGGCCTGCATACTGAAAAAAAAAAAAAAAAAAAAAAAAAGGGCAAAGGACCTGAATAAACATTTTTCCAAAGAAGACATACGAATGGCCAACAGGTACAAGAAAAGGTGTTCAACAGCACTAATCATCAGGGAACAGCAAATCAAAGCCACAATGAGCTACCACCTCACAGCTGTAGGAATGGCTGTTATCAAAAAGATAAGAGATAAGTGCTGTTGAGGATGTGGAGAAAAGGGAATCCTTGTAGATGGTTGGTGGGAATGTAAATTGGTGCAGCCATTACGTGCCAAAACAGTACAGAGGATCCTTGAAAAATTAAAATAGAAGTGCTATATGATCCAGCAATCCCACTTCTGAGTATATATCCAAAGGAAATGAAATCACCATTTCAAAAAGATATCTGCATCCCCATGTTCACTGCAGCATTATTACAATAGCCAAGACATGGAAACAACCTAAGTGTTCATCAGTGGATGAATGGATAAAGAAAATGTGATACACACACACACACACACACACACACACACACACACACACACACACACTGGAATATTATTCAACCGTAGAAAGAAGAAATTCCTGCCATTTGCTACAACATGGATGAAACTTGAAGGCATTATGCTAAGTGAAGTAAATCAGACAGAACAAGACAACTAGCATATGCTCTCACTTATATGTGGAATCTTAAAAAAAATCTTTCAAAAATCATAGGAACAGAGAGTAAATTTGTGATTGTTGAGCTTGTGGGGGAAGAAATGAGGTGAAAGTGGTCAAAGGTACAAGTGTTCAGTTATAAGGCGAATAAGTTCTGGGGATGTAACGTACAGCATGGTGACTATAGTTAACAATATGTGAAAGTTGCTAAGAGAGCAGATTTTAACACACTCACACAAAGGTAACTGTGAGGTGACGGATGTGTAACTAACCTTACTGTGGTAATCATTTTGCAATATATGTGTATATCAAATCATCACGTCGAGAATAGATCATTGCTTATCTTTGCTAATAAAATCATGCAAATATTCCAAAAAAATTCATCACGTTGTACACCATAACCTTACACAATGTTGTATGTCAATTATATCTCAATAAAACTGGAAAAAGATAAACTCATTCAAGTTAAAAAAAAAAAAAAAAGATATCCAAAATGGAACTTGTGCTTTTGACCCTTAATGTGCTCTTCCCCAGTCCTGTAAAAGTCACCACCATCCACCCAGCTGCTCAAATCAAAAGCAAGTCCTCCCAACTGTGACCTTCAACATTTATCCTTACTGTGACCTACTCTCCCTACTTCCACTGGCTGCTGGTCTGTGTGTGTCTGTGTGTGTGTGTGCATCAGTGGGTTCCATGTGTTACATTTGTTATTCATGCAGGGAAATTGTTTTGTCTTTCAGTATGTGAGTTCCAGTTTTCCTTTTAAAGCCGTTTCTTCAGGGGTGGGCCCTAATTACCAAACTGCTTTTATTGCTCTCAGTCTCAAAACAAAACAGACAATCTTAGTCCTGCCTTGACCACAAGCGTCTTGAAGGAGTTTGTCTCTTCTCTTACCCCCTACTTCCTTCCAAGTCACTGACTATTCCACCCATGCAGTACCCTACTCACACTATTCTTGTTAAGGCCACCAATAAGCTCCTAATTACCAGATCCAGAGGATTATCTGTAGGTAAAGTATGATTATCCTAATCATATTGGACCTCTCTGCTCATTGGAAATCGCTGGACTTTCCTGCTGCTGTGGGTCCTGCAGCCCCCGTGGGTCCTGAGGCCCCTGCACCTTGCATTGCTCCCACCTCTCTGGCTGAAAGGGGTCAGACTTCTTTGGTGACTCTCCTTCAGACTTCACCCTTAACCCTCCTCTCTTCTCAGTTTATACCAGTGGTTCTCAAACTTCTCTTTTTCAAGAACACCTTCAAAAATATGTTGAAAGCTATGAGACACTCTTTCCTGAAAAAAAAAAAATTGCCTATGTTCATGGATATGCAATATTTTAAGTAATTTCAGGGTTCCCTCACACCCTGAAGGCAAGTTTGACCCCCTGCTCTACTTTTTCAGCCTGGGGGATGCCAACAATTCCCTGAGCTTCAAGGGTCACCATATGTTGATGGTTTTCAAATGTGTACCTTGAACAGCAATTCTTCTCCAAAACCCTAATCTCATATCCTCTATATCCAACTAAAATATCTCTGTTTATCCCAAAGCACCTATGCTCAATGTATCCCAACCTAGCCTGAATATTTGGCAGTCCCTGTCTGATTTCTCCTCCCAGTGGATGACATCGCCATGCATCCCAATCACCAAAAAGAAACCTGCTCTTCCTCTCCCTCCTCTGGCAACTTCCCAGGCTCAAGCCCTTCTTATCTCTTACTTGGATTACTGGAGGAGTCTTCTATTTGGTCTGCCTCTTTCCCACATTGCCCTCTTCCAAGCCACCCTCTACACTGCAGCTACATTTATCTTTATGGACCGCTGCACTGCTCATGGCAGTACCTCCCCAAGTGTGTTTCCAAAAATACAGTCTGTGTGATGTAATTGGTGTTATAGGAACAAGAAAAGTTATCATGGTCAATTAAGTTGGAGAAAAGAGTAAAAATTAGTTAGGTTTAATTACCTCTCAGAATCTTCAACATGCTAAAACACATTTTGGAGCGCCACCTGGGGGGTGTGAAATAAAGCTTTTGTCAAGCATTCTGGCAACAAAAGCCTAGGGTTCTTTGGATTATACTTTGGATAGGACTGGCCTACAAGTTGACATTTCATTTCCTTGTCTATCTTTTCTTCCAATTTCCAGCTGCTCTTCTTGATAATGTCGACAATGGGAGGACAGCAGTGTTGTACTCTGGATTCAGGAAGACCAAGGTTTAAATTTCAGCCCAAGACTTTTGGTCAAATTATTTAATCTCTCAGAACATGGGCTGGCTGGTCTCCATGTGCCCCTCACGAGGCTTACCTCTATAGGCTGCGCCATCCAGGCGTCCCTGTCCTCTGGCTTCCAGTTGGTTTTGGCCAGTGGAAACCAGTGGTGGGAGCCCAGTGAGTGGAGCAGTGGGAGAAGAGAGAACAGGGTATTCAATTCCCCCACCCCGACCTCCCTGCCCTGTTGTAATGCAGTGTTTTGGCCCTCTGACCCTCTCCTGGCTCCAGCTGTCTCCTGTCTGGGTCAGTCTCTCCCCCTCCTTCCCTTTAGACCCTGGGGTGATAGAGGCTTCCAGCTGTTGCTAATCCCCCGTGGTTTCATCATCACTTGTTAGTTCCTTTAACTCTGTTCACACCTCTGTAAATAGTCTATTCCTTAAATAGTCTACTCCTTAAACTCTCTTCAATTAACCCCCCTGAGTATACCATCTGTTTCCTGCTGGATCCCTGACAGTATAGAACTTTAGTCTCCTTACAAAATGGGGATTGTGACACCCGCCTCACGGGGCTATTGAGAGCATTCGGTGAAAGTACATAAGTGTGTAAAGTCCCAGCACAGAGCCTGGCAGGCAGCAGTGCTTGCTAAAGCAGAGAGGACTTCCCTGGTCCTGCTTCCTCTGCCTGCCTCCCAGATAGCCACATACATGGGAATCTTCCTGCTCCCTTGCCAGTGACCCAGGCTGAGATGGGTAAAGGGAAATAGTGCCAAGCCCCGGTCTGAAAATGCAAAGCTGCCACAGGGACCCAGGTTCCACTCAGCAGCCACAGAGCAGGGCTGACCTGCAGGTCCCATTACCCGGCTCTGGAACAGAGAGGGTCCTAATAACTGAAACAGTGAGGGTCAGGGTGCCTATGTGCTCAGCAGTCCTCTGGGAAGAAAGCTGCTTCTGTACTGGTCCCAGATGGCCTGTGTCCCCACACTGGCCAATTGTTTCCCAAGGAGGAAATTCTTCCAGTTCCAAATCTATTCCCTGTCCCCCATTAAAGTGATTAAAGTGGCCTTGAATGGGGGATGCTCTTTGGAAGGGGAGGTCACTTGAACTAGGTTTCCAGTACATTTCCCAAGATGCATAAATTGGGAAAATTTTAAAGGAGTGATAGTAGAAATAATATCTTAGAGAAGATTTAGTGAGTCTGCAGGTAAGTGAACTGTTTCACTTCAAATCTAGTCACGCTGAGCCCTCATAAAGGAAATTCATGTATTGGGTATGTTGAGCAAGAGAAGCCCAGCTTGTGGCACGTAATCAGAATGCAACTTAATTTTGTTTGCTACCATCTCTTTAAATGGTTTCAGTGGGAGAATTCTTCCCATGCCTCTTGAAAACTTAGGGAGTTGTTCTGATCACTCTTAAAACCCCATAGAACACAGAAACAAATTCAGAAATAAAATCATACAGTACGTTATGCAACATTCAAGCTTTACTCAAAGGCAAGCCTCCTCCCCACTCCAGGAGTTCTCAGAGAGAAATTCTCTACCAGGACTACAGTACATCCCGTGGCAGAGGTGCCAGCTGCAGGAACTTTGAACCCTCCCAAAACCCTGGGGCCTGAAAGATTTCAAATGCAAAACTTCTCCTAGCATCACGGGGCCCCCATATTGGTCTGCCGCAAGGTGATATGACTGGAGGAATGGCTCCGGTGCCAAAATGAGGACACAGAAACAAAAGCTGAGCAAGGAGAGGAGGTGGGACTCTGCATGGAGGGTGAGCAAGGAAGGTTTCATGGCCCTCTTCCCCTGTGGCTCTTTGCCTTCCCAAAGCAGGGCCAAGTGCCCCCAAGACACTGAGACTTTCCCAGGGCTAAGGAGGATCCGGCTTGGATAGCACAGGATGCCCTAATTTCAAGCAGTCCACCAGTAGGAGAAAGGGGGTTTTAAGTCTCAACAACCCATAGTGAATGCAAGTTTGGGGGGTGGGGTAAAAAAGGAGAGGGTGTCACAGGGCAGCTGTCAAATTAAATGTCTCTATCCTCCAGGCCACTCTCCAGGACTCTCTACGGTATGCTGACAGGCTGAGGCATAGCTCCAGAAGCTTATTTGGACAACTGCAGATCTGCAGAGATGGTGAAACTGCAAGTCTAAGCATATCTCCCTGGGTCAGGTAGGACACAAGTAGGTCATGAATGGCATCCAAACACCTGGGCTACAGCTATTTGGGAAGTAGGGTGTGAAGGAAGCCCTAGGCCAAGGTTGGCCTGAGTATATTTTCTAGACTTAGGGTTGAGAGGGCTGTGGTCACAGCCGCTCCATTTGATGCCACCCTTTTCAACACACCCCCACCAGACCCACTACCTAGGGCCCCTACTGTGGCAGGCAGAATAATGATGCCTCAAAGATGTTCACGTCTTAATCCACCAGACCACATACTATATTACCTCACAAGGCAAAAGGGACTTGCGAATGTGATTAAATTAAGGATCTTAAGTTAGGGAGGTTTTCCTGCATAATCCAGGTAGATGGGCCCAAAATTATCACATGGGTCTTTATAGGAGGGAGGCAGGTATGTCAGAGTCAGAGAAGGAGATGTAACAACAGAAGCAGTGGTCAGAGTGATGCATTTACTGGCTTTGAAGAGGAAAGGGGGGCACAAGCCAAGGAATGTGGGCAGTCTCTGGAAGCTAGAAAGGCAAGGATTCTCCCCTACAGCCTCCAGAAAGAATGCAGCCTTGACAACACCTTGACTTTAACCAGTGAAACTGATGTCAGACTTTTGACCTCCAGAACTATAACATAATTTGTGTTGTTTTAAGCCACTATTTTTTTTTAGTAAATTGTTACAGCAGCAACATGGGAAACTATAAATGTGGCAAGAGAATATTGAGATGATTCTTTCAGGATCCTAAAGCACCAGTCAAAAATAATCTTAATGAGACCACAACTCCCCACCTCACCCCTGTCCAATGATACCATTTTTACTGCAGGAGATCCCCCTTCCAAATCTGGAAGTTTCAGGGCTGTTCACATCCAGACTTTAGTCTCTATCAGGAACACCATACTGTGTCTCAGCAGTGGGCATAGCTGTCCCTCTTCATGGGCTGATTCCCAATTCTGGAGTGGATGTATTTTTGATACGAGGAAGGGTCCCCTTTTGGAGAGAAAGCCCCTGATGGAGGATTCTCCCTCGCCAATGATGGCATTCATTCAAAGATAATGGTGACTCATTGGGTGGTAGTGGGAATAAATGGCCAGTCTTCATAATTTCTGTATGAGAAACATCGGCAAGTGCTAAATAGTATTCAAGTATCCCTGGAGGAAGAGATTAGGAATTAGAAATACTAGGGTTAAAAAGACACCCCAGCCTAGGGCTTCCCTGGTGGCACAGTGATTGAGAGTTCGCCTGCTGATGCAGGGGACACGGGTTCGTGCCCCGGTCCGGGAGGATCCCACATGCCACGGAGCGGTTGGGCCCGTGAGCCATGGCCATTGAGCCTGCGCGTCTGGAGCCTGTGCTCTGCAACGGGAGAGGCCACAACAGTGAGAGGCCCGCGTACTGCAAAAACAAACAAACAAAAAAAGACACCCCAGCCTAACATCAGTACTCAATGTTAATATTATTAGAACTATGTATTATAATTAACTTTATTATACAATTTTTGGTTTTCTCTGAAGTTAATAATTGCCTTGGTTTTGTTTGTTTCGTTTTCTAGGTAACCATCACTTTTTAATTTTCAAACTCTGGTACTGAAGTATAAATTTCTCAAGATGTTCAAACACATGAGGAAATTGCCCTGCTTTATTTTTTTCTTGGTTACATGCCTTCTGAGTCCCTCCAGCCTCCCACTCCCCTCTGAACTGGTTCCCCTCTAGGCTGACCACAAGGGCTCTTCTGCTGGATTAGCTCTATTTTGGGGTTACGAGTACTAAATTGGCTGAGAGGTACCCTAAAGGAAACAGCCTTGGAGTATGTGCTGGTTCAGATTTTTTTCCTGAAGAGACTTTATAGCCCCAATTCATACAAGGAACATTCTCAGTCATATTGGACTTAACACCAACCCCCAATCAACCTCCCACATTTTTAAACTGTTAGTGTGTCCCACATTTTTAAACTGTAAATCTGACAAACAAAGATGGCTAGCAGGATCTCAAGGTGGAGATAAGTGAACACACACCTGAGAAGAAGAAGCTGTTAATAGTGCCAGGATAGTAGCCCTGGCCCCTAGTATACAAGGAGGCTTGAGGTCACACTAGTCCCTGGCCGGTCACCTGGAGGGGCAAGTGTTCTAGAGACTTTGACTGAAGAAGGGAGCCACAGTACCAACTGCATTCTGGACGCCAGATAAAGAAATGGGAGCTATGGATGAAAAATGACGATGTCATGTTGAATAATCTTTTCCCTAGTTTCCTAATTTCTTAGCCAATTGTCCTAGAGCATGTGTTCTCAAATGAAGGTGACAAAATCTTAGATGTTACAATGGTTCGTGGCAGCAACATGATCAATCAATTATCAGTACATAAACAGATATACAGTATATCTGTGATATTAAAATTTTATGGGGGGCTTCCCTGGTGGCGCAGTGGTTGAGAGTCTGCCTGCCGATGCAGGGGAAACGGGTTCGTGTCCCGGTCCGGGAAGATCCCACATGCCGCGGAGCGGCTAGGCCCGTGAGCCATGGCCGCTGAGCCTGCGGAGAAGGGTGACTTGGAAAATTCACTAAAAAAGTTCCTTAGGAGGGAAATAGCAAAAATAATTTTTTTTTAAGGTTGAGAAATGCTCTTCTAGAGAAAGTTGGTTTTGACTACTGGTCTCTTCAGAGTGTATTTTTAAATATATTTTATTCGATTATTAAAATTTGAGTGAAATGGAAAAGTGGATTGTTTCCTGTTGTGTTCATGGCTGGAAAACTAATTCCTACAAAGCCTGCATCATATCAGGACCCATTAATAGTATGGCACAGGAAGCAAAGGTAGAAACAAGGAACCCAGGGTTACCTATTAGTAATTGTCCAGGTTTATAAAAATTAGAGAGTGAGGGGACACCTTGTATATGAAATTTTCACCCAGGCGTAAGATAGGGATGGTTTGTACTTGCTTCCAGGACCAACTTGGTGGTGAGGCTACTTGTGTTCATAGCAGTTGCCTGGAATAACATCTCAGTGCTAATGAATGGACTTCCATTATAAGTTTGCATTCTTAATGCCGTAACGACTCTAATAATCAACTATTCCACCATCTTTGAAAATACTATAGTGAAAATTGACTGAGAATAATTCGAATAGCCTCAGATATCAGAGGCAAACTTGGGAGCCCTGTGGTAAAACATTGGGTACCTTGAATCTATCAATTGTTCGAAGAAAGAGGTCAGACTGCTCAAACCACAGATCCAGCATCTGGGCTGGGAGTGACTGGGATAGAAAGTGGGATTTAAGTGGGCCCAGCTGGATAACTATTGTTCTACTTGATGAATGCTTTTAAAGAATAGCTCCAGGACTTCCCTAGTGGTCCAGTGGTTAAGACTCTGCGCTTCCAAGGCCGGAGCTGTGGGCTCGATCCCTGGTCGAGACACTAGGATCCCACATAACATGCGGCTGGGGAAAAAAAAAAGAAAGAAAAGGATAGAGCCTGCAAAAAGAAGCTCCCAATTTTCATTCTCACATTATTTCAGATTCCAAATGCAGAGGATCTGAATGTGTACAGCCCTCTTAAGTTTTTGTTCTGTTCGTGAGAGGAATTGATGATAATGATGAATCTTTCCTCCCATCTTCTGTTCCTCCGCCCCTAGCTCAGTGTTGGTTCTATCACCTGAGCTGCAGCAGGAGCCTCAGATGAGGCTGGGCTTCCCGGAAGTGCTTGCAGCTGAAGTCACCACGTCACTGAGCAGGTTTTGCTGGAGGGAGAATGACATGTGAGTACACCAATGACGGTCTCCATACACGCAGGCCTGTGGGCAGTCAGAAACACAGACCCTGCCGTGTAACTTCTAAAATAATTAGAAACCAAACTGCCCTGGCGGGATGAACACTGACATGTGTGGGAAGGTCAGGTAGGCCCAGTACTTGCTGGCTCCGTGGGGACGGCTCCACCTCTTCTGGCCCCAGAGGAACCTGATCTCCCAGCGGATAGGACTGTGAATCCACTGCTGGACTTAGCAACGTGGAAGAGGTTTCAGTGGTGACCTGGGACAAATCCTGAATGGAGTGGATGGGAGGGAGAATGAGGGGAGAAGGAATTGGAGACGGTGAGAACTGACTACTTTTTCAAGTATTTTGATGCAAAAATGAGTAAAGAAATGTGACAGTAGTTGGGGCAGAGGGAGAGCTGGGATCAGGAGAAGATGGAAAATGGAAGAGATAATTGTTCAGTTGTATGCTCATGGAGAGTGGCAGGGGCCAGGCTGATGATGTCAGCTGTAATGGATGATCAATCAATTCGATGGAAGGCTTCAATGGAGTTGAAAGATTGCTGAGTTGGGACATGACAGGCAGAAAGTTGGAAAGTTATAGTTGAGATGATGAAGAGCCCAGACACTATCTTAAACCCACAGAAAGGTATCCTGCAGAGGGATGCAGGATACTGCCAGAGTGAGGGAGCCTTATTAAATTCTGCTGAGAAGGCTTCTAGTTCCATGGAGGACCATGAGGGTAAGGGCCTGCTGTGTGGATGGCTGGGTAGCAACCCTGGAACACCTAGGTCCCCAAGGACCTGGGAAACGGCCACAGTGTCAGCCCTGGGCTGCCTATCTCAGGACTTCCATGTAGGAGAGAAAAATCTTCTCTCACTTAGGTTACTGTTATTTTGGTTCTCAGTTCTTTGCAGCTGAACCTAATTCTAACTAATATAAATAAGTAATTTTAAAAAGCCTGTGTAGCAAAATTACAAAATTATATGTTAGATAAAACAGAATTGGGGGCTAAAAGTAATGAGCAGTGAGAAAGAAGGGCAATACCTGATAATAAAAGGAGCATTTTGCCTCCCCCAAAATCGTGAACTTAAAGGCATTTATTAACATAGTATGTTATATAAATATGTATATGTATTTAAATAGACTTCATTTTTTAGAGCAGTTTTATGTTTACAGAAAATTGAATTTACCCCCCTACCTCCACACATGCATAGCCTCCCCTATTATCAACATCCCTCACCAAAGTGGTACATTAGTTCCAATCAATGAACCTATGCTGACACATCATTATTACCCAGAGTCCATAGTTCACATTAGGATTCACTCTTGGTGGTGTACATTCTATGGGTTTGGACAAATGTATAATGACATGTATTTACCATTACAGTATCATGCAGAACAGTTTCAGTGCCTAAAAATCCTCTGCTCCACCTGTTCATCCCTCCCTCTCCTCTAACTCCAGTCAACTATTTATTATTTTACTATCTCCGTAGTTTTGCCTTTTCTATAATGTCATATAGTTGGACTCATCCAGTAGATAGCCTTTTCAGATCTGGCTTCTTTTACTTAGTATTAAGCATTTAAATATGCTTGATGTCTTTTCATGGCTTGATAGCTCATTTCTTTTTAATGAGGAACATTTTTCTGTTGTTTGGATGTACCACAACTTATTTATTCATTCACCTACTATAAAACATCTTGGTTGGTTCCAGGTTTTGGTAATTATGTATAAAGCTGTTATAATATCCATGTGCAGGTTTTTGTGTGAACATAAGTTTTAACTCCTTTGGGTAAGTACCAAGGAGTGTGACTGCTGGATTTTTATGGTAGGAATATGATTATAAAAAACCACCAAACTGTCTTCCAAATTGGTTGTACCATTTTGCATTCCTACCAGCAATGAATGAGAGTTCCAGTTACTTCACATCCTCACCAGCATTTTGGTGTTGTCAGTGTTCTGGATTTGGGCCATTCTAATAGATGTGTAGTGGTACCCCTTTGTTGTTTTAATTTGCACCTCTCTGATGACATATGATGTGGCCCATCTTTTCATATACTTACTTGCCATCCTTATATCGTCTTCAGTGAGGTGTCTGTTAAAGTCTTTGGCCCATTTTTAAACCAAGTTGTTTGTGTTCTTATTGCTGAGTTTTAAAAGTTCTTTATATATTTTGGATAACAGTCCTTTTTCAGACTGTATTTTGAAAAGCCTGTGGCTTGTCTTTTCATTCTTTTGGCAGTGTCTTTCACAGAAAAGAACTTTTTAATTTTAATGAAGTCCAGCTTATCTTTCTTTCATGGATTGCGCCTTTAATGTTGCATCGAAAAAGTCATCACCAAACCCAAGATCATCTATATTTTCTCCTATGTTATCTTTTAAGAGTTTCACAGTTTTGGGACTTCCCTGGCAGTCCAGTGGTTAAGACTCTGAGCTTCCACTGCAAGGGGCAAGGGTTCGATCCCTGGTTGGGGAACTAAGATCCCATGTGCCGTACGGCATGGCCAAAAACAGCCAAAAAAACGGTTTCACAGTTTTGCATTTTATATTTAGGTCTGTGATCCATCTTGAGTTAATTCTTATAAAGAGTATAAGGTCTGAGCCTAGATTCTTTTGTTTTATGTGGATGTCCAATTGTTCTAGCAGCATTTGCTGAAAACACTCTCTGCTCCATTGTTTTGTCTTTGCTACTTTGTCAAAGATCAGTTGACTATATTTATGGGGGTCTGTATCTGGGCTCTTTATTCTGTTCCATTGATCTATTTGTCTTCTTTTTTTTTCCTTTTTTTTTTGCCAATACACACTGACATGATTACCATAGCCTTATAGCATATCTTGAAGTCGGGTGGTATCCATCCTCCAAATTTGTTCTTCTCTTTCAATATTGTGCATGTTATATTTTAATATACTCCTATCAGACATGATAGCTCAAATGGACTAAAAAATTAGTACTAAATAAACAGAGTATAAATATACAAAGAGTGACCATGTATTATGTCCTAAAGTTTATTCCTACTGGCAGACAACAGAATCTACTCAAGCTAATTTAAGCAGAAAAGAACTAATAAGATATTAGGTACCTCCTTGATCCTCCAAGAGGGCCAGAGAGCCAGGCTTGTAGACCATGTAGCTGGCACTGAAGTGGTCAGGGCCCCACTGGTCAGGGCACAACCAGGAAAAATGCCTAACCACATCATGGACCGCCCCAGCTGAAACTTAACAGCCATCACCTCTGCCACCTGCACTCTGCACTTTGGACAGTAGGGGGAAGATGCCAGTCAGTGCTCCCTGCATGAGGTTCAAGTCTGGTTCAGCATGTCTTCTTGGGGGAAGCTAGTTAGATAAATTCTCTCCACACTCGGAAAGTCACCAGCCCAGACAGTTCACAGATAAGCTCTCCCAAAACTTTATAGGATAAATAAGCTCTTACATGTTTTTTCAGAGAATAGAAAAATAGGGAAAATACCCAATTTATTTTATGAGACTAGTACAACTTTGATATCCAAATAATTAAGAAAATAAAATTATAAGCCAATCTCTCTTATGAATTAAAAAAATTAAATTAAAAAATTTTTGTCAAGTTTAACACTATATTAAGAAACAAACAAAAAACTAATAACATTTATCATGACCAAGTAGGGCCTTTGGGGAACACCAGGCTGAGAGAAGTAGCCTAGTGTATAATTAAGACAGCAGTTTCTGGAGCCAGTGTGTCTGCTACTTCCTAGCTGTGTGACCTTGGGCAATTTGCCTAACCTCTCTGTGCCTTGGTTTTCTTACCTGCGAAATGAATGTGATAATAGTTCCTACCTCATAGGATTTTTATGCAGACTATATGAGTGATATAAGTCAAGAACTTAGAAAAGAGCCTCAATTAGTTTTCATTATCTCATCAAATGCAGTGGATACAGTGCCAAATAAAGAAAGATGAGACACAAGACTGGCATCAGAAGCAGATACTGGCCAAAGATGACAACCAATCAGAAATCTCTTATCCCTGATGCCCAGATGCCAACCTAGGAGGACAAAGGGTGCCACTCTGGGATGGGTAGAACCCAGAATTAACTGTGTTTTGAACATAAAGTGACAAAGAAATTATTGAATTGGACTGAATTTCCCTGAATGGGAGCAATCAGATTTTTGCATTAGGCAGAATAGGGGCTCAGAGTCCGAATTCAAAAACACGGTTACATTTTAGCGCTCCTGAGTCAAGGCTGTGAACAGGGCCAGCTGCATAATTTGCAGGGCCCAGTGCAAGATAAAAACGCAAGGCTCCTTGTTCAAAAAGCAGGAATAATATGCTGTTAAACGTCCTAAAAACATAATGCTTTTTCCTTTCTTCCAAGGTCTCTCTCTCAACTTGCTATGGTACTTTTAATTTGCTATTTCATGTCATTCAAGTAAAGAAAAATTAAAAATTTAAATTATTAGCATGAATTTTACCATACATCTTTATATTGCACAATGGCAGTTTTAAATGCAAATTTAAGAACATTTAACTCATATGTGAAATCACTGAAATCACCCTATTCATGTTTCAAAGCTCACACATGAATGTGTATTTTGTTCTTACCAGGACAGCGGAAATGCTGCACAAAACAAACTTAACTGGCTTTATTTCACTGCATGATACACACATATTCTACCAACACTCTTCACCTTACTAAGTAAGGAAGGACTTAAAGCAAAGGAACTATGGATTGCCCTAACTTTCCTTTTCCTTCTATAACAAGCAGCATTCATAACATTCCTTATATTCACTTCAAGTCTTGCTGAAGATCCATGCATCATGCGCCCATCAGAAGCCATGGGAAGGAGTGTTATAAGAAGGTTCAGTGTGGAAAGAAAACATGGAGGGTAACACTTCCCTTAGGGAAAACTGCTTTGAGGGAGTAATGGAGGTGGGAGCCACACTGAAGAGAGTAGAGCTGTGAAGGGGAGGTGAGGAAATAGGGACAGCAAATATTAACAAATCGTAATTGGCTCTGAAGAATAGGAAAGGGCAGCACCTAGAGAGTTATGTAGGGTTTTGAGGAACGATTTGGTTTTTTGTTTTTTGTTTTTTTATAAATTTATTTATTTTATTTTTGGCTGCATTGAGTCTTCATTGCTGCACACGGGCTTTCTCTAATTGTGGCGAGCGGGGGCTACTCTTCGTTGTGGTGCGCAGGCTTCTCATTGCGGTGGCTTCTCCTATTGTGGAGCATGGGCACTAGGGCACGCAGGCTTCAGTAGTTGTGACACGCGGGCTCAGTAATTGTGGCTCGCGGGCCTAGCTGCTCCGTGGCATGTGGGATCTTCCCGGACCAGGGATCGAACCTGTGTTCCCTGCAATGGCAGGCGGATTCTCAACCACTGTGCCACCAGGGAAGCCCTGTTTTTTTAAATATTATTTTTAAAATTAAAACAGTTAATTAAATTTTTTTAACTTTGTTTTAATACTCCCATCTGAATCTTAAGTCATTTAACACAGTTTTCCAGAGCATATCATTTTCATTTCCAGTTAAGTTGTTTGAGATACAGCATTTTTAAATCTGTGGATGATGCTGTTACTGTAAATTTTTAAAAATGTTTGTTACTTTTTTTTTGAGACATAGTTCATTTACAATCTTTTTTAAATTTTTAATTATTTTTTATTTTTTAATTTTCTGGCTGTACCGTGTGGCTTGTGGGATCTTAGATCCCCTACGCCGTGGAAGCATAGAGTCCTATCCACTGGACCACCAGGGAATTCCCTACAATATTATACTAATTTCAAGTGTACAGCATGGTGATTCAGAATTTTTATGGATGATACTGATTAAAGTTATTATAAAATATTGGCTATATTCCCTGTGATGTGCAATTACCCTTTTAGCTTATTTATTTTATACATAGTAGTTTGTACCTCTTAATCCCCTACCCCTATTTTATCCCTCCCCTATCCCTTTCCCCGCTGGTAATCACTAGTTTCTTCTCTATATCTGTGAGTCTGTTTCTGTTCTGTTATATTCATTCGTTTTATTTTTTAGATTCCACATATAAGTGATGACATACAGTATTTGTCTTTCTCCATCTGACTTATATCACTAAGTATAATACCCACCAGGTCTATTTGTGTTGTTCCAAATGGCAAAATTTAATTCTTCTCTATAGCTGAGTAGTACTGCAATTTTTTAAAACTGAAGTTTAGTTACAGTGTTGTGTTAGTTTCAGGTATACAGTAAAGTGATTCAGTTATATACATATATATTTTTTTCATATTCTTTTCCATTATAGGTTATTACAAGATATTGAATATAGTTCCCTGTGTATGCAGTAGGTCCTTGTTTTTTATCGCTTTTATATATAGTAGTGTGTATATGTTAACCCCAAACTCCTAATTTATCCCTCCCTGTCCTTCCTCCTTTGGTGACCATAAATTTATTTTCTATCTGTGAGTCTATTTCTATTTTGTAAATAAGTGCATTTGTATCATTTTTTTAGATTCCACATATAAGTGATATCATATGATACTTGTCTTTGTCTGACTTACTTCACTTAGTATGATAATCCCTAGGTCTATCCATGTTGCTGCAAATGGCATTATTTCATTCTTTTTTATGGCTGAGTAATATTCCATTGTATATATATACCACATCTTGTCTATCCATTCATCTGTTGATGGACGTTTAGGTTGCTACCACGTCTTAGCTTTTGTAAATAGTGTTGCTATTAACATTGGGGTGCATGTATCTTTTCGAATTAGAGTTTTTGTCTTTTCCAGATATATGCCCAGGAGTGGGATTGCTGGATCATATGGTAACTCTATTTTTAGTTTTATAAGGAACCTCCATACTGTACTCCATAGTGGATGTACCAATTTACATTTCCACCAACAGTGTAGGAGGGTTCTCTTTTCTCCACACGCTCTCCAGCATTTATTATTTGTCAACTTTTTGATTATGGCCATTCTGACCAGGGTGAGGTGATACCTCATTGTAATTTTGATTTGCATTTCTCTAATAATTAGCAATGTGGAGCATCTTTTCATGTGCTGGTGGGCCACCTGTATGTCTTCTTTGGAGGAATGTCTGTTTCAGTCTTCTGCCCATTTTTTGATTGGGTTTTTTGTTTTTTGATATTGAGCTGTTTGAGCTGTGGTATATTTTGGAAATTAAGCTCTTGTCAGTCACATCATTTGCAAATATTTTCTCCCATTCAGTAGGTGGTCTTTTCATTTTGTTGATGGTTTCCTTTGCTGTGCAAAAGCTTTTAAGTTTAATTAGGTCCCATTTGTTTATTTGTCCTTGTGTTTTCTTTGCATTAGAAAACATATCCCAAAAATATTGCTATGATTTATGTCAAAGAGTGTTCTGCCCACATTTTCTTCTATGATTTTTATGGTTTCAGGTCTTACATTTTGTCTTTAATCCATTTTGAGTTTACTTTTGTATATGGTGTGAGAAAATATTCTAATTTCATTCTTTTACATGTAGCTGTCCTGTTTTCCCAGCACCATTTATGGAAGAGACAGTCTTTTCCCCATGTGTATTCTTGCCTCCTTTGTCGTAGATTAATTGACCACAAATGTGTGGGTTTATTTCTGGGTTCTCTATTCTGTTCCATTGATCTATGTGTCTGTTTTTGTGCCAGTACCATACTGTTTTGATTACTGTAGCCTTGTAGCATAATCTGAAGTCATAGAGCATGATTCCTCCAGCTCTGTTCTTCTTTCTCAAGATTGTTTTTGTTATTCAGGGTCTTTTGTGTTTCCATTCAAATTTTAAAATTATTTGCTCTAATTCTGTGAAAAATGCCCGTGGTATTTTAATAGGGATTGTACTGAATCTGTAGATTGCCTTGGGCAGTATGGTCATTTTAACAATATTAATTCTTCCAGTCCATGAACACAGTTTATCCTTCTATCTGTTTATGTCATCTTCAATCTTTTTCATCAGTGTCTTATTGTTTTCTGAGTATAGATCTTTTACTTCCTTAGTTAGAATTATCCCTAGGTATTTTATTCTTTTTGATGTGATGGTAAATGGGATTGTTTCCTTAATTTCTCTTTTGGATAGTTTGTTGTTAGTGTATAGAAATGCAACAGATTTTGTATATTGATTTGGCATACTGCAACTTTATTGAATTCAAAGATGAGCTCTAGTAGTTTTTTGGTGACCTCTTTAGTATTTTCTATGTATAGTATCATGTCATCTGCAAGCAGTGATGGTTTTACTTCTTTCTTTCCAATTTGGATTGCTTTTATTTATTTTTCTTCTCTGATTGATGTGGCTAGGACTTCCAAAACTATGTTGAATAAAAGTGGCAAAAGTGGACATCCTTGTTTTGTTCCTGATCTTAGAGGAAATGCTTTTGGCTTTTCACCATTGAGTATGATGTTAGCTGTGGGTTTGTCATATATGGCCTTTATTATGTTGAAGCATGTTCCCTCTGTGCCCATTTCCTGGAGAGTTTTTATTAGAAATGAATGTTGAATTTTGTCAAAAGCTTTTTCTGCATCTACTGAGATTATCATATGGTTTTTATTCTTCAATTTGTTAATGTGGTATTTGGTCGATTTGTGATATTGAACAATCCTTGTATCCCTGAGATAAATCCCACTTGATCATGGTGTATGATCCTTTTAATGTATTGTTGGAGTCAGTCTGCTAATATTTTGTTAAGGATTTTTGCATCTATGTTCCTCAGTGATATTGGCTTTTCTTTTTTTTGTGTGTGATATCTTTGGTTTTGGTATCAGGGTGATGGTGGACTCATAGAATGAGTTCAGAAGTGTTCCTTCCTCTGCAATATTTTGGAATAGTTTAAGAAGACTAGGTGTTAATTCTTCTCTAAATGTTTGGTAGAATTCACCTGTAAGGTCATCAGGTCCTGGACTTTTGTTTATTGTGAGTTTTTAAAATCACTGATTCAATTTCATTACTGGTAATTGGTCTGTTCATATTTTCTATTTCTTCCTGGTTCAATCTTGGGAGAGTGTACATTTCTAGGAATTTGTCCATTTCTTCTAGGTTGTCTATTTTATTGCTGTACAGTTGCTAATAGTAGTCTCTTATGATCCTTTGTATTTCTGTAGTGTTGGTTGTAACTTCTCCTTTTTCATTTCTGATTTTGATTTGGGCCCTCTCTCTCTTTTTCTTGATGAACCTGGTCAAAGGTTTATCAATTTTGTTTATATTTTCAAAGAACCAGCTCTTAGTTTCATTGATCTTTTTTATTGTTTTTTTAGTCTCTATTTCATTTATTTCTGCTCTGAAATTTATGATTTATTTCCTTCTACTAACTTTGGGTTTTGTTTGTTCTTCTTTTTCTAGTTCCTTTTGGTATAAGGTTAGGTTTTTATTTGAGATTTTTCTTATTTCCTGAGAGTGGCTTGTATCACTACAAAATTCCCTCTTAGAACTGCTTTTGCTGTGTCCTGTGAATTTTTTATTGTAGTGTTTTCATTTTCATTTGTCTGCAGGTATTTTTTTTTATTTCTGCTTTGATTTCTTCAGTGATCCATTGGTTGTTTACTAGCATATTGTTTGGCCTTCACATGTTTGTGGGTTTTTTTCTTGTAGTTGATTTCTAGTCTTATAGCATTGTGTTCGGAAAAGATCCTTGATATGATTTCAATTTTCAATACATACTTGAAAAGAATGTGTATTCTGCTGCTTTTGGACGGAATGCTCTATAAATATCAATTAGGTCCATTTGGTCTAATGTGTCATTTAAACCCCTGTTTCCTTTTTGATTTTCAGTCTGGATGATTTGTCCATTGATGTAGATGGTGTTAAATTCCCCTACTATTATTGTGTTACTGTCAGTTTCTTCCTTTATGTCTGTTAATATTTTCTTTATGTATTTTGGTGGTCATATGTTGGCTGTATCTATATTTACAATTGTTGTATCTTCTTCTTGGATTGATCCCTTGATCACTATGCAATGTCCTGCTTTGTCTCTTGTTACAGTCTTTGTTTTAAAGTATATTTTGTCTGATATAAGTATTGCTACTCCAGCTTTGTTTTGATTTCCATTTGCATGGGATACCTATTTCTATCCCCTCACTTTCAGGCTGTGTGTGTCTTTAGATCTGAAGTGAGTCTCATGTAGGCAGGGTCTTGTTTTTGTATCCATCAGCCACTCTATGTTTTTTGACTGGAGCATTTAGTTCATTTACATTTAATGATAGATATGTACTTATTTTCATTTTGTTAATTTTTAGGTTGTTTTGTAGTCCTTTTTTTGTCCCTTTCATCTTTTGTTCTCTTCCCTTATGATTTGATAACTATCTTTACCATTATGTTTGGATTCCTTTCTCTTTTTATAGATTTTTGGTTTGTGGTTACCATGAGGTTTACATATAGTAATCGCTATATATGTGATCATTTCAAGTTGCTGATCTCTTAATTTCAAATGCATTTTAACCACCCTGCATTTTTACTTCCCTCCTGCCACAATAACTGTTTCTGACATCATATTTTACATCTTTTTCTTTTGTGTATCTCTTAACTGCTTGTTGCAGATATAGATAATTTTGCTACTTTTGTCTTTTAACCTTCCTATTAGTTTTGTACTTGGTTGGCTTACTATCTTTACTGTGTATTTGCCTTTATCAATGAGCTTTTTCCTTTCATAATTTTCATGTTTCTAGCTGTGGCCTTTTCTTTTTCATTTAGAGAAGTCCCTTTAACATTTCTTGTAATGCTGGTTTGGTGGTGCTGAACTCTTTTAGCTTTTGCTTGTCTGTAAAGTTTTTGATCTCTGCACCAAATCTGAATGAAAGCCTTGCCAGGTAGAGTATTCTTGATTGCAGGTTTTTCCCTTTCATTACTAAATATGTTGTGCCACTCATTTCTGGCCTGTTGAGTTTCTGCTGAAAAGTCAGTTTATAGCCCTATAGGAGTTACCTTGTACATAACTTGTTGCTTTTCTCTTGCTGCTTTTAATATTCTCTCTTTATCTTTAATTTTTGCCATTTTAATTACAATATGTCTTGGTGTGTTCCTCTTTGGGTTGATCATGGATGGACTGTCTGTGCTTCCTGGACCTGGATGTCTGTTTTCTTTCCCAGGTTAGGGAAGTTTTCATCTATTATGTCTTCAAATATGCTCTCTGCCCCTTTCTCTTTCTCTTCTCCTTCTGGGACCCCTATAATGCAAATGTTAGTATGCCTGATGTCTCTGAGATCTCTAAAAATGTCCTTATTTATTTTTATTCCTTTTCTCACTCAGCTTCAGTTATTTTCATTACTCTGTCTTCCAGCTCACTGATCTGTTCTTCTGTATCTTCTAATCTACTGTTGATTCCTTTTAGTGTTCTGTTTTTTTTTTATCTCAACTATTGTATTCTTCAGCTCTGTTTGGTTCTCTTTATATCTTCTAACTCTTTGTTGAACTTCTCACTGTGTTCATCCATTCTTCTCCCAAGTTCTTTGATCATCTTTATGACCATTACCTTGAACTCTATTGAGTAGATTGCCTATTTCCACTTCACTTAGTTCTTCTGGGGTTTATCTTGTTCTTCCATTTGAAACATGTTCCTCTGTTGCCTCATTTTGCCTAATTCATTATATTTATTTTTATGTATTTGGTAGGTTAATTATGTTTCCTGACCTTGGAGAGGTAGCCTTTTGTAGGAAATGCTCTATGCATCCCAGCAGCACATTCCTTTCTGGTCACCAGAGCTATATGCTCCAGGGGTGCTCTCCATGTGGGCTGTGTGGTTCTTCCTGTTGTGGCAGACTGACTATTGTGGGCTGTCTGGTAGGCATGGCTGGCTGGTCTGGTTGGTTGCCAGGCCCTGCCTTGTATGGAAGCTGCCAGCTACTGGTTGGCAGGGCCAGATCATAAGGCAGCTGGCTGTGGAACCCCAGGAGGTCCCAATGCTAGTGCTGGCTCACTGATGGGCAGACCTAGTTCTGGGGTAGGTGGTTGCAGGGCCAGGGTTCCTGATCTTGTACTGGTCTGCTGGGGCTGTTTTCTGACACAACTGGCTATGGGTTCCAGGGTCCCAAAGCTGGTGTTGGCCCACTGGTGAGTGGGGCCCTA
Organism: Aethalodelphis obliquidens; assembly: GCF_003676395.1. Taxonomy (NCBI): domain Eukaryota; kingdom Metazoa; phylum Chordata; class Mammalia; order Artiodactyla; family Delphinidae; genus Aethalodelphis; species Aethalodelphis obliquidens. The sequence continues at coordinate 158,545 of NW_020837957.1, forward strand.
GGGATCCTGGTGTGGCTGGCTGGGGAGTTCCATGTATCTCATAGCTGGAGTTTGCTTGCTGGTGGGTGGGCTGGGTTCTGCCATAGCAGGTTGTGGGGCTGCAGTGGTCCTGGGCCTGGTATCTTCCTGCTGATGGGTAGGGCCAGGGCCCAGAGGGTCCTGGGTCTGGTGCCTGTTCATTGGTGGGAGGATCTGAGTCCCAGGGTCTCTGGCTGCAGGGCCCTAGGGTTTCCTAGTCTGGTGCCTGCGCACTGGTATGTGGGGCTGGGTTCTGGGCCCTCTGATGGACATGGCTGTGTCTAGGGGTAGCTGTGGGCTCAGGGGGTCTTAAGGCAGCCTGCCTGCTAGTGGGTAGGGCTGTGTCCCTGTCTAGCTAGTTGCTTGGCCTGAGGCATCCCAGTATTGGAGCCTATAGGCTGGTGGGCAGGGGTGGGACTGGGTCCCGAGACTGAGAAGCTAGAGGGAGGATTCTAAAATGGTATTTGACAGCACTAGTATCTACATGGTAGAACGAGCTCTCAATAATGGCTGCTGCAAGTGCCTGTGTCCCTAGGATGAGGTCCAGTTGCCTCCTGCCTCTCCAGGAGACTCTTCAAGGTCAGCAGATGGGTCTGACCCAGGCTTCTTTCAAATTACTACTTCTGCCCTGAGTCCCAGAGAGTATGAGATTTTGTGTGCACCCTTTAAGAGTGGAGTCCCTATTTCCCCCAGCCCTGTGGGTCTTCTGAAAGTAAGCCCTGCTGGCCTTCAAAGCCAAGCAATCTGGGGACTCATCTTCCTGGTACAGGACCCCTAGGCTGGAGAGCCTGATGTGGTACTCAGATGCCTCGCTTCTTGGGGAGAACTTCTGCAATTGTAATCATTCTCCTGTTTGTGGGTTGCCCACCTGGTATGGGTCTTGACTGTACTGCAACTCTACCCCCTTACCCATGTCATCATGGTTCCTTCTTTATATCTTTAGATAGAAGATCTTTTCTGGTAGATTCTGGTCTCTCTGATCAATAGTTGCTCTGGTGTGCCTGTGAGAGGAGGTGAGCTCAGGATCTTCCTACTCTACCATCTTGGACCAGAATAAGGAAGGATTTGTTTCTAACTGGTAAACTGGCAAGCTCCTACCTCACAGGATTGTGTGATGATTAAATTACATAATCCATACAAAGGGTTAAGCCTAGTGCCTGGTACATAGTATGCACTCAACACACATTAGCTTTAAAAATAGTGTGGAGTAGTATTAATATCCCCATTTTACGTAAGTGTAGATCTGCCTAATTGCAAACTTTCAAACACTTCATGAAATGACTTCACATCATGCTCAGCTGCCACTTTTAATGCCTTTATCTCTTCTAAGCAGATTTTTGATGAAACCACTCAGGCAAAGAAACTTGCTGGAGTGTCTAGAGTACTAACCAACAGAAGTTGGGTAAAATATTAACAATGCTTATTTTTTAATACAATACTTATTTTTTTTTATCTTTATAGCGATTACCTACTCTGCCCTTAGCTTCCATAATGAATGCAGGGAACCACACTTTTTCATTGCCAAGTCAATATCTTTTGGAAAACCAGCAGGTTAAAGACCAGTCAACACTATGATGTGAGTGCCACCTACTGCTGAGAAGCTTAAAGGCACTCTCAGGTAATCTTAATGTCTCAATTTGGCTCACGGCATGACTTGTTCCTTCAGATGGATGAAACTTAGATGATACTTATTTCATTTAGGTAGTTAAAAAGTTAAAACTTAAACAATTCCCTTTAACTTTTAACTAGTTAATTAGTTAACCAACCAACTATTTGTGCACAGGCCCCCTTTTAAGTGGAAAGCTCTGTCTTTTAACTGCTTAAGAAGTTTTAAATTTTAAATTATTTTAACTCTGAGTGATTTAAGTAATTATTTCTAAGACGAGCTCAGTGGGCTTGTATTTATGAGCTACTACATATAACTTCAATTCTACTTTCACTGAACACTTTCTTTGAGGAAGGCACTAGACATGGGGGAAACAGAGTTTTTTAAATTATCTCAATAGAGAACAGCAGTATAAAAATACATATGATCAAATGTTAAGTGCTAAAATGTAAGTCTATATGAAATCACACCAGAAAAGAGATGAGGGAGCAGTCAGTTCTGTGTGAGAGTCTACAGAGGTAACCTTTGAACTACAGAATGTCAGAACAGGTGGGAACTTATTCATTTGTCCATTCACTTATTAAGTGCCTACTGTTTGCACAAAGATAAATCATATAGGGTTCATTTTCTAAAAGAGCCAACAGCCTAGTAGGGGAGGCAGAAGTATAAGCAAATTATTTATTTCCCCCCTTCTGTATAAAACCAGAATAAACTTTGGTAGTTTGGAATAGAAATAAAAACATCATCTACCCATGCATACAAAGAAATCAATGCCCAGTGTAAACTACTATAATAGGAGTAAGTACAATGTACAATGGTAACATAAAGATGGCATGATTAACCCCACCCCTCAGTGAGTCCTTCTACTGGAATATGAGTTCCTTGAGGGTAAAAGTTGGTCTTATTTATTTTGTAACCCTTGGGCAAGCACAGGACATGCAACACAGCCACCAATCAAGGCTGGGTGAATTGTGTTCAGGGGAGGGAAAGGACCAAGAAGGTTCATCAAGGAGAAAATTGAGCTGGGTGTTAAAGTTAAGAAGGAGTTTTAGGGCTTCCCTGGTGGCGCAGTGGCTGAGAGTCTGCCTGCCAATGCAGGGGACACGGGTTCGAGTCCTGGTCTGGGAAGATCCCACATGCCGCAGAGCAACTGGGCCCGTGAGCCATGGCCGCTGAGCCTGCACGTCTGGAGCTTGTGCTCCATAACAAGAGAGGCTGCGACAGTGAGAGGCCCGCGCACCGCGATGAAGAGTGGCCCCCGCTCGCCACAACTAGAGAAGGCCCACGCACAGAAACGAAGACCCAACACAGCCAAAAATGAATAAATAAATAAATAAAATTAAAAAAAAAAAGAAGGAGTTTTAAAGGTTTACAAGGGAAGAGGGGGTTGAGGGGAAAAAAAGAGGCCAAAGAAGAATATCTGAGCAAAGGAATTCACATGGAAAAAGATAGATTTGTGAAACAGCATAGGCCATCGGGAAACTGCAAATTACTTGCTATATTTGGAGTGTAGGGTAGGAACAGAGACTTGATGGGATATTAGGCTGGAGAAACAGGAAAACACACACACACACACACACACACACATAATGGGAGGCTCTGCATGCCATATATGGGAGTTAGGTCATTACTGTGTACAGATATGTGTGTTAGAAAGACAACTCTAATGGCAATGGAGAGGCTGGATTGGAGTAGGAAGGAGACTAAATAAGAGAAACTTGGCAGGAAGGTGTACAAGTAGAGAGTGCAGACTGAACTAAGGCCCTGGAGACAGAGAGAAAGGGACAGACTCCAAAGATATTTGAGACCATTTTGGCAATATGGAAGACTAGAGATTCTGAAATTCTTCTGCTGGATATCATCTAAAAATACTCGATAAAATACTAATACACACACACTCTCACTCCTTTACATGATTAGATGAAATATGGGAAGGAAAGGGAAACCTGATGAAGCTAGGGGTGAAATTGGGAGTTTAAGACCAGGGAGGGGAGCATGCGGTTAGGAAAGGCGGATGAAATAAGTGAGGGATGTGAATGATAAAGGCTTCAGATATACTATAGACATACAAGGACCAAGGGTAGGGGTGCCACTGCACAGAGGGAGCTGGGGATAAAGCCTTGGGTCTACCCAGGGCAGACGACAACAGAGAGACCATGCTAGGTAAAGCTAGGATACAGGAAAGGCTATTCCCAGGAAGCCACAACAGTGAGAGGCCCGCGTACCACAAAAACAAAAACAAAAACAAAAACAAAAAAAAAACACATAAGAGAAAAGTAAAGGTCATGAGCAAGAGTCAACCAAAAAAGAGAAAAAGCAATAGAACTAGACTCACAAAAGTTTCAGATAGTGGAATTATGGAATAGAAAATATTTAAACAATATTTTATTTATTTAGATAAGTGAAAAATAAATTTAAAACATGATTAAGGAGCAAAAGATCAACAAAATATACAGGCAGATTAAAATACATATACATATAGCTTTAAGAAAGGAAAAATATCACAAAGGAAATGAAAAACTCAGTGCTAGGGTAAACAGCAGACTGGATGCAATTAAAGAGAGAATTGATGAAATGAAAGATAAGACTGAAGAAATGTTGCAGAATACAGACTGGATGTCAAATCTATGAAAAATATAAAGAAGAAATTAAAAGACATGGAGTGTAGAAAGAAGACAAGTTTATCAGGTATATTTTCTATCTTTCATGTACTACAGATGACAGTATGGCCAAACACTGCTCTTCAGGCAGGCCTTTACCTGCTATATAAAAACCACCCCAAAACATAATGCCTTAAAACTACAACCATTTTATTTGTTCATAATTCTGTAGGTCAAGAATGTGAGCAAAGCTTGGGTGGGTAGTTCTTTTGCTCCACACGGCATTGGCTCATGTTGCCTGCCAGATGATGACTAGTGCTGGAGCATCCAAAATGGCATCACTGCTGCTGGGGGAAGATGGCAGAAGAGTAAGACGCGGAGATCACCTTCCGCCCCACAGATACATCAGAAATACATCTACACGTGGAACAACTCCTACAGAACACCCACTGAACGCTGGCAGAAGACCTCAGACTTCCCAAAAGGCAAGAAAGTCCCCACATACCTGGATAGGGCAAAAGAATAAACAGAGACAAAAGAATAGGGATGGGACCTGCACCAGTGGGAGGGAGCTGTGAAAGAGGAAAAGTTTCCACACACTAGGAAGCCCCTTCGCGGGCAGAGACTGCAAGTGGCGGAGTGGGGGAGCTTCGGAGCCGCGGAGGAGAGCGCAGCAACAGGAGTGCAGAAGGCAAAGCGCGGAGAGATTCCCACACAGAGGATCGGTGCCGACCGGCACTCACCAGCCCAAGAGGCTTGTCTGCTCACCCGCCGGGAGGGGCGGGGGCTGGGAGCTGAGGCTCAGGCTTCGGTCGGATCGCAGGGAGAGGACTGGCAGCGTGAACACAGCCCAAAGGGGTTAGTGTACCACGTCTAGCCAGGAGGGAGTCGGGGGAAAAGTCTGGACCTGCTAAAGAGGCAAGAGACTTTTTCTTCCCTCTTTGTTTCCTGGTGCGCGAGGAGAGGGAATTAAGAGCACTGCTTAAGGGAGTTCCAGAGACAGGCGCGAGCCGCGGCTAACAGAGCGGAGTGCAGAGACGGCCATGAGACGCTAAGGCTGCTGCTGCTGCCACCAAGAAACCTGTGTGCGAGCACAGGTCACTATCTGCACTTCCCTTCTGGGGAGCCCGTGCAGCCCGCCACTAACAGGGTCCTGGGATCCAGGGACAACTTCCGGGGGAGAATGCATGGCGCGCCTCAGGCTGGTGCAACGTCCCGCCGGCCTCTGCCGCCGCAGGCTTGCCCCGCATCCTGCCCCTCCCTCCTGCCGGCCTGAGTGATCCAGAGCCCCTGAATCAGCTGCTCCTTTAACCCCGTCCTGTCTGAGCGAAGAACAGACGCCCTCCGGCGACCTACACGAAGAGGTGGGATCAAATCCAAGGCTGAGCCCCGGGAGCTGTGCGAACAAAGAAGAGAAAGGGAAATTTCTCCCAGCAGCCTCAGGAGCAGCGGATTAAATCTCCACAATCAACTTGATGTACCCTGCATCTGTGGAATACCTGAATAGACAACGAATCATCCCAAAGTGGACTTTGAGAGCAAGATTTATTCTTTTTTCCCCTTTTCCTCTTTTTGTGAGTGTGTATGTTTCTGTGTGAGATTTTTGTCTGTATAGCTTTGCTTTCACCATTTGTCCTAGGGTTCTGTCTGTCCGTTTTTTTGTTTTTTACTATTTAAAAACATTTTTTTCTTAATAATTATTTTTTTATTTTAATAACTTTATTTTATTTTTATTTTACTTTATCCTCTTTCTTCCTCCCTCTCTCTCTCTCTCTCTCTCTCCCTCTCTCTCTCTCTCTTTCTTTCTTTGTTCTTTTTCTCCCTTTTATTCTGACCTGTGTGGATGAAAGGCTCTTGGTGCTGCAGCCAGGAGTCAGTGCTGTGCCTCTGAGGTGGGAGAGCCAACTTCAGGACACTGGTCCACAAGAGACCTCCCAGCTCCACGTAATATCAAATGGCGAAAATCTCCCAGAGATCTCCATCTCAACACCAACACCCAGCTTTACTCAACGACCAGCAAGCTACAGTGCTGGACACCCTATGCCAAATAACTAGCAAGACAGGAACACAACCCCACCCATTAGAAGAGAGGCTGCCTAAAATCATAATAAGGCCACAGACACCCCAAAACACACCACCAGATGTGGACCTTGCAACCAGAAAGACAACATACAGCCTCATCCACCAGAACACAAGCACTAGTGCCCTCCACTAGGAAGCCTACACAAGCCACTGAACCAGCCTTAGCCACTGGGGACAGACACCAAAAACAATGGGAACTACAAATCTGCAGCCTGCAAAAAGGAGACCCCAAACACAGTAAGATAAGCAAAATGAGAAGACAGAAAAACACATAGCAGTTGAAGGAGCAAGATAAAAACACACCAGACCTAACAAATGAAGAGGAAATAGACAGTCTACCTGAAAAAGAATTCAGAATAATGATAGTAAAGATGATCCAAAAGCTTGGAAATACAATAGAGAAAATGCAAGAAACATTTAACAAAGACCTAGAAGAACTAAAGATGAAACAAGCAGCGATGAACAACACAATAAATGAAATTAAAAATACTCTAGAAGGGATCAATAGCAGAATAACTGAGGCAGAAGAACGGATAAGTGACCTGGAAGAGAAAATAGTGGAAATAACTACTGCAGAGCAGAATAAAGAAAAAAGAATGAAAAGAGCTGAGGACAGTCTCAGAGACCTCTGGGATAACATTAAACGCACCAAATTACAGGGGTCCCAGAAGAGGAAGAGAAAAAGAAAGGGACTGAGAAAATATTTGAAGAGATTATAGTTGAAAACTTCCCTATTATGGGAGAGGAAATAATTAATCAAGTCCAGGAAGCACAGAGAGTCCCATACAGGATAAATCCAAGGAGAAACACGCCAAGACACATATTAATCAAACTGTCAAAAATAAAATACAAAGAAAGCATGTTAAAAGCAGCAAGGGAAAAACACAAATAACACACAAGGGAATCCCCATCAGGTTAACAGCTGATCTTTCAGCAGAAACTCTGCCAGCCAGAAGGGACTGGCAGGACATATTTAAAATGATGAAGGAGAAAAATCTGCAACCAAGATTACTCTACCCAGCAAGGATCTCATTCAGATTTGATGGAGAAATTAAAACCTTTACAGACAAGCAAAAGCTGAGAGAGTTCAGCACCACCAAATCAGCTTTACAACAAATGCTAAAGGAACTTCTCTAGGCAAGAAACACAAGAGAAGGAAAAGACCTATAATAACGAACCCAAAACAATTAAGAAAATGGGAATAGGAACATACATATTGATAATTACCTTAAATTAAATGGACTAAATGCTCCCACCAAAAGACACAGATTGGCTGAATGGATACAAAAACAAGACCCTTATATATGCTGTCTACAAGAGACCCACTTCAGACCTAGAGACACATACAGCCTGAAAGTAGGGGATGGAAAAAGATATTCCATGCAAATGGAAACCAAAAGAAAGCTGGAGTAGCAATTCTCATATCAGACAAAATAGACTTTAAAATAAGGACTATTAGAAGAGACAAAGAAGGACACTACATAATGATCAAGGGATCGATCCAAGAAGAAGATATAACAATTGTAAATATTTATGCACCCAACATGGGAGCACCTCAATACATAAGGCAAATACTAACAGCCATAAAAGGGGAAATAGACAGTAACACATTCATAGTAGGGGACTTAAACACCCCACTTTCACCCATGGACAGATCATCCAAAATGAAAATAAATAAGGAAACACAAGCTTTAAATGATACATTAAACAAGATGGACTTAATTGATATTTATAGGACACTCCAACCAAAAACAACAGAATATACATTTTTCTCAAGTGCTCATGGAACATTCTCCAGGATAGATCATATCTTGGGTCACAAATCAAGCCTTGGTAAATTTAAGAAAATTGAAATTGTATCAAGTATCTTTTCCGACCACAATGCCATGAGACTAGATATCAATTACAGGAAAAGATCTGTAAAAAATACAAACACATGGCGGCTAAACAATACACTACTTAATAATGAAGTGATCACTGAAGAAATCAAAGAGGAAATAAAAAAAATACCTAGAAACAAATGACAATGGAGACACAATGACCCAAAACCTATGGGATGCAGCAAAAGCAGTTCTAAGGGGGAAATTTATAACAATACAAGCCCACCTTAAGAAGCAGGAAACATCTCGAATAAACAACCTAACCTTGCACCTCATGCAATTAGAGAAAGAAGAACAAAAAACCCCAAAGCTAGCAGAAGGAAATAAATCATAAAAATCAGATCAGAAATAAATGAAAAAGAAATGAAGGAAACGATAGCAAAGATCAATAAAACTAAAAGCTGGTTCTTTGAGAAGATAAACAAAATAGATAAACCACTAGCCAGACTCATCAAGAAACAAAGGAAGAAGACTCAAATCAATAGAATTAGAAATGAAAAAGGAGAAGTAACAACTGACACTGCAGAAATAAAAAAGATCATGAGAGATTACTACAAGCAACTCTATGCCAATAAAATGGACAATCTGGAAGAAATGGACAAATTCTTAGAAATGCACAACCTGCCAAGACTGAATCAGGAAGAAATAGAAAATATGAACAGACCAATCACAAGCACTGAAATTGAAACTGTGATTAAAAATCTTCCAACAGACAAAAGCCCAGGACCAGATGGCTTCACAGGCGAATTCTATCCAACATTTAGAGAAGAGCTAACACCTATCCTTCTGAAACTCTTCCAAAATATAGCAGAGGGAGGAACACTCCCAAATTCCTTCTACGAGGCCACCATCACCTTGATACCAAAACCAGACAAGGATGTCACAAAGAAAGAAAACTACAGGCCGAGATCACTGATGAACATAGATGCAAAAATCCTCAACAAAATACTAGCAAACAGAATCCGACAGCACATTAAAAGGATCATACACCATGATCAAGTGGGGTTTATTCCAGGAATGCAAGGATTCTTTAATATACGCAAATCTATCAATGTGATAAACCATATTAACAAAGTGAAGGAGAAAAACCATATGATCATCTCAATAGATGCAGAGAAAGCTTTTGACAAAATTCAACACCCATTTATGTTAAAAACCCTGCAGAAAGTAGGCATAGAGGGAACTTTCCTCAACATAATAAAGGCCATATATGACAATCCCACAGCCAACATCATCCTCAATGGTAAAAAACTGAAAGCATTTCCACTAAGATCAGGAACAAGACAAGGTTGCCCACTCTCACCACTCTTATTCAACATAGTTTTGGAAGTTTTAGCCACAGCAATCAGAGAAGAAAAGGAAATAAAAGGAATCCAAATCGGAAAAGAAGAAGTAATGCTGTCACTGTTTGCGGATGACATGATATTATACATAGAGAATCCTAAAGATGCTACCAGAAAAATACTACAGCTAATCAATGAATTTGGTAAAGTAGCAGGATACAAAATTAATGCACAGAAATCTCTGGCCTTCCTATACACTAATGATGAAAAATCTGAAAGTGAAATCAAGAAAACACTCCCATTTACCATTGCAACAAAAAGAATAAAATAACTAGGAATAAACCTACCTAAGGAGACAAAAGACAGGTATGCAGAAAATTATAAGACACTGATGAAAGAAATTAAAGATGATACAAATAGATGGAGAGATATACGATGTTCTTGGATTGGAAGAATCAACATTGTGAAAATGACTCTACTACCCAAAGCAATCTATAGATTCAATGCAATCCCTATCAAACTACCACGGGCATTTTTCACAGAACTAGAACAAAAAATTTCGCAATTTGTATGGAAACACAAAAGACCCCGAATAGCCAAAGCAATCTTGAGAACGAAGAAAGGAGCTGGAGGAATCAGGCTCCCTGACTTCAGACTATACTACAAAGCTACAGTAATCAAGACAGTATGGTACTGGCACAGAAAGAGAAAGATCAATGGAACAGGATAGAAAGCCCAGAGATAAACCCACGCACATATGGACACCTTATCTTTGATAAAGGTGGCAGGAATGTACAGTGGAGAAAGGACAGCCTCTTCAATAAGTGGTGCTGGGAAAACTGGACAGATACATGTAAAAGTATGAGATTAGATCACTCCCTAACACCATACACAAAAATAAGCTCAAAATGGATTAAAGACCTAAATGTAAGGCCAGAAACTATCAAACTCTTAGAGGAAAACATAGGCAGAACACTCTATGACATAAATCACAGCAAGATCCTTTCTGACCCACCTCCTAGAGTAATGGAAATAAAAACAAAAATAAACAAATGGGACCTAATGAAACTTCAAAGCTTTTGCACAGCAAAGGAAACCATAAACAAGACCAAAGACAGCCCTCAGAATGGGAGAAAATATTTGCAAATGAAGCAACCGACAAAGGATTAATCTCCAAAATTTACAAGCAGCTCATGCAGCTCAATAACAAAAAAACAAACAACCCAATCCAAAAATGGGCAGAAGACCTAAATAGACATTTCTCCAAAGAAGATATACAGACTGCCAACAAACACGTGAAAGAATGCTCAACATCATTAATCATTAGAGAAATGCAAATCAAAACTACAATGAGATATCATCTCACACCAGTCAGAATGACCATCATCAAAAAATCTAGAAACAATAAATGCTGGAGAGGGTGTGGAGAAAAGGGAACACTCTTGCACTGCTGGTGGGAATGTGAATTGGTTCAGCCACTATGGAGAACAGTATGGAGGTTCCTTAAAAAACTATAAATAGAACTACCATATGACCCAGCAATCCCACTACTGGGCATATACCCTGAGAAAACCAAAATTCAAAAAGAGTCATGTACCAAAATGTTCATTGCAGCTCTATTTACAATAGCCCGGAGATAGAAACAACCTAAGTGCCCATCATCGGATGAATGGATAAAGAAGATGTGGCACATATATACAATGGAATATTACTCAGCCATAAAAAGAAACGAAATTGAGCTATTTGTAATGAGGTGGATAGACCTAGAGTCTGTCATGCAGAGTGAAGTAAGTCAGAAAGAAAAAGACAAATACCATATGCTAACACATATATATGGAATTTAAGGAAAAAAAAATGTCATGAAGAACCTAGGGGTAAGGCAGGAATAAAGACGCAGACCTCCTAGAGAACGGACTTGAGGTTATGGGGAGGGGGAAGGGTGAGCTGTGACAGGGCGAGAGAGAGTCATGGACATATACACACCAACAAACGTAAGGTAGATAGCTAGTGGGAAGCAGCCGCATGGCACAGGGATATCGGCTCGGTGCTTTGTGACCGCCTGGAGGGGTGGGATAGGGAGGGTGGGAGGGAGGGAGACGCAAGATGGAAGAGGTATGGGAACATATGTATATGTATAACTGATTCACTTTGTTATAAAGCAGAAACTAACACACCATTGTAAACAAATTATACCCCAATAAAGATGTTAAAAAACATTAAATTACTTTTAAAATTCTTAATTGGCTTTTGGGGCTGTAGATGAAATACACACACACACACACACACACACACACACACACACACACATCTATGTATAAAGACTTTTTAAAGGTAATGTTCAACAATGAACTGCTTTAGATAAAAGATTTAAAATGACACTAGGAAATATATATTTGTACATAAAAAACCACCTATAGTTAAGGGGACATTTAGACCAAATCTAATATAAAATTCTGTGTCAATATTAGGTCGTCTGTCTGATACATCCATGAGAAGTAGGATTTATACTTTAAGATAATATTCACAGAAGAGTGGAGTAGACTGTAACATTAATGACCCCAAAGATTCAGGCTCCCCACCCATATCCATGCCCTTGTGAAGACCTGCCCTACACTGACTTTGGGCTTGGTCTTGGGATTTGCTTTGGTCAAAGGGAGTGTAATGCAGTAATACAGGCAGAGGCTTGTTAACAGGCTTGCACACTGGGTCCTGCCCTCTTGGAACGCCGCTGTAGATGCCTAACGGGGAAGCCCCATGCAGCCTCTTTGAGGAGAAGCGACCACAGGGAGTGGGCGGCCCACGGGGCCCGCTGGGCCCAGCCCCCAGTCGACTGATCAGCTGAGTGCAGCCACCAAGAGAACCCAGCAGGAGAGCCAGTGTCCAAGCCATAAAATGGTGAGAAATAAGTTGTTATTTTAGGCCACCAAGTTTTGGGGTGGTGCCATACCAAGGGCTGTTTAAAATCTAATTCCAAATTAGCTGGTTTGAAAGAAGGGGAAACTACATCACAGTTATCATACATTCTCCACGTTAGAACTACCTGTATTCTTGTCTGATTGAAAAATACATGGACTCTTTTCAAAGCCGGAAATGAAATGGTAAAATAATGTATGGTGAATGGTTTAGGACATAATAATATTTTTTTAAAAAATCAAAGCTTATAAACCTTTAATAATATTGTGGTAAAACAATGTATTATACGGTATATTCAAGTTAGTTAGAAAATATTTTTAAAGAGGGACCTGGAATTTTCCAGGAGGTAAGGATGATTTTGGAAATGTTGAGAGGACCTGGAAGTCAGTTTAAAAAGAGTCCACATAGGTTAAAAATGTGACAGGTTTGCTTCAAAAAGGAAATAAAAATTATGCTTAATTTAATAAAAGACTGTAAAAAGCCATGTGTCCATAATTATACTCAAAAGAAAAAAATTAGAACTTATTTTCCCTTCAAATACTTAGTACTTTATTCAAGTAAATTTTATTCAGAGAAGGAAAAATGTTGTTGTTGAAGTTTACATGTAGGGCTTTTTACAGGATGGGTTAAACATACAAAAGATAAGAGAATCTTAGTGGCATGAGAAAGACAAGACTCTCTTCCCGTGAAATATAAATAGGCTCATGAATCTTCCTGCCACCTCCTCAGCACCCACCCACTTACCGGACATTCATCTACTAAATTACTACCAAACATTAAGGAAGTGGGGCAAGGCATTCCTTTCATAGGTATGGGAGGACCTCCCACCTGACCCTGGGGCTTTAGGTTGTGGAAGAGGATTTAAAATTCTGAAGCCAAGTGGATTTTACCTTTTAAATAGACTTTAACTTGAGGGAGTATTTTAAATTTAAATTTAACTACTGGATGGAGGTTTACCAGCTGTTTTGAGGTTGATTGCTTTTTGCGATTACTAAAGATGCTGGATAAAGGCCAAGGATTCACATACTGAGCCTTCCTTTACCTTGTACCCGGAAGGTGAGGGCTGCAAGAATTGTCAACCCAAACCCACCTAATGCACTCCTGTTGAGCCTGTTTGCTCTGACCTTTCCCAGGGGATGAAATAAGAAAACAGTTCATTTACCACGCTTTTTTAAAAAATTTAAGTTTTTTGCTCTTTTCAAAGTTGTACATGATTTGAAGAGTTAACTAGTTTCAACAAGACTTCCCGTTCCCTCAAGGCAGCCACTTTCAATTTTTAGCTCATTCTTTGGTATTTACCTCCACCTGTCTAGATAACATGTTCATATTTCTACTTCTTGATATTTCGGTTAGCCATCATCTATTGAGTTCCCAATCGGAAGGTAAGGATTTAGCACACTCCTCTGCACTTCCACCGCACGTGTACACTCTTAGTCCTTTTATCCTGATACAGTTATAACATATTTTGCTCAACCTGCCCAATCAGCAGGATGTCATTGATGTAATAGATTAATGTGAAGTTCTGAAGGATGTCCAGAAGGTCCAGATCTCTCCAGACTATTTTATGACAGAGGGCAGGAATGTTAACATAGCCTTGGGCTAAACTGTAAATGTACACTTCTGTCTGTTTCATGGGAATGCCAACTGTTTCTGATCTTATGATTGGAACAGAAAAGAATGCATTCACTAAATCAATGATGTGTATCAAATACCTGGGGCTGTATTAGTCTACCCTAGCAAATATGCCACATCTGAGCATAGCAGCTGCCACCAGGGCTACCAATTGGTTGAGCTGGCAAGAAGGGTGATTGTTAAGCAAGGATTGCTTAGGGGAGAACTTGAGACCGTAAGGTAGCAGCTAGCAACTGCTAGCAGATATTATTTTGAAAACACGTGGTGTCCTTGAGTTTGCTACAGTTCAGAAAATTCAAGTTCTCTGTGATGCAGGAACATGTCTGAAACAACATACACAATGGCCACCTGGCTCCATTTTGGTTGCTTGAATACTAGTTACTTCATTTTGCTTTTTAAATGATCTTAAATATGTCATCAGGAGCTTTACAAGTTTCTATTAAAATGAGCATTTGGGATGGATATTGATTCTAAAATGGGTAGATTAGGGAGCAGTTTTCTGGGTTTAGAATTCCTGGCTTGGCAAGGGTAGAGGTCATCAACGCCCTGCAGATTTTTTTAGGATAAATATCATTCTAGGTGATTGCTTAAAGTCTTGTGTATCTAAATACCATTTGGTGACTCAAATTATATCTCCTGATCTCAATTCTCTACTGACCTCCAAACTTGAAATCTATTGGCTCAGTATCTCTATTTGCATGTGAAATATGCATCTCAATCTTTACGTCTAAGAACAATGGCCCCTCCCACCAAGCCCATCATTACCTCAATGTAATGAGGACAAACCACTATCCAACTGCTTTGGTTAAAAAAAAAAAAAAAAAAAAAATCCTTGTCTTTTTTTGTCTCTTTTTTCCCTATCAGCAGATCCTGTTGGCCTTACTTCAAAATACATCCTGAATCCTACCCGTTCTCAACATTTCCACTGCTACCACCTTATTCCAGGCCACCCTAATTTATTCCCTGGGCTGCTGGAATAGCCTCCTAGGAGATCTTACAGCTTGCACTTTTGAAGGTCAACAGTCTACCACCACAAGCAGCCGCTTTACAAATTACGCCACTCCCCAGCTCAAAACCATCAAATGACTCCCATCTCCTTACCCTGTTTAATCAGAGCCCCAACCATGTTACTAATCTCATTTACCACAATCATCACACCTATACTCACTGTGGTCTAAGCACCCTGGCTCCTTGCTTCCTCCCAGAACACCAAACACGTGAACCTTGAGGACTTCGGTAGCTTTTGCTCTTCTCCCTGTCTGGACCGTTCTTCCTGATTCCTCCAAAGCTGGCTGCACTTTCATTCAGCTCTCTACTCAAATGTCAAGACTACGTACCTAAAAGAGCATACTCCTTATTTCCTCTCCCTGTCACTCATGTCAAGCCGCTATGGAGCAGGGAATGCCTGGCACCTCAAAACACGCTTGGTTAAATGAATTTGGACTGAACTTATCGTGCTTCACTGCCACCCATGCTTTGTGAGGTCACCTCACCGAGGTAGGTATACAACAGACGGAAGCAGAAACCAGGTGAGGCCTGCCTCGCCGTTTTTGAGCCCGTTAGCAAGGGCTCATACAGGAACCCCTTGCAGCTAGCTCCCCCAGCCAGAGCTGGGCCAAGAATGCTCTTTCATTTCCTTGTCCGGTCGGGAACGGGAAGGGGTAAACGCGAGAAAATGAGGCGTGGAGGGGCTGAGGAGGGAGCCTCAGCTCCGCAGCATTCGGTTGAGAGTTGACTGTTATCTATGGCGGTGCTTCTTTTTACTGGATGGCCTGGGGGCTGAGGCTGCGATTCGGTACAGAAAGCTCAAGCGCAGATGAGCAATCGAGCCGGTCTGCCATTTTCCGAAACTAACTCCCGGGTAACCCCGCCCGAGTGTGTACGCATGAAACGGGGGCGGGACTTATTGTGAAGGCCTCGCTCCGGAAACCGCACCCTCGCTGGCGTCCTACCTTCGAGGATTCACAAAACGCAGAGCGAGACTTAACAGTCGGCAGCGAAAGCGCGCACTCGAGCGCCAATGAGAGCGGAAAGAGGGGAAACGCGCCTGAGGAACACTCTGTATGTCCAACAATGATTGGCTGGAGCCGTCCTCTCTTCTTTTTGGTATTGGCTGGACTGCCTTTCAGGTGGGTTTTTTTGTCTAGGTACTTCTGATTGGCTCCTCCTGGGCTGCGGGGGGCAGGATTGGGGATTGTTCATCACGGATTGGTGGATTTGAGCACCTGGCGGTAACTTCCCGAGCAAGAAGCCCGTCCCATCTCTCTGTCCCGTCTCCCGACCCGTACGCTACCTCCTCAACTCTCGCGCACGAATGGTTAAAAAAAAAAAAAGGATGCGAGGCTCGAGCCCGCCAGCCAGGCCTCTAGCTTCTAGCGCGCGCCCTCAGCGAGGACCCGCGTGAGCTGCCCGTGACGCTGCCTGCGCTGTTTGAAATTGCAGAATCCGTTACCAGCTTGGGGCAACTACCGTTCCGGCTGGTTCCGGAGCCCGTGCGTGCCAGGAGGGCTAGTGGCGGTCGTGAGGTGGCTCTAGCCTTTCGCGTCTCTGCAGCCTGGAGACTAGAACCGGCACTTTCGTAGGACGCCACCTCCAATCGCAGCGCTGGCGCGGGCGGAGGCTAAAACACAAGGGTCCTGAGACTGAGGAAAACGCGCCAAGTTCCCGTCGGCGGTGGAGTGAGGAAGACCCCAGCGGTTCGGGTGCCGGGCGAGCGGAGCTGCTTCTGGCGCTCCTTGCCGTCCCGGGGCGGGGACGGGGGCGGGCGCGGTTGGGCGCCGCTTCGGGGATGTAGTCGGTGCTGGCGCCAGAAAGGACCGAGCGGCAGCCCGGGTTCCCGCTCTTGAGAGCGAATGGTCACTCCCCTGCGGGGAGGGCGATCCGGCCAGCTTTTCCGTGGGTCGTGGGCCCCCGCAGGCTCGGGGCAGGGGCTCACCTGTCGTACCCGCCCTCAGCCCGGTTAGACTCGTCGGCGTCACCGCCGCGGACCTCGCTCTGGGCCATGACCAGGTAAGGAGGGCCCGTGGAGGAGGGGCCGGTGCCTGGGCGCCGCGGCAAGTTCGGCAGGAGTCCGAGGGGGCCGCGGGGAGGACCCCGGCTCCCTCGGTGCTGCGCCCCCGCCCAGCTGCCAGCCAAGCCGTCCGCGCAGCGGGCGGCGCCCCCTCCCGCCGCCGCTGGGGACTCAAGGCAGGTGCGGGCTGGGAGTAAATAGGCCAACTCCGCGAGCTGTGGTTCTGCTTAAAGACGCCGCCCGCCCGGCCGGTGCCGCGTTTGACGGGCACGGGCATCATCACCGTCCCGTCATCTTCTCACTTTCTTTTCCGTTCCTAGAGTTTGCGGGATAAGGAGAAGAAATGTTTGCGCTCACGTTGTTCTGTGTCGGTGATTGCTAAATTTTACCGAGCAGTTTAACTTACTTTTTCTCCAAGTATTTAGAAGGGCACGTGTCTTAAACCTTTGTCGAGGATGTTATTCTTGTTTTACATTTTTCGTGAAGTTGGGATTGAGTCGTCCCATCTTACAGAGGAAAAAACTTGAAACTAATGAGACTTAGTGTTCACACTGTCATTTGTCAAGAACATTTAATGTTCTATTGTTTTTTCTGCGAAACTTGATTTAGAGTTACGGGAGAAACATTTTTGATGTAACAACCCCCAATGATAAGGACAGCCAGGAGCAAGAAATGGTATAGCAGAAGATACGGCACCTGGTAAAATGTTATATTCTAGGTAATGTTAATGTTTAATCATTGCTTTGAGGAGCCCGGAGGGGTGGTTTATTGATTAGGATTGATAATGTTATTTCAGCTGCTTGGTCATTGTTTTTTTTAATATATTTATTTAAGTCCGGTTACTCTGTTAGAGAATCCAGTTTCCATCATTTATTAGAATTGGCTCCCAAGGAAAAACCTTTTACAAAAATCGCTAATGCCTAGAGATCCCTGACACTTCAGTGCAGGCTGGTTTATCATTCGTGATAGCATTTCATCAGTAGCATTAGTGGCCAGGAGAGTAAATTGAGTTGGAGGGGGGATGGGGAAATTGGTCGGCTTTCTAGTTATTCCTGAGTTGTCTCAAAAAGGTGGTTTCACTGCCGTGTCTGTCAGTGTTGTGAATTCCCAGTTCAGAGGCAGCCAGGTTTTCGCTTATGCTTAAGGATGAAATTTAGTTCGTGCTGTTAGTCTCTACCTATATTCTATTTTAAAGTCATTGCTGAGTTTTTGGACTCTTAGGTGATTTTCTGGTAATACTCGAGTCAGATAGTAATATCTTCCTAATGAAAAATAGGACTAAAGTGTAAAATAACTACCACAGATAGAGCCTTTTTTTTTTTAGTCCAAAAGTTTTATTTTAAAACAGGGAAGAAAGTTTGCACAAGGCAAACTTTTCTTCTTTCCTACTTAAAGCAGTATCTTAAAAAATTCTATAGTTAAAAGAAGTTTGGAAAGTCAGTATATTTTGGTTTCTAGTGCATAAGAATTTGATATACACAAAGTGCAGCAATTTTTTACACCATTATCCCAACTTTGCGTATAGCTTATTACTTTTCACACAAGTTTTTAGGTGTAAACTTAACACTAGATCTAGGCCTTTCCTTGTATGCAGATTATACTTTAAATAGACTTTATTTTGTATAACTAGAAAAGACATTGGAAGGAGAACTCAGTCACTTCTAGCACTCCTTGGATTTCCCATTCATCCCTCTGTTTCCCACCTTGTACTTAAGAATTAGAGATGATAGTTGCTCAGTGTTTCCTGAATGAACTAATAATAAAGTTTTTACCCCTTGATGATACTACTTTACCATTACTACTACTACTACCAGTAAAATGGGGTCTACTACTAAAATGGGGTATTTTGTGATGTGACCCTTAATCTAATAGCAGGCTAGTAAAAGTTCAGTGTCTTTTTTTTTGTTGTTTGAGAAAGTTAAGGACAAATGGCAACTCCTTCATATAAGCAATAAAACATTGACTGCCTGTTATTGGCAGGCATTAGATTTTCAAATACAAAGTTCTAATTAATACCATTCCTTGGTAAATTTGTTTTCAGAAATGATGATTTTATTGCCTACAGCCGATAACTGAAAACTAATAATCTTTTCTCTGATTAACAGATATGATTGGTGATTACAAGGTCCCTGTATAAATTAATTCTTGTCAACTCCTTGGGATTTGAAGAGAAAATGCCCGGTGTCATACCTAGTGAAAGTAATGGGCTTTCAAGAGGTAGTCCATCAAAAAAAAACAGACTTTCCTTGAAGTTTTTTCAGAAAAAGGAAACCAAGAGAGCCTTGGATTTCACAGACTCTCAAGAAAATGAAGAAAAAACTTCTGAATATAGAGGATCTGAAATGTATGTTATTTTCAGTATATTTCTGTACTTTTTAAGATTCCGCATCAGTGAAAAAGCAGTGAACTTGGATTGATATCTGCAGTCATGCTGACCTGATAGTCCATAGCGGGAGATAAAAAAGCACACATTAGGGAGACAAGTCTAGCAGTGTGTAATAGTAGAAACAGGATAAAACTGGTGGTTCCCCACAGGGATCACATCACAGTTCACATTATAACTCATTTAAATTGTGCTCAGCCGATTAGGCTAACTTCGAGAAATACTAATTGACTAAAATTATTTTTCAATTTAAATTTGATTTTAGTGCAACACACTTTATGTAAAGGTAAAGAAATTCATGGGGGACAGTTACCTGACATAAACTTTGTCTTTGTAGTCATACCTAGTATATGAATTCTCAAACCTGTTGGTGTACAATTGCAAATTATTATTTAAAATAAACTTAAAAATAAGAAATGCTTTTGATACAAATAAATCCTTCAGTGACTGAAAAGAAATCAGAACAAAATGGAATGCTTTACTCCACCAATAGTTGCTCTAGTTGGAGTCTATACTTGTCCGTATTCAGCACATAGGCACTCTGCTATATGACTAATGTAGATTTGCTCCCCTGTATAATTTCCTAATATTTACCAATAATCAGTTTAGGAGATTGTGTGAGAACCTTTTGCTTACCAGCATTCGTGCTTATAAATACCTTGAGGTATTAGAGTTATAGCTAGCAGCTGTAAAATAAATAAAAATGCTGTGAGGACTGTTTGTTAAACTGAGGTAAAAGAGTTATAAACTTGAACAATTCATGTTTAAGTGAGGAGCAGCTGTATAAGTATCTTCATAGACTCTGTTTCCTCTTAATCTTTTGTGAACAGAATCTGACTTAGATAGTGCAGCCTCTCCCAAATATTGTCATATTCAGGTTATTCCCAGCTTTCTATTCAGAGTTAAACTACTTGATTAAAATGTCCTGTTGGCTTAACAAATCATAGTACCAATTCTGCAACTTTCTGCTCTGTAAAATGGGATTAACAGTCCTTTAATGGAATTGTTTTGAAGCTTGTTGAGTGTAATATTTTTAAAGTGCTTGTAAAACTTTTATTCTGGGTGTATAGCAGTTTTTGCACCTGTACAGATTGTCTTAAAATGCCATCTGAATAAAATCCATATACTTTTCGGATCATACAACTTTTGGGAAAAGACTAAATCTAGGGAAGTAATATTTCCACTTGAATTCTACTTCCTTATCCCTTTCTCTTCTTTGTACTTAATAGTGATCAAGTTGTTCCTGCAGCACAGTCCTCAACTGTCAACTGTGAGAAGAGAGAAAACTTGTTACCGTTTGTGGGACTGAATAATCTCGGCAATACTTGTTATCTTAATAGTATACTTCAGGTAAGTTGACAATTTTTCTATATAATAAAACTTTAGTAGGCAAAGAATGATGTAACACTTAATATTTTCTGAGAATTCAGGTTATTGGAGGATTTCAGTTGTCCATAATACTGTCTTTGTCTTTGTAAATAAACCAGAATGGAGTAAAATAATCATGATTCTAAATTGCACATTACAAATTTCTGTTGAGATAAGAGAAAATGATATATTAAATAAAATTGGGATAGCAAAATTGAGTAGATGTTGATTAAATTGAAGATACCAAACTTTTAGTTTTTCTGTCCGATTCCTAATTCTACGGTGATATGTATTGTAACCCTTGGAACTATATCTGTTTTGTGTTGTATCTGATCAGGCTCAGTGCTTTGTTGCACTGAGGGAAGATAGCAGGCTACTGTAATGAAATAGAGAACAATTTTTGACACACATCTTAATCTCAGAATTTTAAGTAATGCACATATGAATATACTCTACAAAAAGCATGATAGTGTTTTAATGATTTTAGGTATATTGTTTGTTCAGTAAATACTTAAGACAATCTCACTTTATAGGTATTATATTTTTGTCCTGGTTTTAAATCTGGAGTGAAGCACTTATTTAATATTATTTCAAGGAAGAAAGAAGCCCTAAAAGATGAAGCCAGTCCAAAAGATAAGGTAAAAAATAAAATTAATGGAAATTCACTTGCTTAGAAATGAAAAAGTAATAAATACAGAGAGGATTTGGGAGGAGAATGACAAAGATTATTTCTCTTAACAAATTACATCTGAGAATTAAATTTCTCATTGGCAATTATTTTTCATTCTTGTGGGGTAAGTAGCTAACTTGATTACCCCCTTTTATAGTGTTTTCTCCAGTCCTCTAATTTACTGTTTACCAGTAAACATTGTCACACACACCACTGTCACAACATATCGTACCCTTTTACCCCGTTATTTATCTGCTGTTTTCAAGTTGACTCACTTTTACTATTTAAATAAATTTAAAGAAACCTTTGACTTACGTAATTAGAAAACCATTATAACCCACATAATAGAAAGTAACCAAAAATATGCTTAAAATTTTTTTAAGTTTATTTTGTATACCTCCAGAAAATTAGTGTTAGAAATTAGATTTAGAAAAGCTAGTGTTGTCTAGTGAGAAAAAGAAGGGGGAAGGTACTTAATTTGTGCAAAAATTAAAATGTTCATGTGTTTCTTGACAGGGAAGTTGCAAAGAAGATTCTTCAGCAAGTTATGAACTAATATGCAGCTTACAGTCCTTGATCATTTCAGTCGAACAGCTTCAGGCTAGTTTTCTCTTAAATCCAGAGAAATATACTGATGAACTTGCTACTCAGCCAAGGCGACTACTTAACACACTCAGGTATAGTCTATTATATAATTTTAGGATTCCAGTTTAGCTCATTCTCTCTTTGGAGGAGAGTGACATGTGAACAAATGGGGGGAATAAAGGCCAAGGAAAATACACACTACAGATCTACAGTGCTTAATATCCCAGAGGCTCCAAAGACTGGAAATTTTTTCTCACAGTTGGTACTAAATTCATTAAATCTGAATTTGTGTGAGGCTGTTTATAGTCTTTATTCATATTTATCTGCAATGTGAATATTCATATTCTTTTCTGTAGAAGTAGTAATGTGTGTAATTATGGGATACTGCCCCTATTATGTTGGTGATACATATTTTACCTATGTGCCAGATTCTTTTTTAATCTGAAAATTCCTGAATTACCAAACACATTTGGTCCTAAGGATTTCAGATAGGAATTATAGGTCTATATTCAAAATACGTTATGTAAAAGAACTGTAAATTCCAAGTATTCTATTTTTGTTGTATGTACTTAGAAGAGAAATATTAGTTAACTGGATTAGATTTCTTTGTAGTATTATCTTAAAAAATGAAACTTTATCCTATATACAGAATAGCCTTATCCAAAATACTACAGGGTTTAAGTCTTTAAAAAATTATTTAATCGTTTAGGTTAGGAATAGACCTAGATGTAACACATTGCCATACATTTGTTAAGAGGCAGTGTAGCGTGGTGTCTAGGAGCAGGTTTGAATCCTGACTTCTGCATCTCTGTGACCTTGAGCAAGTTATCTGTAAATAGTGGTGATATGGTACTTACCTCATAAGGTTATTGTGAGAATTATACAAATAATATAAAAAGTATTTTGAGGGAATTCCCTGGTAGTCCAGTGGTTAAGACTCTGTGCTTTCACTGTTGAGGGCTGGGCTTCGATCCCTGGTCGGAGAAGTAAGATGCCACATGCCATGTGGCAAGGCCAAAAAAAATTTATATATATATGGCATTTTGCATAAAGCATGGTACACAGTAAATACTGTATACGTATTAGCTATTAACAATAATATTTATAAGATCAGAGTATTTATGATAATGAAAATCAGGTTAAGTTTGTTTTTAGTTACACGTTTAGGTAAGGAGTTTCAAATTAGTAGCTGAATTAAATGTTTTTGGACTTTCAAATAATTTATGATATCCCCATAAATGAATTCATTTCTGTATGTAGAGGTGGTTTTTGTTTTGGTATTGTATCTTCAAAACTGGAATAGATGAAATGGAAATTTTTATTTATAGGGAACTCAACCCTATGTATGAAGGATATCTACAGCATGATGCACAGGAAGTATTACAGTGTATTTTGGGAAACATTCAAGAAACATGCCAACTCCTAAAAAAAGAAGTAAAAAATGTGGCAGAGTTATCTACTAAGGTAGAAGAAAAACTTCAGAAAGAGGAAATGAGTGGTAATAACAGCATGGAGATGGATAGTATGAGGCATTGTGAAGACTATAAAGAAAAATTGCCAAAAGTAAATGGGAAAAGAAAAAGCGACACTGAATTTGGTAACATGAAGAAAAAAGTTAAAGTCTCTAAGGAACACCAGTCTTTGGAAGAAAACCAGAGACAAACCAGATCAAAAAGAAAAGCTACAGTTGATTCATTAGATATTCCTGCTAAAATAATCCCCAAGTACATTTCTGAAAATGAGAGTGCAAGACCCTCACAAAAGAAATCAAGAGTTAAAATAAACTGGTTAAAGTCTGCAGCTAAGCAACCCAGCATTATTTCTAAATTCTGTAGTCTGGGTAAAATAACAACAAACCAAGAATCCAAAGGACAGTGTAAAGAAAATGAATATGATCTTGAAGAGGACTTGGGGAAGTATGAGAATGATAATACAGCTAATGGTTGTGGACTTGAATCTCCAGGGAATAATGTTATGCCTGCTAATGAAGTTAAGCCCATAAACAAAGGTCAGTATAATTTATTCTTGGACATTGATAGGTAGGATTAACAGCTGCAGAATTGAATTTTCTCTTCTTAGATCCATATACAGTATACTATCTGGCTAAAGTTTTAAGAGAAATTTAACACAATGTGAACTGGCGTTTCAAGCACTACACTTACATGTATTTTTTGTGTGTATAAATCTCACTAATTTTAAGGTAATAGTAATTTATGTTTATAAACTAGGAGAGTTCATCTTAATGGCAAGAGAATATTTTACCCCTTTATATATACAGTATTTGACATAAACTCATGAAAAATTGCATTTGCTAAATAGTTATACCATACTGGATTTCTGCTTAGGTTCACACAGATCTCAGGGAAAATTTGTAGAACTTACATGACTAAATTTCATCCTTTGGGGTATCTTTAGGAAGGGAGTTAAGAAGACACACATGTGTTGAAACTGTCTTTTTTTAGAGATAACAGTAATTAATATTCAAAATTATCTTTACAGGGAGTTTATATTTCATGAATAAGTCACCTCTTAATGCCAATAAACAAGTTTGAGATATGAAAATCAGCCTTTTAGCCATGATATACTTTAAATGGAATAATGGTTATTTGGGCTGTACTGAAAAATTCGTCTGTATAGATTTGTGTTTTCCTTTTTTTGTTTTAGGTGCAGAGCAAATTGGTTTTGAGCTAGTGGAGAAATTATTTCAAGGTCAGCTGGTATTAAGGACTCGTTGCTTAGAATGTGAAAGTTTAACAGAAAGAAGAGAAGATTTTCAAGACATCAGTGTACCAGTGCAAGAAGATGAGCTTTCCAAAGTAGAGGAGAGTTCTGAAAGTAAGCAAAATTGGAGGCTTGCATGGACTATGGAATAATTAGAGTTTTCCTCAACAAAACACAGTCTAATAAGTAGCTTGTATAGTTATTAAGAAAAAACTTTTATGTCTTTGGTATAATAAAATCTTTCTGCCTGTATAGCTACACTTGTCAATAGTTATTAGCATTTGGAAAATTCTGGCATCGTTATTTTTTTACTTTTAATTTTTTTTGCGGTACGCGGGCCTCTCACTGTTGTGGCCACTCCCTTTGCGGAGCACAGGCTCCGGACACGCAGGCTCAGCGGCCATGGCTCACGGGCCCAGCCGCTCCGCGGCATGTGGGATCCTCCTGGACTGTAGCACGAACCCATGTCCCCTGCATCGGCAGGCGGACTCTGAACTACTGCGCCACCAGGGAAGCCCTGGCATCTTTATTTTGATGTGTAGAGTATGTTATAATGGGAAAATGAAATGCTTTACCAAGTTAATTTTTGGGTACCTGAATCTCAGAGCTACTGAGGATATTTTTGTTAACACCATATTTGAGCCAGTGTTTTTTCTTGTATGAACCACAAAAAGTGTAGTAATGCCATGGGAAGTGATCATGAGACTGGTTTACTTGTTCAGATAATGTAAATTGACTATTAAATATAAAGTCTTTCTCACATGGAGTCAGAGGGTAGGGCTTATATTGATTTTGCTGTCCGTGACCTCAATATTTTTTGGCTGACCAGATATAAATATTTAGAGGTATGTGCACTGTCGATGAACTTACAAGTTTGTGAAACTAAAAAAAAGAAATCTCTTTAGTTATTATTTGGGGAGGATTAGTCAATTAAAATTGTATGCTAATTCTGAACATAAAAATTTGTGGCTTAAGTTTTTAATTTCTGACAGATTTTTCATTTGTGAGTGACAGGATTCTCTTGTGTAGTTTCTCCAGAGCCAAAAACAGAAATGAAGACCCTGAGATGGGCAATTTCACAGTTTGCTTCAGTGGAGAGGATTGTAGGAGAAGATAAATATTTCTGTGAAAATTGCCATCATTATACTGAAGCTGAACGAAGTCTTTTGTTTGACAAAATGCCTGAAGTTATAACTATTCATTTGAAGTGCTTTGCTGCTAGTGGCTTGGAGTGAGTATTCTAAAGTTTTGTTCAAAATGCTACGATAGTAAGGAAACAACAGTACAATAGTGTAATAGAAACTACTGAAATGAAGTAATTTACAAATATTGCCTTAGAAAAGTTTATTGTTTTCTTAAGTTTCCCTGTAAAAACGCATCAAGTTTAAATCCTTCTGGTATGAATGCATATGATTTGTTCACACATTTTTCATTTTCATTCCTTATTTGATTATTTTAATTAATTGATTAAAGCAGGGAACAAATTTCATACATACATCAACATTTTTTTGAGGTGAGCAAAAGAGCAAAATTATTTTAGTTTTAAGGTAAGTAAGCCAGGAAATAAAACTAGTCTGAACAATTTGAGAGATTCTTCTGTAGTTGAAAATTTAAATATCTGAAAGGAATAATAAATATTAAAATGCCAGTTACATTTTAGATAGTCTGACTTTTTCTGACATGTATACATGTCATTGTAGATTTTATTCCTTTCTATATTAATCAGTTGTTTGAAATTACCACGAGAGCTTACCAGTAGCTCTCCACACATTTTCTTATGCCAGAAGATGACAGGGTCCTTTCTTTCAATGGCTTTTTCCTTTGCTACAGTACAATTTTATTTTTTGTCCCCAAATCTTGGTTGTAGAGACAGACTTCACATTAAAATGACTTACTAAGTATAAAGGAAAAGGATTTTGAAGATCAGTGTTTTTTTTTTAATGCCATTTATTTTCTTATTGCACAAAATTAGGAAAATAAAGAAAATTAAGGGGGGAAGTGCCATATATCCTTCACAGAAGCACCTGAATATTAGTACTTATTTCAGTATTCTTTGTGTAAGTATTATACAAAATTGGGGTCTCGTTTTTTACTTTGTGTTTTATTCATATGAGCAGTAAATATTAAGGGTTCATTCAGACTTACTTGGTTTCACATTGGGGGTAAAACTGAATATATATGAAGTGGAATCCCAGAAAACCTTTTTTTTCCCCCCTTCCAAAGGTTTGATTGTTATGGTGGTGGACTTTCCAAGATCAACACTCCTTTACTGACACCTCTTAAACTGTCACTAGAAGAATGGAGCACAAAGCCAACCAACGACAGCTATGGATTATTTGCAGTTGTGATGCATAGTGGCATTACAATTAGTAGTGGGCATTATACTGCTTCTGTTAAAGTCACTGACCTTAACAGTTTAGAACTAGATAAGGAAAATTTTGTGATCGACCAAATGTGTGATATAGGTAAGCCAGAACCATTGAATGAGGAGGAAGCAAGGGGTGTGGTCGAAAACTATGACGATGAAGAAGTGTCGATTAGAGTCAGTGGAAATACCCAGCCAAGTAAAGTTTTGAACAAAAAAAATGTAGAAGCTATTGGACTTCTTGGAGGACAAAAGAGTAAAGCAGATTATGAGTTATACAACAAAGCATCTAATCCTGATAAAGTTGCCAGTACAGCATTTGCTGAAAATAGAAATTCTGAGACTAACAATACTAATGGGACCCATGAATCTGATAGAAACAAGGAATCCAATGACCAAACAGGCATTAACATGAGTGGTTTTGAAAACAAAATTTCATATGTAGTGCAAAGCTTAAAGGAGTATGAGGGGAAGTGGTTGCTTTTTGATGATTCTGAAGTGAAAGTTACTGAAGAGAAGGACTTTTTAAATTCTCTTTCCCCTTCTACATCTCCTACATCTACTCCTTACTTGCTATTTTATAAGAAATTATAGAGTGAGTGTATTTTCCTTGTGTATATATTAAACAGACCTGGACAAACATTGGTAAATTGATTACATCAAAAAGTCTTTAGCTTATCTTTTGAAGCTATTGGATATTATTGGTTTCTCTGGGTTTTTATATAAATAGTAAAAATTTGAGTTATTGAAATCCATGTTAATTTTTAGAATTCATTTTCCTTAGTGGAGACTAGTGATTGATGCATTAGCTTCTGGGAACAAACTTGTATAGGTTCTTAACTGAATTATTCAAAATGGAAGCATTTAAACACTTTGAATTTACACCTATCTTTTGTGTTTGCTTTTTCAAATAAAGTGCTTGTATTTGTATCTCCATATTTTGGAGTACTTATCTACATGATGTTTATAGGTTCTGTGGTTTTTCAGCTAAGAAGCAGAATCTCATTTCAGTACATTTAGTTTTGTAAGTCATAAAGCCAGATCTTGGATGGGCTGTATTAGAGGCACGTGTATGTATTCACAATAGTGCACATTTTGTGCCTTCAATCACTTTGAAAAGCGTCTCAGAAAACCTGAAGAGTCAGTCCTCTTCTATCTTCACAAGAATTTTATATGTATTTATGAAAATGATTCTGTACCCTAGTAAATCTTTTTCAGTGTGGACTAATTTGTATCTCTTCATAGTCATACTCTGCACGATCTGTATATAATGCATCGAACTTAGAGGTGTGACCTTAAATTTAACTTTTTTAAAAAAACCAGGAGGTCAATAAAATTTAAACTGCTTAACAACTGTGTATACAAATGCTTGAGGATTTTTTTACTTGCATATTTTTTACCATAAATATAGCTGGATTCTCTTAAAAAAGTGTGTGTATATACACATACTATACACACATATATATACATAGAAGAGAATAAACATGCATAATTACCTTTAATAATACTTTCTGACATTTGGAGGTGAAGAAATTGTATTTCAAATAGGAGAAATTGTGCTTAGTCCATCTAAATTGTCATACCTAGATACCCTTTAGACATATAACTATGGAATCCAAAACTGGAGAACTTAAGGTGAGGCTTTGGGCACACAAAAAACTTGGTCATATTTTCACTTTAAATATATTAAATTGGTAAATGATCGATTATGACTTGTTAAAGGACATTCATGATATTAAGAATATGAAATATAATTCCAAAGAATAGATAACTCTTGGAATAACACTGTTATACACTACTTCAACAAATAAGAAAGAGTACCTGTCAACTAATAAACTACACAGTTAATGTCTTACACATTCTTTCACAAGATGGTGTGATGTAAAAAGTCACAGTCCTTGCCACTTTCTATGTTCAGGATCACTAATGGAACTTTTAAAAAGGAACAGCCCTGAACACTAACCATAAGCAGCTGAGGGAGT
This sequence comes from Aethalodelphis obliquidens, assembly GCF_003676395.1. Taxonomy (NCBI): domain Eukaryota; kingdom Metazoa; phylum Chordata; class Mammalia; order Artiodactyla; family Delphinidae; genus Aethalodelphis; species Aethalodelphis obliquidens. The sequence continues at coordinate 187,643 of NW_020837957.1, forward strand.
AGGAGTCACTAACAGAACTTTTAAAATGAAACAGCCTTGAACACTACTCATAAGCTTCTGATGGAGAAGTTCTAGGATAGAACTAGGGCTTCTGTAACACTCAAGAGACAGCCCAGAACTATACTAGTTAAGAACTAGTGTAGATTTCTGATACGAGAAAGTTTGTTTTAAGAAAATTGAAGAACACGGTAAGTTAGGAAGGAAATGTTCAGTTACACCAGTGTTTTAAGAGAGGAATCCTCTTCTGATTTCACGTCAGACAATTAGTCTGATAATTAAATCGTAATTATATAAATCTTAAAGTTCTTGATATTGTCCCTGAGGTGACAATCCAAACTCTTACACAGGTGTAACTTTATGAGAAATTACCTAGGAATTACTTAATATTCTTCCCCCCACCCCCACCCTAAAGAGGGAGAGAGTATGTAAATAAGTTACCTTTTCTTTTCTGTTTGCTTTAAAGAGTTTCCGTTCTTGACTCTGCCTTTCCTTACTGACCATCTGGATCCTCTGTTCCCAAATATATATTTTTGAGGTTATGCTTTTCTGACTCCTAGTTCACCTGTTGTGGTCCACCTGTAGACTCACCTGAAAAACCTTTCTGTGATTCGGTCTTTGAATTGATGTAGATAAGAGGAATCTGAGATAATACTGCCTGTTGTAAAGGTAGGCTGGAGCGGGGAATATTAGCCGTCACATCTACGCTCTCAGGAGAATGAAGGTACCATATTCGATCAGTTCTTAAGTGATTCATGTAAGTGATCAGTAGATCAAAGGGGTAGATTACAAGTGATACCTTTCTATAAGTTACAATACTGCACAAAGAAAAAATGTTCAAACACTTCAAGAAATGCACTTCCTTGGAAAAACTTGCCAAATAATTGAAATATATGTTGGGAAAAAACCTGCATTAGTCTTTCATATCATAAAGTTACAATTTTAAATTAATTAGCTCTTAATTAACAGCTAATTTTACCTTTTATACATACACTTTGTAAAATCTATACAAGTATCAAAAAATAACTATACCTTATTCAGCTGGTAGATTAAAATCAAACACCAGCTCTCTGTTATTTTTATGGGGATGTAAGATAAGTTTAAAGCAGATTTCTAATTTACCAGTTTAGAATACTAAAAACTGATGAAGTGACTGTCTTGTTTAATTTAAAACAGGAATCATTCATTTTAGTTGCTACGGGTCTGCTTATACTACTATCATTACTATAATAAGACTGAGAGTCAAACTACTGTCACTGGTATTAGCTATCCCAGTATGTAATCGTTGTTTATAGATAGAAGTTATCAGGTAAAGTTTCTTCTGCAATTCTAAATCCCTTTTTTGTGTGCCTAAATGGAAAATACCTTAGAAACCAGTTTTAAGACTTTACAAACCAGTTATCAATAATTTATTTCCACCCATTAATTTATTCATTTATTTAATTTTGGGGCTATTATCTGGGCCCATAAAGTGTCAATTATGATTTTCATTTTGCTATTTTTGGAACTGTTTCTTGAATCAACTAACTTATTCTCTGCTTTTGTCAGTAAAAAAATTTTTTTTAGTCTCAGTAAAATTAGTGTAAACATTCACATATTTAATAGTACCTTTAAAATAAGAATTACTACATTTAAAATGGTTCCAAAACGAATCTATAAATGGTAATATAAATTAAAAAATACAAACTTAAAGTAAATAAATTTAACATTAGCTATGGTATAAATAATGGTAAATGTAAGTGTACCTTTGAGTCATTAAAATGTCTTAAAAAAGATAACAGCATATTACCAGAACATTAGAAACCACAGCCATGATTCTCAAACTTCAGCGATCGCCATTTGATATTGTTTGGCCACTGCATTCTTCCATGAGTAAATTAATGCTATAATTTCCAGAATTAAGTCCCAAGTCTTTTTCAAAAGTTCTTAAATTCTTTTCACACTCAATGTTGAATACATGGCTTTTTTCAAATGAATAAAACAAGTGCATTTATATTAGAGATCCATTTTGCGCAGGCTCATTCGACTGAAGGAATCCCTGGAGAGAAAATGAAAGGATATAGTTATAAGTAAACAGTTTTTATATAATCCTGTAAAATATGTTTACATGCTTTCTTTCTGCCAATTATCTCAAAGTTTTGCCACCAAAAGCTTATTGACTTTAGAACTTTTTTGCCACCAAAGCTCTTTTAACACTTCAAGTTACATGCTTATCCTACACACTCTGCCTTATATATTCTAACTTGTAGAGTTCTCTATAGATTAGAAGTATATTATAGTAAACACTCTATCCAAGTCCATTGATCATTTATTCATTTGTCCAGAAGATATATTAGATATTATGATTAAACAAGAACTAAGGGATAATGGGAGAGATTTAAGGAAAAGATTTACTTGGGGTTATTAAAAGGCAAAATGCAAGTGTTTTACTTAAAATATTAAATTCTAAGTCTTAAATCAGTGGTTCTCAATTTTTGGGGATTTAGGTCCTTTATACACTCTTAAAAATTGAGGACCCCCCAAGGAAGCTTTTGTTTATGGATTATATATTGATATTTACCATATTAGAAATTAAAACTAAGAACATTTAAAATTATTTTATAAAATAACCCGTCACATGTTACTGTAAACAGCACTGTTTATTAAAAGTAATTTGCAACAGTTTTAGAAGAGTGGCATTCTTACATATTTAACATCTGGCTTAAAAAGCCTAAATTCTTTTTTTTCTGGTACGCGGGCCTCTCCCGTTGCAGAGCACAGGCACCGGACGCGCAGGCCCAGTGGCCAGAGTTCACGGGCCCAGCCGCTCCGTGGCATGTGGGATCTTCCCGGACCAGGGCACGAACCCGTGTCCCCTGCATCGGCAGGCAGACTCTCAACCACTGCGCCACCAGGGAAGTCCCTAGATTCTTAATATCTGCTTCTGCATTCAATCTTTTACATGGCACGTAGTCTCTGGGAAAGTCCACTGTACTCTCATGAGAGAATGAGCATGAAAAAAATATTTGGCATTAATATGAAAATTTGTTTTGACTCAGGAACCTCCTGAAAAGGTCTGAGGTACCCGTTGCATGGGTCCCAGATTATACCGTGAGAACCACCATCTTAAAACTTCCTAAGCTTTCTGCAAAATAATATTCCAGATTTTGTAAATCAGCAAAATAAAAAGTTCAAGTTCTATGGGAATTTTATTTTCTAAGTGCTGAAGAAATTAAGACTGAAGAGGATAATTCTTCAATACTTCTTAATGTATTTTCCTTTTTCCTTAAGCTGGTTTGTTTTGCTTATCTTTCCTGCCATTAACGTGAATAGTCTCTTAAGGTTTCCAATCTCCAGGAAAGGAGAGGACAGGTACAAAGAGATCATGTTCAGCTTTGAATCCTGAAGCTTGGTTTTTTCTTGGAAAATAGCAGTCTTAAAAGAGTGTTCATCAAGAAAAAGGATTTTCTAAATTTCAAAAAACTGCCTGCAAATATTAAGAACTAAAGCTTGGAGGAATAACCATCAGAGAGGAAGGCAAAACTCAGGGTAATGGTGTAATGGAAAGCTTCTTTCAGATAGGAACAATATTGTCCATTGAAAGGAGCTGGAGAGATTTGATGGAAGTGAGACTACCATTAGAAGACTTCCTGACTACTCCAGGGACCCAGCACCCCATCCCAGGACCTCTGACCAATGACTGTAAGACTGGCGGAGGTGGGTAGAGCAGCAAGAAGTAAGAAATTCCAAAAAGATTGAAAGGGAAGCCCAAAGTGGAGGGAACTAGAGTTGTTTCCCATCAAGAATTTCAAGAGGAAACCACCCAGGTGTCTTGCATCACTGTAAGGATGGTGGAAGCAAAATATAATATATTCTGCCAGAGAAAGGATCTAAAACAGGCCTCCTCGTCTCCTGTTCCTGTAGATGGTCTATCTACATGCTCCCTGTAGGGGACAAGACATACCAAGCAGGCACTTGGTATACATTTTCAGAGGCCTAGAAGTACACAAATATTAGATCACTGAAGAACAGGGAATATTCTCATTTGATCAAATAGCCAGTTAAACTTTCTTCTGTAGTATATTATACTTTGCATTTACATTCCATTTATATAAGCAACTTCAAAGACCTTCCAAATATTAATTGATCAGGTAAGTACAATTTAATAGCTTCACTGCCATAATTCAAAGAAAAGTGTGGTAAAATACTGGTGCCACAACAATTCAATAGATGTATGTACATTTGGATTTCAAAATGCAAAGAAGGCAGTTTACATGCCCTGTCTGGAATTCAGGGGTTAAAAGGATAAGTACTGTCCTTGGAACTTCACATGCCATTTAATTTCCACAACAACCTCTTCAAGGTATTATTTTACAGAGGAGAAATCTAAGATTAAATGATCTGCTCAAGTAGAATTATGGTCAGTTGTAGAAAATTCCAGGTTACTTCCACTTCTAATTTTATTTGTCACAATTAGAAAGTGAAGAAAAATAGTGAAGTCGTCTTGATACTCAGTGGGGTTATCTGTTTTAATACAAATCTAGAAGAACATACTCTATACTATTTACTGTCAGGGATAAAGGAAATGAATACCTGGCTTCAAGTATATTCTAGCAAATTCTCTCATAGAAATACCAGAAAGTGTGACAGGACATTAAAAGGAACAGTTCTAGGAGGCCAGACTTATTATGTGTGGTTTCCTGGTTAGTACGAGTTCTTAAAACAGCTTTATTATTCTCTTTATTACAGAAAGAACTGACTTTTATCTTGTAGGCTGATTCAGGTATAGATGATGAAAGGCTTACATAAGTTGAACTTGTTAGGTTTCAGAAGACAATATTTGAAACCATTTAATAAAAGTTAAATAAATTCACTTTTAAATAGTTAAAGCAGATTTCATTTTTCTGAAGATATCCAAAGTAATAGAAAAAATAAGCATACCTGTGGCAGGTAACAGGTAATATTGCCTTGTATAACTGAGGGATCTTTCTGTTTATCAGAGGCTGTAGGGCCTCTTTAAGGCGATGATAGTTTCTCTCCAGTTCCCTTTGATACTCCTTTTGATCTGGCCCAATTAAGCTCTTATTTTTTCTTAAGGCATCCTCACACCTAGGAAAAACAGTGTATTATCAAAAGAGTTCTTCTGGCATACTTTCAGGGCAGGCATATATATATATATATATTCACCATGACAAGGACATTGAGTTTTTCGGTTGTATGTAAAACATCCTCTCTTGCAATTAAGTTTAAAGCAGGGAACAGATGATCAACAGAGTTTCTTTAAAATCTAACATCCGCTTCCAGTTTTCACAGTTGAAAATTATATATACTTTAATATTAAATCTGACACCCTTTTTTCCCCCACATATCACCACTAGACTAAAAGTTCTTTAAGGGATGTAACCGTACTCATTTATGTAGCAACAATGGCATCTCGTACAGTGGTTTGCCTTTATTCAAATAAATGTTTCTTAACAACTGAATAGATCTGATAATATCTTTTATCCAACTTATTCAGATATTTAAGAAAAAATATCTGGACTCCAATAGATAAATGGAAAAAGCGTGTTTTAAAAAAAGTATACATATCAATACTTGTAGAATGCAGCTAGAGTGATACTTAGAGGAAAACATATAGCCTTAAATGCTTATATTAAGGAAAGAAGACTAAAACTGAAGAGCTAACAAGCAACTTAAAAAGAACAGAATAAACCCAAAGTATAAGGAAGGGAATAAAATTTTAAAGTATGATAGCTCTATACTAAAAAATGCAAAAGTTGGTTGTCAGAAAAATCTAAAAAAATAGACTAAGCTCTGGCAAGAATAAATGAGAAACGGCCAAGTATCCTCTTCTAGAAATAAAAAATGGGACATAAATTCAAATACAGCATAAGTTTATAAAGGCACAGAGGATATTACGTACAATTTAATGCAAATAAATATGAAATTCTACTTTTCTAGATCAATTACCAAAAACATTAAGCAACAAATATGAATAAAATTTATTAAACAAAAATATGAATAATGCTAAAACCATCAAATCAGTCAAATCACAAATCTACCCACAAAGAAAACATAAACATGCAAATTCTACTAAACATTCTAAGGACAGATAATCCCTTTGTAACACAACTATTCCAGAGTATATAAACTATTCCAGGGTATAGGGGGAAAAAAAAACTATTCCTGAGAAGAGTTTCAAACTCATTTTTCAAGGTTGGGATACCAAAACCTAATGGGGGCTATAAGAAAATACTTGTAATTCAATCTCACCCATGAAAACAGTTGCAAAACTCCCAAACAAAATACTATGAAACTGTTCTAACACCATATTACATCCCTACTCCCCACATACAACCCACCTGATAAAATTTTAAAATTTGTCATGATAAACTTTTAGCATAACTACAAACAGGTAGGAACTTGTTTCACCTAATTAAAAATATCTACAAAAACATGAAGAAAACATTATACTCAATGACGAAAAAATTTCTTTTAGATCAGAAACAAGAAAATGATGTCCTCTATCACTATCCCCATTCAACACAGTAATGGAGGTCCTAAACATTACTGTAAGAAAGAGATTCTACAGACAAATTATTAGAATTAACAAGTGAATTTGGCAGTATTCTCATGTAAAGCATATAAAATTCAACTACATTTCTGTATGCCAGCAAACAGAAAATATAATTTTAAAAGATACCATTAACAAAAGTATAAAAATATTAAATACCAAAGAATAAGTCAAAAGATACGTAAGGCCTCTACAAAAAAAATAAAAAAAAAAACATTCAGAAGATCTAAGTAAACGGAGAAGTATACTGTATTCATGGACTGGAAGAGTCAATTCTCTTCCAGTTGATCTATAGATTCAGATTCAGGTTATTATTTGGGGTGGGGTAGAGGGAGAGATATATTGATTCTAAAATTTGAAATTTATATCAAAAGGAAAAGGGCCAAAAGTAGTCCTTGAACAAAATGAGAGGAACTGCTCTATCATATATGGAAGTTTATTATAAAGCTGCAGTAATTAAAACACCATAATATTAGTTCAAGGAGAGATAAGTAAACAGTGGAAGAAAACAAAGATCCTAGAAACAGATGCACACAAAGTGAGCACTTGATGTGTAATAGTGCAAAGCAGTGGAGAAAGGCTAATCTTTGAAATAAGTGGTGCTGGGTCAACTGCACATCCATATGGGAACAGAAATCTGACCCCTATCTTACATCATATATTCAGTTACCAGTACAGACAAAAGTCAAACTGATCCCTTCCTTGAACCATATACAAAAATCAAATTTAAGCAGATTTTTTTAAAAAGTAAAAAGGCCTTTTTTGCCTTCTTGCCCTTTTGTTTAGGCTATATTGAATTTTAGAGATACCATTATATTGACTTTTTAGAAGTCAACATAGAATGTTACTCTGACCTCAGGTAAAAAATTTCTTAAGACACAAGAAGCAATAGTCATAACAGAAAAGACTGAATCATTTAACTATATTAAAGTTAACAACTTCTGTTTATTAAAAAAAAGGTGCTAAGCCCCAAATTCAGAGAAGGTGTCTATGATATTTACAAATGATAAAGCATTACATATCCAAGAATATGTAAATACTCTTAGAAATCTGTAAGGAAAAGAATCCAATAGGAAATGGCAAAAAAAACCAAAAAAAAAATAACTTGAACATACAACTTTACATCTTGCACATGACAAGATGTCCAACCTCACTGGTAATCAGGGAAATGCAAATTTAATCCATAATCACATAATCATTTCACACCCACAAGATTGGTAAAAAACTGTCAGACAATATCAAATATTGGTGAGGTTACATAGCAATAAGAACTCTCTCAAACACTACTGGTGAGAATGTAAATCTGGCTTCACACTTTGGAAAAAGATGTGACATTATCTGGTTGAAGTAGAACCTATGAACCAACAACACTACTCTTGGGTATATAAGCCCTAGGCTATCTCTTGTACCTCCAGAAGTAGGTAAAGAAATATTTGAATAGTATTCTTTGTAACTAAAAAACAACAAAAAACAAAAACCAGGAGACAGCCAAGATGTCCATCCACAGAAGAATGAATAAATCATGGCACATCCATTCAATGAAACATATAAAATAAATAAAGCAACATTTATTACAGCAATATCTCACAAACATTAAAAATAGCAAGTTACAGAAGAATATGTACACTCCATTTATAAAAGTTAAAAAAACATGCAAAACTAAATAGTGTAATAGGGGATATATTCATTTATGATAAAACTATGAAAACAATAAGGAAAATGACAAATATGAAATTCATGTAGTGGTTACCTCTGAAGGAAGGGAGGGTGATAATATCAGAAAAGGGCATGTGAGGAGGGATCTCAAAGCAATGATAATGCTCTATTTCTTAAAAGCTGGGTGGCAGGTACATGACTTTTTTCTCCCTATTCTTTAATAGCAAATGTTATAAATACTATTTTGAATCTACTCGAGATTTAATGAAAACAAGTTTTAAATGCTAAGCCCCAAAATATAAAGAGTAAATACAAGAAAAAGTGTTTATTGTTTTTAGGAATAAAAGATTGCAAATTGAAGTACCATTTAAACTGATTAACAAGAAACACCCTATTTAAATGGCATTACTTAAAGTAAGGTGTACTGTGACTAGTACACTTGCATTCTTGGCACTGTTAATATTTAGAACCTTTTTGGAATAGACTACATATGAGGGGCCAATAAAAATGTTTATGTACTTTGGCTCAGTCATCTCATGCTTAATATTTTAATTCAACAAAAGAAAAACGATACATTTGTTAACTATACCACACTTAAATTCAACATAAATTCAGACATTTGATGAGATAATATAACTATTAGAATAACAGTTTTAACTTTAATTGAAAAATAAGAATTTAAGATAATATGTATATTATAACTGAACTATGGTAAAATATATATGCATATTGGCATAAAAATATATACACACAAAAATTAAAAAGGCAGTATTGGCTATGACTTGTAAGGTTTATATCATGTAGTTTGTTTTGTTTTTTTCCTTTTTGTAATTTAAAAGGAGAAAACCTTCTCTGTGGTAACCCTTAAGAAGACCTGCAGACTACAGGACTTCATTACCCTATACTAAATATACACAAAGAGGAGGACATTTGTTTTAGAATCGTAGTCATGGTAAAAATTCCAAAATAATAGCAAGAAAATAAGCATCTATTATTAAATGTCTATGACCTAAAGAAGTATGTATTGTTTCAAGATCATCTGGCTCACAAGCACAGCAGGGATATTTTGATTCTTATTTGAAACCTCCCAAATAATAAAATTAATGTTAGAAATCAATTTTTAAAAAATTTTTATTGGAGTATAGTTGATTTACAATGTTGTGTTAGTTTCATGTGTACAGCAAAGGGAATCAGTTATTCATATACATATATCAACTCTTTTAGATTCTTTTCCCATATAGGCCATTACAGAGTATTAAGTAGAGTTCTTTGTGCTATACAGTAGGTCCTCATTAGTTATCTGTTTTATATACAGTTGTGTGTATATGTCAGTCCCAAGAGAAGTCAGTCAATTCTACAAGTACAAAGCAGCTTTCTTTCTTTTACTATGGCAGCTCATCTATACCATACATTAGGAGCTATGTATCCTATAACCAAACCTATAAGGTTGTCTAGCTCAATAATCAGATTATAAAATCCCAGACTTCCAATGAAGCTATCTGAAGTTTTTAAAAGACATTTACCATGTTCACGCAGGAGAAACTGACAGAAATTCATGACAGCTGTTGCAGTGAGAATAAGGAAAATACTGTCTCAAGAGACTTGAACAAGTTAGCATGCCTCATATTTTCCTGACGACAAAACTGATATAAAGTAAAATTCTGTCTACCCCAATAAACCCTTTCAATGAATGATTTGATAAGGGAAACCATAGTTCATAATTTGATAAGAGAAACCATAATAGGGAGTCAAAGACTGGATTCTGACTATGGTTCTGATGCTGCTTTGTTAAGTGACAAGTCATTTACTTAATGGTACACAAGGCCCTTACAATCTAATTCCAACCTACTTTCCCAGTGTTTGACTACTTGTTTTCATAGATTGCACAGTTCCAGCTTCACTAAACTATTCATCTTTCTCAGAACAGATTCTGAACTTTGTTCATGCTGGTTTTTTTGTTTGTTTTTAGTATACCCTTCCCCCTCTTTTCTGCCTGAAAAACTAATATTCATCCTTCAGGGTCCATATATAATGTTAATTCCTGTGTGAAATCTTCCCTGACATCATCAAGTAAATTATCATTCCCTCTTTTGTGCTCATAGTGTTAGTAAAGCAGGAATCAGTATCAAGTTGATGACTATTTTCCCCTATTGTTTCAAAATTTAGTATTTACTGGATACCTATTTATTACATGCCAAGTATTATTTGTGAAGAAAAGAGTTAACAGCAGGCCTGAGCCTGCTATCCTTAGGTCCTATTTGAAGGCTGGCCCTTGGTTACTGTCTGGGAATTTGGATTTGGGAAGGGTTCCTATCATACCCAGAAGATAAGAGTGGCTCACTGTGCCTGAACTATTTATACAAACACTATAGTTTCTGCTAAATACCTGCTTTCCTTTTGGGAGTCTGGAATTTTGGTACCTGTCAGGGAAAAGGTGCTTACATGACCAGCCTCCAATAAAAATACTGGTTGGCACTTGAGTCTCTACTGACCTTCCCCGGTAAACAACATTTCACATATGCTACCACAACTCTTTGCTGGAACAATTAGCACCTCCTATGTGGCTGCACTGGGAGAGGACCCTTTGAAGCCTATACCTGGTTTCCTCTAGACTTCACCCCCTGTGCCTTTTCCCTTTGCTGATCTTACTTTGCACTCTTTTACTGTAACAAATCATAACCAGGTCTACAACTACATGCTGAGTCCTGTGAGTCCTCCTAGCAAATCATCAAAACTGGGGGTGTTCTTGGGGACCCTGACACCATGGATTATTTCACCTAATTTGCACAACCTCCCTGTATGAGGTAAATATTATTATCCTTACTTCATACATTAGAAAACTGAGGATCATAATGATTAAGTGACCTGGAAAAGAGACATAAAATGATAAGGATAAGATCTGAACGTAAATTTTTTGCTTCCAAGTTTGCTGCTTGTATATTTTCTGAGGGAAAGGAAACAGAAACTCTCACATTGAATGTTCACAATAAATAACAGCTTTCAAGTTAAATGTTAAACTAATAATAGTTTCAAGTTGAAAAAATTTCCTGAGTCTAGGCTTTTCTAATCTTTAAAATTTAAAACATGGCATTATACACAGTATTGGGGGGCAGGGATATACATACATAAGGCATAGTAAGTTATACACAGACAACCTCTCATTGTGAACCATTTTCCTATAGTTTCTCTTTTCAATAGTCCCTGAAGACTCTCACATCAAACTGTGTATTGGACAGTCTCAATCTGAATATCTTTATGTAGGAAACCTTGAATACCTTTTAGTAAAATCTTTGAAGCAGAGTCGCAATTTATTATGATGTCTGAAGAGCTTTGGGTCACTGGGTATTTCAGACAGGAAAACCTGGGCAACTTCCAAAGGCCCCTGTAAAATAAGAAAATAAAAGTGTGTTTTTGTTTTTTATATATTCACAGAGATAGAATTTGCCAAAACCATTTTTCTTAGCACTAAGCTTGATACATATATGTCTATGCCTATATTAAAACTTTTCAGAGATGGATTCTGACAATACATTTTTAGTTTTTCCTAATGTCAAATCTATATTCTTGCCCACAGCAATTAACTTACTAGTTCATTTTTCAAAGAAAAAGAGTAGGAGCTAAAGGACTGACTCTTGTATTCATTAATGTATTCTGCCTTATATTTTTTATATTCTTTAATTTATCCTAGATATAAAAGTTGTCAGGCTAGTGACAATCAGTTGTGAGTCCACTGATTATTAGACACTTGATTTTACTAAAACAGCTTCCCTCAGCATTCCAAATGTGTTCCTAATACTGCGAATTAAAGGTGATCTTTTGTAAGTTACGTCATTTGGAAGTAAAACCTCCAAATCACGTATACTTTTAGGAGGAAAAGGTCTTAAAATCTTCATTCCAGTTTTGGTAGGGCATTTTTTGGCTTCATTTCTTTAACCCAAAAAAAGGTAAGATATATTACATGAAATCTTACTTGAAGCTCTTTTGGATTTTCCCTTACCTTGGACTACTCACTAATCATCAGCAAAAGAAGCTGAATGAACCCATTACAAGGAGATAATGGGGATGGCTTCTAAACTGCATATGACAAAACAACAATATCTTATGTACATTATTCAAATTTTCAAAATGATTTCACATTACTTATTTACTATTCTCAGCTCACTGTGAAGGAGACCTGGAGAAGATAACATCAGGGAGTATCTAAGAGAGTAGATACACACACATGCATGTAACATGTAGCTCTGAAAATGAGCCCTTCTTTTTAGATCACATTCTTTCAGTACAAGCTTTTAAAGGAAAGGCCATTTTGAGTGAAATCTATCCCTTCTTAATAGAATGTTTCAGAACAGATAGTTAGAAAAACAGGCAGTATAAAAGGCAGGTGTGAAAATTTTTTAATAACTGAGATTATACTAAAAATTTTGTTTTTCAGTTTAAATTTTGCAACTACTTCTAACATATTTTCACTTGCTTTGACACTTATTTGTGATCTCTGTAAAATATAATAATGAAATCATTCAAAATTCCATTTATAACTTAAATCGCACAGTATTAACAAATGCTCCAACCTGATTCACTGTTGTGCCTACAGATCCCTGGAGTACCATCTGAAGCATTTTGGGGTCTGCTGGATCCTGATGTGTGGCAAATGCCAACTCCTGCGTTTTTTTCTGCATGTCTTCAATAGCAACTTCAATTGGTGTTAAGATGATCTGGGTCAAATAACATCTATTAGGTCAGTGTATTGATTGAAAAATATTTAGTGAGCTTTATACACAATTAAAATAAGAAAAAAGTGGTGACCAATTGTAAACTATTATCTAATAATAAAATTCCAAAATTTGGATCACTAAATAAAAAATTAAAAAATCAACCTTTTAAAGCATAAGCGAAGGGTGAATTAGGGACTTAGAAAAGAAGCTGAAAATTAATGACTTAAAAATGGGTAAAGTTCTAGTATGTTACCACGTGAGGAATGATACACAATGCTATATCCACATTGTTTTCACATGGCTCCAATGTATTTGCTCCACTAATTCTATTTCCCTATTTGGAGACCTACCTCCTCTTTGTGCGTGACATTAACCCTTGTCTTAATATAAGGAAAGGCATGAGAAGTAGTCAGAATGGTCTTCCGTTTGAATTGTTCATGAAGTTCCCCATGGGCACGACCATCTAAAGTGAAGGGTGTACAGTACATGAAACGACGAAGATTATAATTTTTGTCAAAATATGTGATTCTGTCCTTCATCTCATATGTGTCAAAGTATGGCTCCACGTAGGTAATCTGAATATATGCCTGGGAAAGGAAAAAGTTCTTCATTTTCATTGTGAAATCATCATTCAGTCTTTCCCAAAAAAAATCAGTCTCAAAGATATACCTATGTGTCATTACAGTCTAATCAACCATACCTTGTTAGGATCTAATTTACACTTGTCTACAGGATTAGAATCCTTGATTACTTCAACCACATCCTCTCCAAATCTTTCTCCATAAAATCCCTAAAATAAGAAAAAGAAATCTTTCACATGAAGTTAACAGTAGTAGAAAACAGAGGAGGTCTCTGAGGGAGACTCCTGAGCAAAATCAGGCCATTTAGTAAGTTCTTGTACAACCATGTCAATAATTACAAAATAATAATTATTTGCATTCACAAAAGTTAAATTTAGTCTATCAAATTAGCATGGCCTTAGTCCATACTTATTTGACATTATTCCCATTTACTCATTTTAAATAACACAAAATACAAAAAAAAAAAAAATTCACTGATAATACAGGATTCCACAAGAGGTCCTCAAAAAAAAACAAAAAGGGAATAGAAAGCAGAGACAAAAGAAATTCATTATACTTGATGTATAGGATATTAACTTTTATTGAGTTTGATGTAGCCTAATTTCTTGCAGTCAATGAGCAACCATTCATTTTTCTGAATTATTAATGTAATGTTCCAGAATGTTCAAATAAAAGCATTGACTTGTTGAAGTTTTGTAAAATTTCAGATTTTGAAAAGGTAACCCTGGGTCAAGAATGTACTGACTTTTCCATATGACACTGAGTAGCAGCATGGGCAAGGGATGGAGCTATTCAAAAGGAAAAATTAAATCTCAATCCTCAAACGAGAACAGCCACTCCTCCCTCTAAGATAATTTTTATGACTGAGTAAGTTTGGGAAATACTGTCTCAATATTTCCCAAGACTTACTTAATAGGCTCTTGAAAAACAGAAAGTCCAGCTTAAACCAATTTATGGAAGTTGAGCCCTGTGAAATCACCAATAAGAATACAACATTGAGAAATTAACATCAGCTGAGAATAAAAACTAGCCTAGAGCACTACTTCTCCAACTCTTATGTCTACAAATAATCTGGGGATCTTGTTAAAATGCATATTTTGATTCAGATGGTCTGCGGTAAGGTCTGAGATTCTGCATTTCAAACAATCTCCCAGGTGATGTCAGTAAAGATTCTGTCCATGGACCACACTTGGAGAACCAAGAACAGAGAAAAGTTGGAAAGGATAACTATAGCAGAAAAGATTGGTTAGTTTCATAAACATTAAAATTATTTATTTATTGTGAAAATTAAGTAGCTGCATAAAGGTTAAGGGATTCTAAGCAGTGTTTTTAAAGTATAATTTCAAGCTTTTAAGTTCTAAAGATTATCTCACTGGGTATCAGTTATGCCAAAAAGATAATGCACTTGGGTCAGAAATACCTTGGGGTTCTAATTCTAGTTCCATGCTTATTAATACCTTATACCTTTTTCAAAATGTGGATAATACTATACATTTCTCCACAAATCACAGTAATTCTGAAAGATATAGGATTTCTAAAATATGTATGAAAATAGACTCTCAAAAAAATCAAGTTAATAATATTATTTTACTGTTGCCATAAAAGATTTGAAAAATTCAGAAGACTATTACTGTACCTATCAAAAATCCTAATTCTAAAGGAGTAGTTTATTTGGCAGGATCTGGCTTATTAAATGATTAGATCTGGATCTGAAAGTCTATTCACCACAGAAAATACAAATTAAAGATGACATTTTGTGAACCACCACAGCATTCACCTCCAATCTGTGAGATATCTCTGCAAGTTTGGTTATTGCAGGCTCCTTGTAAACAAATTCCTGTTCATCCAAATCCCCGAACTTGGTTCCATAAAAACCAACACGAAAATAGGTGCCAAACATCCGCTTACCATCCTAGGTGTAGGAAAATAAAGAAACTTTAATACAAGGTCTTTTTGTTTTACGCATTTTGTTTAGATTGCTATGGTACAAAATTCTCAACACACTGCAAAAGTTTTAATTCAAAACTACGGTATTTTATTATTTTTCAAATGAAAGTAAAACAAAGTAATCTTTCTTTTTTTCATTATTTCTAACAAATAACATTGTGCAATTAGGGCTTTTACCGAATCATATATGGCATATGTTTTTCAGGGACTGTACCAAGTGATGTCCTCACATAGGTCTATTTTTTTTTATGTCCATACAATTGAGATAAATTAACTCATTTTCCTTATTGCAAGAAAAGTTGCTTGGTATAAAACAGACTGTTCTAATTATCCTGAAATTAGAGCATACTAAAGTTAAATTTAAAAACAACACTAATATTTTTAGTTTCCATTAGCCTTTATATTATCTCTTTACATATATTAAATGAGATCGTAAAAGTTAGGAGCCAAGTATAGCACCTGGCACAGAGCAGACGGTCAGTAAATGTCACGACCATCCAGAAGAACTGAAGCAAAATATTTACAATTAGTATCCCTCTGCTGATAAAAATATCGATATGTGAAAGAGTAACTAAAAATGGAATAGAAAGGAAAAAATGTATAAATGAAAGATTAAAAGAAAAAAAATTTGAGAAGAGTTGGTTTTCTAAAGTCCCCAAACCACCCACTGCATACATTAACCACTCATTCATCCCAAGTACAATGTACACTAAGGTCACCTGAACTCTTCTTACACAGCACATTTGAAAACAAATTCCCTCAATAAAGATAAAATACTTGGAAGCTTTCTATGCAATTCTTACAATTTAGATACAAAGATGTTTCAGAAGGATTTTGGGGTAGCGCCCATATACACAGCCATACGTGAGTGTTTATATACCTCTGAATTCTCTTTAAGCCTAGTAAGTTTGATACTTATTTTTCCTATACTGACTTATTGCAAAGGCAAAAGGGTATGTAAAATAAGTTACAAACGACACAGATAATGAAGCAAAATGGAAAATTCTGATCCTCAATTTTCCAGCCTTATAATAATAATAATAAAAAAAATATAGTGACTAAAAATATCTCCACATTTTTTTTTTTTTTTTTGCGGTACGCGGGCCTCTCACTGTCGCGGCCTCTCCCGCTGCGGAACACAGGCTCCGGACGCGCAGGCTCAGCGGCCATGGCTCACAGGCCCAGGCGCTCCGCGGCATGTGGGATCTTCCCGGACCGGGGCACGAACCCGTGTCCCCTGCATCGGCAGGCAGACTCTCAACCACTGCGCCACCAGGGAAGCCCCCATAGCGCCACATTTTTGTCCAGAAGAAATACAGTTTTAAATAAAAATGTCTTTGAGCTAAAGAAACTTGAGGTTGCTAATAAAAAAAAATTTTTTTCAGTCGCTTCAAAATTTAACAGACATAAAAATTAACTGATTTCTATAGCAAATGAAATCTCTCTAGAGATTCAATGTATTCATTGAATTTGACTGAAATGTATTCAATCAAAATTTTGATTAAAACCATCAATAAGCCAATGGAACGATATAATAGCAAATTCTGATATAATCAAGAAACGAAGACCCTCACCACCTGGAAAATAAAAAAGGCATTTGAGAAAATTAACAATTTGTGATTGTTTTTTTCCAAAAATGCCATAAATGTACATATTTATTTTTTTAAAATCACAAATATTAAAATTTGTTATTCTGGCTGTATTCCCCTCAGAGTGTTCCAATTTTAAACCCTATTCTAAATCTTCAATATTATGATCTTTTAAATATTTGAAGACTGCTATCAGAACTTGTTTCCCTTAGACTTTCCAGTTCTCAATCATCTTCATATGATAGGAATTACTATGCTGTTTTCATTTTATTAGTTTTTCAATGCCACCTTTTAAAGTGTGGTATCCCAAAAATAAACACAATATTGCTGATGTGATCTGAGCAGTGTAGAGATCAGTGGGCTCACTGCCTCCCTGGATGTCGACTTAAATTTTATTAATGCAACTTAAAACTGAACTAGTTACTGAGCAGCCATTTTAAACTCTTTTTATTTACTTTCTCATACTGACATTCAGTTCAGGAAAAAAAATTATTGAGTGCTTATAATGAGTTAGCCACTGTTCATCCTCAGGAACAGGAAAATAAAAATAAATAAGACCTCCCCAAGAGAGTAAAAAATGTATTCAAATAATTACAATACAAAGGGTTATATGCTATAATAAAAAGTGTATTGAGAAAGGAAAGATAAATCTTGTTAGAGCCAGGTCACAAAAGAGGTGACACACAGGCAGGATTCTACAACTTAAAAGAATGGCTAAGTGGATATGGGAGGGAAGGAAAGGAAAAAAAGTCATTAAATAGAATGTATGTGAGGGAAACCATTCATCCATTCATATATTTACTGAATGCCTACTATGTGTCAGCAAACTGTTCTAGACATTGGTGATAAATCAGTGAACAAAACAGAGTGGTCAGGGCAGGTGTCACAAAAAGGTGACATCTGAGCAAAGATGTGAAGGAGGTGTGAGAGTTATTCATGTGGATCTTCTGGGGGAAGTGCGTTCCAGGCAGAGGAAAGAGCCAGTGCAAAGGTCCTAGGACAGGAGCCTACCTCATGTGTTTGAAGAATAGGAAGGTGGCCAGAGTGGCTGAAGCAGAGTGTGCAAGAGGAAGAAGATCAGCAGAGATAAGATCAGAGAGGAGTTACTGGAATTGAAAATGAATGTGTGTGTAGTGACGTGGAGGAGGGAACAGTGATTAAATTTATTTTCAACTTACAAAGAGTTCTCTAGTGTAAAACCATTGACTCTATCATGTTCATGAAAGACTAATCATATAGCTGTACCTTCAAGAAAAACATCACTTCATCTTATTTCCTCTTCAGAGTTTTAGACCACAGGATGATACCCATTTTTCCTTTGAATTAAAAAAAAGTACACTTTCCTACAATCTAGCCTATATTTTTCTAGCATTACCTTCCTTTAATGTCATGAATTCTTTCTGAACTTCCCATCATTCCCACACTCCAATTTATTCTTCCTTAGCAGTTCTACCTACTGGGTCCACCGTCTTGTATTTGATGAAACTATGTCCCAGACAAGGAAATCCATCTAGCATCTATCCATGTCTCTAGTGGGTGAAATTGCTTATGACAAATTATCTTAAGTCTTTTCTGGTTTTATCTTTATTTAGCAGGAAACATTCAGTTGGGCTAGTTGTATATTTCCACAATGACATCACTTCTAAAACTTCTTTCATCTTCACCCACAGCTTTCCATTATGCTTCTGACTCCATGTTGGATCTTTTACTTTAACCTTTGCTTTTTGTTGCTCTTCTTATTATAATCATACATAATGGCCTGCCTCAAGGAACTCTGACCCTCTGCATGAATGTTAAACTGAAGTGCCTCTGTTCAGTTCACAGGGAGACAATCTGACCCTGCCCACCTGTGAATGGCTGCAGAAAAGAAGAAATTAACACATGCCCTCCCTGATGCTGGCTAAGCCAGGAGATATTTTGCAAAACCAATGGCCTTTTCACTTTACTTCATCACCTCCTCCCCATCTCTGTTCTATAAAAAAAACAGGCATCCAGACCCTGATAAGATGGTTTTTGGGGACACAGGTCCACCATCTTCTCCGTCTGCCGGCTTTCCAAATAAAGTCGCTATTCCTTGCCTCAACACCTCACCTCGTCTCCCGATTTACTGGCCTGTTGTGTGGCAAGCAGAGAGAGCTTGGACTTGGTAACACCTCCTTCAAGTTAACTGATTGCCAGATAGGCATACCAGTATTTCACACAGTGGTAATCTCCTTCTCTTCTATTAGATTTATTCTTCTTAAAGAACATATACTTTTATCAGTTTATTTAATCACAGATCTCGACCAGGGAACATAACACGTCTTAGATTTCACAGCTAAATTGTGTTAAGATTTCAAGTAACAGTAATGATAATAATGATGACGATGATATAACAACAATAAAAATAATAATCTCCAACATTTTTAAAGTACTTACTATGTGCTAGACACTGGTTATCCACTTTACATGAGTTATGTCAATTCTTACCATGACTACGAGATACCATTTTTTTTACCCTCTTTTTATAGATGAGGAAAAGTAACTTGCCCAAGGTCACACTGCTAGTCAGCGGCAGAGCTGAGAGTTAAATCCCAATGTATCTGACACCTGAGTCCAAGCTCTTAATTAAGCTATTTAATCCCCATATTCTATGTACTGGTATACAGACACTAGAACATAAGTATGATCTCTGAACCATCTTTCGCTTCTCTGATGCTTTCCTTGAGAACTTTTGAGAATTTCCTTGAGTAACTGTTTGAGAATTACTGGGTATCTCCCTCCCTGTATTTTGTCTTCCTCTATATTACAACACTGTCCTCTACTGTAATTGTTACTGCATGTTTGCATCTCCTTCCTGTAAACTGCAGTATGAAAATTAGGTTGGTGGTTTACCTACCAGATATATGCTTCTGATATATCCTACTGCATTTCTTATCAAAAGTTCAATTTTAACCATTATATGTTCTAGTCCAGAAAAAAAACAAATCATGTCCAGTATCATCTACAAAGTAAATGTTTGCTGTCTGTATCTTTTTCTCATCAAAAGTAACATAAAGGGCAAACCTAACCAGTGGTACAGCATCATCAGGTGCTCAGTCATGGGTCTATACCAATTATTAGGGAGTCACCAACTATCAGAAAGTACCTCCTCACAGAGAAGTTCTTCTCACTTTCCCTAAATTCCTTAACATTCTTCATATCTAACTTCATCTCTTCACCTTTCCTGAGGTAAACAGTCATGGATGTTTTATACCTACACTGGTCTAGTTTCTTCTTTAGAGTGTCACATTTTTCCACTCAACTACTTGTTGTAAAAGTACTTGTTTTGACTATGCTCTTGGAACTTTTTTCACGCCCTTCTTTCAGCCCCCCACTCCCCAATCACCTATTAAAATTTGCTGTTTTTCATTCTGCTCTTTTACTGGCTTGGATGAGTTAATTTATCTCACGCAGCTTTAGCGTGGATTAAGGCTTATAAAAATTCAACAGAAGCCACTGCACCAGAACTATGGCTAGTATTTCTCAGCATATAAAAACCAAAATATTGGATGGACATCAAATACAACAACAAGAGTTATGATCCAGTTATTTTGCATGCTTCAATCTCATAAATTAGGGTACGCCACTTTTCTTTAGTGATTTAGTAGAGAGAATTTTAAAAAAGCTAAGCCCACCTTCTCAAGCCTTTCTGGAGACTATAATATATGCCTACTAGGGTGGTGATATTTCCCCTAGGATGGTGAAATATGTTGTAATCTTTTAAGGAAAAAAAATGGAGACAGTATTATGTGACTATGTTATCAATGGTTGGGGAATGACTGTTCTGAAAAATATAAACTTGCCTTAATCTACTTCTGAATACAAAATTGTTCACTATTTGATAAATGGATAAATGTATCTTTTAAAATAAAATATATAGACACAAAATATGAAATGGCTGTAAGTTTCCATATAGAAATTCAATATTTCTCTTTTTTCTAAAAGTAATTTTAAAATGCAATCATAAGAGAGAAATTATTAAACATACTTTATTTCCTATTATTATTATTATTATTTATTTATTTATTTTTTTGCGGTACGCGGGCCTCTCACTGTTGTGGCCTCTCCCGTTGCGGAGCACAGGCTCCGGACGCGCAGGCTCAGCAGCCATGGCTCACGGGCCCAGCCGCTCTGCGGCATGTGGGATCTATCCCGGACAGGGGCACGAACCCGCGTCCCCTGCATCGGCAGGCGGACTCTCAACCACTGCGCCACCAGGGAAGCTCTATTTCCTATTATTTTAAGAAAAATAAATGGGCTTGGGAAGAGAAAATAAAGGTAAATACTAAACAGTCATTAAGATATTGGAATTGGCAGATCACCATGATTTAAGAAGGGTTCATGATTTGTTATTTTGGATGGTAAATACTTTACCAAATTGCTAAATATCAAGTTTTAGAGTTATCTTTTACACACACACACAAACCCACACACACAGCCCTAAAAAGCTTTGCCAACTCAAATAATTTGTACCAAATCAAGGAGCACGGTAAAAAATGAAATACAATGCTAATATATTAGCGCAGATAGCGTTCCTCTAAGTCAGGGAGGGAGTATCAATTCAAAGAGCCTTTCTACAGTGTATCAGTTATCCTTATTGGATCTCAATCCAGTGAGAGTTCTTTGAGAATACTAGGAAATTAGCTAGGAAACGTAGCTTTTAGAAAAAATGAAATTACTGAAGTTTTCCCAGAGTCAAAAAGAAAAATATTCACAAGATAGGAACTTACCACAATAGACAATAGTAAAAGTAGGGAGTAGGGTCAGCAACCAGGGGCAAGAGAGAAGAGAAAACAGAAGCATTTTAATTAGGGAAATTTCAAAACAAATAAGCAGCAAATGGTAGCAAACATATTTTTAAAATGCAAGCATCCATTTAAGTTTTACAAGGGAAAAGCAAAAAACAAACGTGCAACAATTTTAGAAGCTACAAAGCTAAAGGTCCAGTGAAAGGTAGTGACAAGAATATAAACAAGAAAATAAAGTCTGTGCGACTTTTACCATGCAATAAACATGATGACAGAATATTAATATCATAACCAGTGAAAATTATACCTTTCAGGGGTCGATTTAGCATCAAGCAGACTAGTAATAAACTGCTCAGAGGTTTCAATGTATCTTCTTTGATCTACTTTTCACCTACTTCCATTTCATGTTAGGAAATCCATAAGGAACTTTATCACTCATAGATAACCATGTAAAGTCTCTTTATATAAGTCTTAATTGAGCCACAGAAATGAGAGGTTCTGTACTAGGTATTAATAAGGTCACACACATTTAATCTGGAGAACTAAGGTAGATGTAACTGTACTGGCTTCATCTGAAGAAAAACGAAAGGTGGCAACTAATTCAGAAATGGAAGAGAATGCAATAGTAACATTTATTCTGAAGGTTTCTAGTTGGATCTCAAAACAAGGATTGAAATGCAAAACCAAACAGAGAAAGCCTAAGCTGCTTAATCAACATAAACCTGACTACAGAGTGAGAGGCAAAGCAGAAAACTTTACAGATATATTTAGCTTTAAATAAACCTGGTTTATTAATACCTTGTTTTATACCTCATCAAAATAAATTATTTTGTAGAATTTTAAATTTTATAGAATTCTTTCCTTTACAGAAGGATTGAAAACAAAGGCAATCAATTCTTCCTGGCACTTTTCAGGTAAGATTTAACTTATATATAACTTCATGAGCCTAACGACTCCATAAAAGGAAGCACACATAGTCTTCATCGAACACTAATTATCAAACATTGTCAGAATATGAGGTCAAATTAAATTTCCAGTTGTCTCAATCTCTTTATCCCTCCCTCCAACAAAATTCAAATGACAAAAGTGAATTTCTTTCCTCAGTAGTGCTTATACTCAAGGTGAAGTGACTCAAGATCAAATTAACACATTCTTTCATCAATTCTAAGATGCACATTTCTGGCCCATATTTTAGTATCTCTGTAGTTGGCATTCATCTTTCAACTGATAGGATGTTGTAGTTTAATACACAGGGTATTTTTTTTCTTTGTTTCTTAAAGGCATGGAAAATAATGGGATGTCTTACAATTGATGGCATCTTAGATCAGATGAAATATTTTTTATTTACACCTCTGAGCAATAACATATAAATCGACCTCTGTAAAATGAGGTGAAACAATATGGTTAAAAAAAGAAATTTGTGTGTAAATGTTGATGAAAGAAAATGCTTCAAAGGATAAAAACAAACTAAGTGATGACAAAGTGGCTCATTTACCAAAGAATCTCATTAGTGTAACATATGGATTTCCATGCACTGCCTACAACCTCTTAATAATAAATTTCTTAACATAACTTACAGTATTTTAACAAAATTTCTTTGGTTAATGAATTCAGTTGACAGCAGACAGCAACAGAATGCCCACAGCTAGCACATGTGGGCAAAGCATTGGCATAAGAAATCTGATCAAATCAATCTATTAGTGTCTTTAACTAACTAAAACATTACCTACCTCCCAGCCAGTACTCTGTATAATAAAAAGTAAAAAAAGGGCAAAGTCATAAAAAAAAAAAAACTGTTTAAAAAGAACAAAAAAAAAGCCAAAGGAAGTTCAGTAGTGTAAGGTACCATATACCATAAATTCTTCTTCGTATAGAAAACACCAGGGTACTTTAAACACCATATTCCTTCACTTAAGACCTGTGATAGTATTATGAATTCCTTGTTCAAAACATAGAAGCTAAAATTTCACCTTTTAAAACTTTAATAAGTGAAAAGTACAAATTTGGGGGAAAGAAAGCCAACTACTTGTTTCATTTGTGTCTAAATTAGATCCCTAACTAATGTGAGCTGCACTTCACTGAAGTATCGCAGGTAAATTGGAATAGACATTGAAATTTCACTCAAATGTCTTTGATACAAATGGATGAAAGTTTCTTGGAAGCTACTAGCTCTAGATGTTCCAGACCTGATGTGTAATTTGCAATTTATAGGTCTGGAAGCTGGGATGAGATTTCCTTAACAGTATATGTACAACTGATTATAAAAAGACCCAACTGTTGTGATCAAGAATCCTAATGATCTTTTGCAACTTCAACATTTTAGTAAACAATAATAAAATTCTGGCTTAACAGTATAGTGGTCCTATTTAAGACTTAAAATTTTTCAGATTATATCAATTCATCCAGAACAGCTTAGTCCATGGCAAGAAAGAGGAGGTCAAGTTGACAGACAATAAAGTAGGACTAATACCGAACGAAAAAGTGGAAAACCAGTACTCCACTTCCTTCTTTGATGATGACAGTAGCAGACAACAGCATGGGTAGCACAGGGAAGGGAAGAGAAAAGTGGAGAAAGAGGAGCCTCGACAGGATACTTCAGAGCATTTCAATGGAGCCAGTGACTCAGCTTCAGGGAAATCAACTGCTGGTAGTCTACTTCATTTCTAAACCAAGTTTATTTTAATTTTAATTTTAGTGATAATATGTGGATTCCATGAACTATAAACAAGTACTGAAGTCATACTATTATAACTGAATAAACATGACAACCATTTATTCATTATTTTCACTAAACATTATTTTCATATTAGAAATATGTCAAAGGATGATTGAATAAAAGTATATGGGAAAAACAGTTAAAAGTTCAGTTGAAATCATTAAAAATATTAGGAGTTTATTAAACTTTCACATCATTTAATAAAAAGTTAAACATAACAACTTTTTTGGCAGCAAATGAATAGAAATCAACTTAAAAATCAGATTCATAACTATAACCCACACTGTGAAACAGAAAATAACTCACAATTTAAAACAAATTTAGCAACTAGTAAAAATTCAAAAAAAGTGAAGGAAAAAAAGAGAAGCTATGTGGAAAGGTTATGATGATCATAATCTACTTTAGGTAAATTCAGTTTTGTTAATGAGTCTTGCTTTTGGCCATGAACCATCATTTTGACACTGTTCATTTGTAACCTCATTAAAATGGTCATTTCGTGACATCTAGTTTGACATTAGTACAAAGCAACACTAATGCTTGTAGACAGTTTTCTCCATTTATACTGAAGCTAGAAAGTACAATCATTACCTGATGAACAATTTTGCTGAATGCTTCTTGAAGTTTACCATGAATCGTGGATAGTTTCTTTGCATCCCGATTAGCTTCATGAATAGGAATAAGTACTTTGTAAACCTCATTAACTGCTTCATACATGCCAGCCTATAAGAATAATAAGATATTGCTTTCTTTTACATCAATAAGAAAGTGAATTACAATTTATGAACTCACAATATTTCTACTAAGACAATACTACTGTTTTCCAATAGGACATAAAAACAAACACTACTAATTTTTAATTTGATTAAGGCCTAATAAAATAATTTTGCACAATTTAATATTATCTCTTCTAGATAGATGAATGGATATGTATGCATGTGTGTTTGTGTCTGTGCATTTAAAATACACACATATAATATATGCATATTTATATTTCTATATAATTTGAATTGGACATTTTGCTTTTATCTACCCAGTAATTACTTAACTAAAATAAATGTGTGTATGTGTGTGTCCTCATATACGCACGTAAACTTTTGCAGAAACTAATTCTGAGCAGAGGAATAAAGAAACCCAATTATTACATCACAGATACGCAAATATCAGATAACCTGTGGCCTCCTAGGACACTAAAATTATTAACTTTTCCAAAATATTAAATTGGCACAGGAAATCTTATTGGAACTCTCCTATGGAAAAATCTCTGATTTTTTTTTTTTTTTTTTTTTTTTTTTTGGGTCCCGGGCCTCTTCTTTCTTCTGCCCTTCCCCCGCGGAGCACAGGCCCCGGACGCGCAGGCTCAGCGGCCATGGCGCGGCATGTGGGACCCTCCCGGACCGGGGCACGAACCCTCGTCCCCCGCATCGGCAGGCGGACTCTCAACCACTGCGCCACCAGGGAAGCCCAAAATCTCTGATTTTTAACAAAACATAAGAAGGTTCTGAACCACCAGATTTTATTCAAGTAGGGGATAGTTGGTCAGTAGGTGACTAAGGGTTGCTCTGGTTATAATCAGAGTAAGGGACAAAATGTGTTTACACTGCTACCCACTCTCTTGCCTTTAGTAATGGATTGATGGCTGTAGTGAAGGAAAGGAGAGGTATTTTCCAAGAGCCACTGAGTTCCCACTGCCTCACACATCAGCAAACATTATTTTCCCAGGGAAAACCTATGGTTCTCATATTTTCTAGTCAGTTCACAAGAGTATATTTAAGCAACATGTAGCTGTAATAGTAAAGTATATTTAGTGTAACTAAAATGCCCAGTAATTATTTTACTTAATATTAAATAGATTAATTGAAAAAGAATGAAATTCACAATTATATGCTCTTGCAAAATACAGGCTTCTGTAATATAGGCCACTGTACCCCAATCTAAATTCACTGCTGTGAATTATTAAAATTAAACATATATACATAGAGAATGTATATTTATTAAAATATTCCATTAATACCAAAAAACTTTTTTTCCCTGCTAGTTCAGATCACTTAAATTGAAACTCAAGGAACAGAGATCCGGGGTAGGAATCAGGACAATCAAGGTCCTCAAAAACAAGAAATTTTAAAGTGGACCAATGCCTAACGTTCTTTGAATCTCAGAATCATTATTAAATGAATTGCTTCTAAGTGCCAATAATGATGAGAAGATGATAATAGCAAACACATTAAAACTTACTTGGAGCCAGGCACTGTGATAAGCACTTTACATAGGTTAACTCATTTAACCCTGATAACATTCCTTGAAGTAGGTACTACTATTAGATGCATTTAACGGTTAAGAAAAGTGAGGCACTGGTAGGTTGAGTAACTTGTGCCTGAAGTGATTTAACTACTAAGGTAGCAGAGCCAGGATCTGAATTCTGACTGTATGCCTTCTAAATCTATACCCATAACCAATATATTTCTGGGGAGGGTTAAGGCCAGGAGAAGCAATAACCAATTCCTAATAATAGTACAATGGGGAAGGTGGGAAACACTGTATATTACCTCAAGCTTCCCTTTTACCTTAACATGAACCTCACTGTCTCCCAAACCTTGGTGGTGGGATACTAAACACTCAGCAGAAAACTCACAGAAAGCAGGTGACCATATCACCATGGTTCAAGAAAGTAAGCAGGGATTTGGCTGGCTGTTTTTTCCTTCTCCAACAAACATCCCATCTCAGATCCACATGACTGCTTTAATTCTTCACATACAGATGGGGAGGGACAAGGATTAGAGTTATAGCATGGTAGGGTAGATCAGACAAGGGATCTAGGATGTAGTTCATAAAGCTCCTGATACCACTTCAATATCTACCTAATAGAACTCACTATGCAACCAATGGGATGAGTGGCCATAATTTTCCTGAGTACCACAGGCTTTCTGTTTTGCTGGGGTTTTTTTAAATTTTAAAGTTTTAGAAAATGTTTGGTGGTAAAGTTTTGTAAAGCAAGAAAAAAAAAATCTCTTACAGACGAAGTGTTGGTTCACAAACAAGCAGATGAAAAACACTGGAGGAAGTGACAGACTATTAAAATAAAAAGGAATAAGCAATGATGAATCTAGAAAGAAAATATGTTACTAGATGGTTCTTAAGGTACTTAGAGAAAATTACCATAAAGGAAAAGCAGAGTTGTAGGCAGAAAGCATAAATATACATGTCACTAATAATTAAGAAGTATGTAATTGTGGGAAGAAATGAATAAGAGTCATCTACCATAGAGAAAGAAGCAGCTGCTTGTTCCAGTAATCCCACAAGTCCTGACTCAGTAAAGTACTTTCCAGAGCAGATACCTTCTTCATCTGGAGATACCACATCATCTGAGACTGCAGATTCTTCTAAAACATTAGATGAAATATTCTAGGAGGAAAAAAATGTTTAAGGCTTGTGAAATGGAATTAATTTCTTAACATGAAAGATGTATATGAAGAAGTAATTGATGATGAAATATAGCTACCAGCTTAAGTTTAAAAAAAAAGGGTAGTCAATGCAAAGATAAAAGACAAATCTCCAAAAACTTTTTGTACTGCGAAGATGACAATAAAGTGTAACACCACTGCTAGATAACTTTTCCATTAATAAAAAGTTGCAAGAAAGAAAATTAAGAAAAATCATGGGCTAAGGAAAATCAAAATATCACATAGAACACCTATGGAGACTTAAACAATCTTTATTTTTAATTTAATTGATCTTGCTAAAACTCTCTTTCAGGGAAAATAAGGTACAAAAATGGTCCCTTGGCTTGCCTAACATACATCAAGTTAATGAGAAAACTCAGGTATATTAAAAGCCCTCTTACCCAATGAGATTGGGATCAGCCATTATTTCTAAAAAAGAAATGATACCTACATACCTTAAATATTTGATTTGAACCTAAATATTCACAGTAGATATACACTCATTTATCAATTTCCTGAAGTAGATCTAAGGTCTTTTGTGTATGGGTCTCGAGATCAGAGTTCCATGTAATCTCTCTTGACTAAATACCCACAATGCAACCTTTATTTAAGATTTCCAGTATTGGTTTCTTTAGAGTAAAAACTTGAAATTAAAAGATTATCAAATTATCCTAGACTTCTCGGAGCTTTTCCCCCATTCTTTCTTTATTTGTCTGATCTCTTTGCAAAACATT
The DNA here is from genome assembly GCF_003676395.1 of Aethalodelphis obliquidens. Taxonomy (NCBI): domain Eukaryota; kingdom Metazoa; phylum Chordata; class Mammalia; order Artiodactyla; family Delphinidae; genus Aethalodelphis; species Aethalodelphis obliquidens. The sequence goes on from NW_020837957.1 coordinate 216,334, forward strand.
CAACTTGGTTTTCAGAGAAACAATAACTTACTTTCTAATTGCATTTAGATTTATCAGAGAAATATTTAGAATATTAAATATTTAATATTTAATTAAATTTTGTAACTTCCCAAACCTGGCCTTAACAGGTTTTAAGAAAAGCAAAGCATAACTAACTCTTGGTAAGCAAAGAATTCAACTAGTGGGTAAGGGGGATGTAACCGTACTAGAGCATAAGCTATCATCTCTGAGTCATATATTAGCATATTTATACAGGGAATGGAGAATGTTGGTTTACCTGGTATTTTAATTAAAAGCCAATTAAGAGTTTCCACTGAATTCTGATTCTCAATATCTTGAATGTATTTCATAGATGCTACAAAGTCCACAGCAGTATAGGCAAAGAGAATAAATGTACACAGCACTGATAATGCAGAGGTAAGAAAATGTGGAAGAGAATTAACGAGAAATACACTTTAAAAATGTATTAATGAAAGTGATAGTGAAATGTTAATTCATCTACTGAAGTATCACCTTCAGTCTTTATGCTTTCCTTACAAGCTGAATGAATCTAAACACCAGTGAGAAAAGTTAAATCCAAAAAAGGACATACCTTGATTTAATGTCAACCTGGCAGATTCCTACCTGAAACGTTACACATCCCACAGGAAGATATTTCCGGTCCTCCAGCATGCTCAGATATTCAGCAACAAGTGCTGCTGAGTGAACGAGGCACTGGGCAGCTTCAGCATGATTGCTGCGTTCCGAGTGTTTGCCAGCCATGTTCTGCAACCAGGTCAGCCGCAGGTCTGGAGAGGTCTGGTACCCCTTGGCAATTCTAGTTAGAACAGAAATTCTTCTCAATTAGCATTTGCTTCCCAAGCTAGAAGGGAGTTCAAATTGCTTGTTCAGTGTTTAGGTTTCTGTTATTGAACACAACCTATTAAGACAAGTTTTTGGGTGGTATGAAAATGTCTTTGAGTATGCTTAGAGAAACAACTGTGGGCCAATGGAACGGTAATATCAGTTTTTTGCAGTGGGGGGCTAAAAAAAGGACATTTTATATGAAAATCTGGACACTAAGGAAACAATCAGTAAGGGAAAAACTGTGGGAATTTACATGTTTATTATGGGAATATAAACAAGTTTTCTATTCAAGGAGAAAAATTTATAAAAGATTGTTTCACTGTATCATTTTTATTTTAAAGAACATATTTGTTTTCGTTTTATTTGTGCCTTTAAGGAACTCCGAAACTGTAAAAAGAGAAGGTCATATGGCAAAGAAAAAGTCAAGTTTTACTTACATCTTTTAAGATACAACAGGAATTACAAAATTCTCAAAATACCCTATAAATATTATCCTATAGGCAAAACCATATTTAAAATCAGCAAAATTAATATTGTAGTAAAACGTTAATACACTGTATTTTCTTCCTAAAGAACTTTTACATTTAAAATATGGATCTTGGGTCTTCCTAGGAAATCTAGGGCCCAGGATGCCAAGGTGTTAAATGTGTCATTACTTTAAATAATCCTCTTGTTTTTGATAATCAATAAATATACCGAACAATTATTCATAGTTCTTAAAAGAAGAAGTGACACAGGGGATCTGATAAAGCACATTTTGACTTTTCAATTACCGTTAGAAAACGACAAATAAGTTTTGTATTTTTTTAATCTCATGTTTTTTGTGTATCGTACTAATTTAAGCCCCATTATACAAGGTATAAGTGAATCAAACAAATGTTACCTGTACATTAGATCAATCAACATTTCAGGATCCTCCTGGTGTTCCTTCATTTTAACAGTATCAGAAAGGATCATATGGAGATTGAAAACCAAATCTTGGACCTGTAGCAGAGAATTGTATGAAAAACATCCATTCATTCACAATCACTAAATTAATTTGGAAGACATTTCAGATAAGCATCTAAAGATTTCAAAACAATATGATTTTCATATAGTTCTAAAGAGTCTGGGTATGCTGGGGTAAGATGAGTGAAGGGTGGTAAACTTTATACAAATTGCTCAGCAGACTGTTTTTTCAGTTCTCTCACCCAGAAACAAGTAGAAATGTAAGTAGAAATAAAATACACATAGGGATATAGGGAATACAGGAAAAGAACACAGAAGGAAATCTTCTCCTATGTTTCAGATTTTCCCAAAAGGTAGTTTGTAGAAACTTTAGTGTTTGAGGCAAATTACATTAATCAGTGGGAATAGTTTCATCATAAAGCTTTTTTTTGTCCATACTGCCTAAGTCTAATATTATTTTGGTACAAATTCACAGAATTAAACACCAAAGATATTAACCATTCTGAGAAGGGAGGGTGGCTTATTAAAACAAAGAGATTCAGCCCTATCTATGACACACATGGATGAAAGAAAAATATAGGTTCCTCCAGTTAAAACCAAAGTTTGATCTAACAATTTGGAAAATGCCTATTTACAATTCCTATTTCAGTTAATGCTCTAAAAAGTAGCATTTCTGACCTGATCAGGAAATGTTGTCTCCCTCAATTCCAAGTCTTCTTCAGCATATGTCAGTATAGTCTTTAGAGAACGTCTTAAGAATTCTTCATTAAAATTCTGAGATGTGCCCACCAAGGAAGACAGTGACATGGTTACCTGCATTTTAACCCTGGCAAAGTTCTGTAACGGAGAAATTGCCAGGTAAACATTTAATACAGGAAAGCTTAAAGTGAAAAAGTGTATATTTTTTTACTTCCTAAAAGGAAAAGGTTAGTTAAAAAAAAATACCATTCTATGCAAAATATTTTTGAAAAAGTAATGAAATGTTTATATTGAAATCTTATTATTATTATTTTTTTTTTGCGGTACGCGGGCCCCTCACTGTTGTGGCCTCTCCCGTTGCGGAGCACAGGCTCTGGACGCGCAGGCTCAGCGGCCATGGCTCATGGACCTAGCTGCTCCGTGGCATGCGGGATCTTCCCGGACCGGGGCACGAACCCGTGTCCCCTGCATTGGCAGGCGGACTCTCAACCACTGCGCCACCAGGGAAGCCCTGAAATCTTATTTTTAAAAGGACATAAAGCTTAGAATCTTGCTGTAATAATAGCCTACAAAACAGAGTAAAAAATAAAAATTGTGTGTTAGACTTGAATTAGAAGTTGTGCCTAGACTTTACATTGATCTACTATGAGGTATATATTATTAATAATAATACCATTTTTACAGATGGGTTAAAGAACTTGACCAGCATCACAAAATTCTTAAGTGTTAGATGCGGTCTTTGCATTCTAGCCCCTTTCATTAGGTCCACTGCTATGAAAAAATTACTCACATCCTGTATAAAGAAACTTAAAGGTAGAATCTTTGGAGTGATGCCTATAAGAGCTTACACTCTTCCTTTTCTAGCGAAAATTCATTTCTGTTGCACCATTCCCCACTGTGAAACTACTCTTAAGAGTTTATCAGTGACAACCTAGTAATCACCAAATCCAAGATACTTTTTTGTCAATATTCTACTTGACATCTCTGTACATTTAAATGTATTGATTACTTTTGCCTTGAAAATTGCCTGCCTTATCTTCAATGGTACCACCTTATCCTGATTTTTCTATTCTTTATCCACTCTTTTTCTGTCTCCTTTATTCCTCAGTTGCCCTTCTTAAATATCAGTGTTCCCAAAGATTCTGTCAAGAAACCTTTTCACTTCTCATACTCTAAACAGCCTCATCCATTTTTCTGCCTTGGACCAGTACAGGTACATGTCTGTGTCTTCAGTTCATATTTCTCTCTTGAGCTCCAAGCTGTTATATTTTACTAGATGGTTCCTTATGAATGTCGCATGGGTACCTCAGTTTTAACACTTCCGAAATACCTTCTTGGTACTTCCCTGCTGGCGCAGTGGTTAAGAATCCACCTGCCAATGCAGGGGACATGGGTTCGATCCCTGATACGGGAAGATCCCACATGCCGTGGAGCAACTAAGCCTGTGTGCCACAACTACTGAGCCCACGTGCCGCAACTGCTGAGCCCGCGTGCTGCAACTACCGTAGCCTGTGCACCTAGAGCCCATGCTCCGCAACAAGAGAAGCCACCGCAGTGAGAAGCCCGTGCATTGCAATGAAGAGTAGCCCCTGCTCACCGCGACTAGAGAAAGCCCGTGCACATCAACGAAGACCCAACACAGCCAAAAACACAAAGAAAGAAACAAACAAAAAACACCTTCTTTTCCTATTGATTAAATAAATGGTGCTACTATTCTTGTAATCAGTCACTCAGGCCAAAAATCTAGGAGTCATTCCATTGTCATTCTCCCCTCTCATTATTCATACCATAAATCCAATCCACACTATCCTCTAATCTGTTCCAATCTGTTCTTTCTCCATTCCCAATGCCATTTCTTTAGTTTATGCCCTTACCATTACTGTAATAACTTCTTAATCAATCTTTCGGCCTTTTTCTCACCCCTTTTTCTCTCTCCCTGATGCTGTAAGTAGCATCAGGTAAATTTTTGTAAAATGTGAATCTGAACATGTCAGTCTTCTTAAAATACTCCAATGGCTGTTCACACCTTTGAAGATAAAATTCGAATATTTGACCAAGTAAATATGTCAAACTATATGGTGGGAACTGAGAGTATAGTGAGAAACATTGTCTGCCCTATGACAGCTTAGTACAGACATTTCAATTACAATTTTATCTCTTATTACTCTCCCTTTGAGCCATAACAATTAAGAAGTGCTAAAAAACTTTCCTTCTCTGCCTGTTTTCTACTCTCATCTCAATGCCTTTCTAATTATCTATGTGCCATTTTCTTTACCTACAAAGTTCTACCCACCTACTTACCCATCCGATTGGGCAATTCTTCATCTTTAGTTCAAGCATCTCCTCTTTCTGAAAACCGATCTTTGAGAGCATAAGCTCTTTTTTTTTCCAACGTCATTTTTTTTTTGAGAGCATAAGCTCTTTTTCTCTGTGCTTACACAGTCCCCTGTGCTTACCTCTCATTATATTAATAGCAAACACTTATTGAGCATTTGCTCAGAGCCAGTTACTGACATAAGTGTTTTACTTAATTTATATAATCCTCACAAAACCATGTGAAGTAAGTACTTATTACAATTATTAGCTGAACATTACCTGTTCATCTCCTACCCTAGTAGATGTTAAGCTATTTGAAAATAAGGACTGTCCTTTTATCTATGTTTGCCTAATGCCTACCACAGTACCTAGAACACAATTTAATACTTAGTTCTACTAGTATTTCTTGATTCTATAAACTATATAAAATCAATGCCAGTTAAAAAACTACCTATTCCTTTTTAGAGGCACTACCTCACACTAAGATGATAAATCACCTATTTTCATCCTATTATATAAAGCTTTCCTAAAATAACAGAAGACTGAATCAAGAAAACTCCAAGTGTAGTCAAATTTTAGGGACTTTATTTCAAAAACTAAACAAGATCCATAAAGTAACTAGATTCTTCTGTTCTGAATTAGGAAACAGGACTTGGCTTCCAGTGAAAATAGGATAGTGAGAGACAGGAAGTTCCTACTTCTCCTGGATTTCATATAAAAATAAAAGATGGGGGGCTTCCCTGGTGGCGCAGTGGTTGAGAGTCCGCCTGCCGATGCAGGGGACACGGGTTCGTGCCCTGGTCCGGGAAGATTCTGCTTGCCGCAGAGCCGCTAGGCCCGTGAGCCATGGCTGCTGAGCCTGCGCGTCCGGAGCCTGTGCTCCGCAATGGGAGAGGCCGCAACAGTGAGAGGCCCGCATACCGCAAAATAAATAAATAAATAAAAGATGAACAGGAAAAAATCCATAAACTCTATTTCAGCAAAATGAGGAGACATACATAATCCATATATTAGAAAAATGCATAAGGGTTGCCACGACAAGCTAAATAGGAAGCAGATTCAATGGAAGGCAAGGAGGGGATAGTAAAAAGTGAGGAATCCTAGGGTGCAGATTTAAGAAATAATCGGAAAAATACTTCTTTTAAATAAGAAACTCACTTTGAAGTGATTAAAAACTATCTGTCTTGGAAACAAAATGACCTAAAAAGCTGGAGGGACTGGTTAGAAATAGATTGACCAGAAACTTTAGGAAGTTAGGTAAGATGTGTATACAACAGCAAAATCCCATGACAGACACATTCCTGAAGGAATGTCCTATAAATACCTGGGCCAATATAAACTATCTCATTCTATGTAGAGTAACAAAAAGGTAAAGAAGATCAGTGAAACATCAGGTAAGAAACACTTAATAGAAAAATATGGTAATGAAACAGATGAAAATTCTAATAAAATATTTTACCTTAAATTATAAAAAATTTATGAAGCCATTCACTTTAGAAAGGAAAAAAAATGGCAGAAATAAAAGAACTCAAGGAAAGCCACTGTGATAGCTAAGATTTTCTTTCACCCCCCACCAAGGACCAATATTCACTAGCTTGGTGGCAATACTTCCTCCACTGAGAATGCATGATTAAAGAAATAGAGGGCTGAAGGTATTATATAATTATAAAGGTAATCATTAGAACAATACAAACTTTCTTAAATATAATAAAGACTACACCAAAAAAATAAGGTGAACAGACCATAAGTGCAAGATGAAAACAACCAACAAATTTTTTTAAGGAGAGAGGTGGGGAAGCATAACAAAATAATACAACACAACTCTAGGACGTATCTGATAGAATAACAAGTATGAAAAGGTTTAATTCAACTTAGAGACTGGATTACAAGGCAAAACCCAACTCTATGTTGTATATGAGAGGCATGTTTAAAATAAAGTGATTCAAAAAAGTGAAAACGAAAGGATAGGCAAAGGTAACCGAAGACAGGTTCAAATTAGAAAGAAAGCAGAGGTATCTTAATACCATACAAAGCAGAATTCAGTCCAAAAATATAAAATTTTAAATGAAACCAATTCAGGGTCTTTTTCAATTCTAAAGGGAATAATTCATAGTAAGATATAATAGCTATGAATAGTAGTTATAAATATACCAAATAGTTATGAATATCAATTTACCAACAAAGACCTAAAGGAGAAAGAGACAGTGTATAGGCTTTAAATCATCTCCTTCAGTCCACCAAATGGACCAAAAATAAAGAAAAACAGAATAATGTAATTAAAAGGTATATCTGTTTAACTCAATATTCTGAAAATAAAGAGTACCCCTTCTTTTTAAATGCTTGCATAACATTCATAAAAACATTATATGATTGGACACACAAACACATACATCCATACTACCAAAAAGGAGACATAGTATATTAATTGTATGACCACTTAGCAATAAAACTAAAAATTATTAGGAATTCTCTGGTGGTCCAGTGGTTAGGACTCCACACTTTCACTGCTGAGGGCCCGGGTTCAATCCCTCGTTGGGGAACTAAGATCCTGCAAGCTGCAGTGCGGCCAGAAAAAAAGAAACAACTAAAAATTATCATCAAAACTTTAAAACTTTGGGTTAAAAAGAAAATATAAACTGAAATTACAAATATCTACAAACCAAGAATACTGAGAATACTACATATCAGAACGAATGAGACACCAAAAACAGTGCACGATGGAATATTCTAGACCTTAAATACTTACATGAGTAAGAATAAATGAACTAAACATTTGACTCATAAAGTTAGGAAAAATAAAACACAAATCTATTATCAAATAAAAAAACATAAATGAAAACATGGAATTCTTCAAAGACTGGCATATAATCATAAAATATCAAGCCAAGATATTTAACTTTTAATTTTCCTTATGACTTTCATTTCACTTAATGATAATAATTAAAATTTACAATAGCTCAACATTTATATTCTAAATCTGTACTACTACACATTATTTTTAGTATAGGAAGTAAAACTGAAGATTTGGACTTTTATAATATGTCCACAGAATGAGAAATAGAAAGACAAATATTAGACTCAAAACATACCAAAAAAATTCCATGCTCCCCCGAACCCTTTTAATAGTTATCTACAGAAGTTATATTTCCTAATGAATCAAAGATACAATCCTGAGATGAAACACTTACATTCCCAATCTCAAAGTTCTGTCTCATAAGTAGGTAAAGGGAGGCACTAGCATGTGACCGTATTGTACCGATGCTACTGCTACAGTGCCGGAGAAGCCGGAGGCATAAATCAGCACACTGCTCTGTCTCCTCTTCAAACAAGAGTTCAGGGAACTGTAAAGAAACAACACCAACACTGAATTTATGCAGTAAAAGTTCCAGAGATATGTCAATATAGCCTGATGTGGAGATTTGTTGGTGTAGCCCAGGAATTAAAAGAATGTTAAGGGGGCTTCCCTGGTGGCGCAGTGGTTGAGAGTCCACCTGCTGAAACAGGGGACACGGGTTCGTGCCCCGGTACTGGAAGATCCCACATGCCACGGAGCGGCTGGGCCTGTGAGCCATGGCCGTTGAGCCTGCGTGTCTGGAGCCTGTGCTCCGCAACGGGAGAGGCCACAACAGTGAGAGGCCCACATACCGCAAAAAAAAAAAAAAAAAAAAAAAAGAATGTTAAGGGACAATATTTACTAATGGTTAATAACATGGCCCACAGAGCCAGGTAGACTGGGTTCGAGTATGGATTACACTAGTAATATGGCCTTGGACATATTTTCTCATCCTTAAAATGGGCCTAATAATGTTATCTATGTGGGACTGTATGACTACCTTAGATTATCAGATAATGTGCATTAAACACTTACTACTATAGTAACTAACATAATAATTCTGTGAAATGTTTTTATTATCACAAAATAGTATATAAGTTATTTTCACTGGCTAAGTTTCATCAACAGCTCTGCATTCCATCTTATAAGATGACTAAGATGAAATAGCTACCTTCAAGTATTAAGCATACACATACACATTTCCAGAGGAAAACAAACATAGGAAATAAATATTTGAAGTAGTTGAACAAACAGCAGAAGCACCTTCCTTTCCATTTACCATAGGATTAGCTAATTTCAACAGACTGAACAACTTATACATTGAATTCTTGATAAATCAAGTCAATAAGGGACAGTCAAAATAAGATGAAGAGAAAACACAAAATGCCCCATATTTAAAATAAGCTATTGGGCTTCTCTGGTGGTGCAGTGGTTGAGAATCCGCCTGCCAACGCAGGGGATACGGGTTTGAGCCCTGGTCCAGGAAGATCCCACATGCTGCAGAGCAACTAAGCCCATGTGCCACAACTACTGAGTCCACACACCACAACTACTGAGGCTGTGCGCCACAACTACTGAAGCCCACATGCCTAGAGCCCGTGCTCCGCAACAAAAGAAGCCACTGCAATGAGAAGCCCACACACCGCAATGAAGAGTAGCCCCCCCTCGCCATACTAGAGAAAGCCCGTATGCAACAACGAAGACCCAATGCAGCCAAAAATAAATAAATAAATTTATTTTTAAAAATAACTAAAATAAAATAAAATAAGCTAGTAATTTCAGGCCCTTCTCCACATCAGAACTACTCTTAGAAATTCCAAAAAGTAAGTAGTAGACAAAAGGCAAAGAAGAATCATGAGTCTTAGGTTATTACTAAAATTTTAACTATATTTAAAATATGATCAATGTATGTGTCAAATGATCTTAGACAATGTTAATAAAGAAAGCAAAGTCTGACAGGACAGCAGGTACAAAAATAACCCACCTTTGAAACCAGGGCTCTCTGGGTAGCAAAACAGTGTTGTAGATAAACTGCACTTTGATTACAGGCCATGCTATGTAGTAGCACTTTCAGCACCCCACCAAGGATGCTCTCTTTGGATTCTGTTACAGAAACTGTCTGCAATTTAAAAATAGATAAATAAAATAGAGATGTTAACTGCAATTTGGTTAGAGAGATAGAATATGTATAAGTAACAAATAAAAATTTTAATAGGAAAAAGATAATGTAAGATCTAGGAAGACGTCAAGGAAAAGAAGCTGAGACGGATTTGGATTAAAAAAAAGAGGTGGAGGAGAATGAATAGGTTTTAAATGAGAAAAGAAGAGGAGCAAGGACATAACTTCTAGGATCTACTGATATTTAAATGTAACTATATGGTTCAATAAATACTTTTTGCCCCCAACCCTAACTTATCAAATCTATACTACTTTAAATTCCTCTAATTTGTGTCCTTACCTGGACAACAATCTCTAATGTATCCAAAATGATTAGATTTGCTTCAGTAGCCAGATTTCCATCAATCAGTGCTTCATGTTCAATCTCTGCTCTTGACCTAATACAAAATATTATAAGAAATTATATTTATCTTTTAGAAAAGCCAATAGATCTGCAATTCAGAAAAGACTTAAAGATGCACAGAAATAAAAAACCTTGGAACCTTTTGCTTTTTCAGGGGAACCATTTTTCAATATTTGCCTGAATGCAAAGTTACAAGAGAATAAGGAAAAAGACAGTATTTTGCATATTTTAAAATGTTTTGTTTTAACCTACATTTTTTTCAACCATGCCAATACAGACTTTCTCACCCCATTACAGTGCTACAATGCCACTAAAGGCATAAATATTTAGTTTTCAGAGATGCAGCAAACACAGGAAAAAACTTTTATTCTGAATGGTACGTAGACACTAGGTGGTGCTATGTGGGCTTGTATTTAGAGCTGCTTTCATGTAAAGCAACATTCAAAATGTTTAGTATTCATACTACTATTTCAAGGATTTTCAACATATTTATTTAAGATAAAAGATCTTTTTAAAAATAAAGTTTTGTCTAATTTCCCCAAACTTTTGATACAAAAATTTTAATACAGATAATGATTTAACTCTTCAGTGAGACTCTGGATGGAACTCATTAGAAATAAAACAACTTGATGTAATGAAGTAGTTTACTTGAATACTAATATTTACAAAAGTATTATTTAATGAAAATAAAAAACTTAATAACTATATATGATTTATGAGTAAAGACATTTGTTTTAGTTGCAATACATATACAGAAACTATATATTACATCCAAGTAGACAAAAAACACATAAATCAAAGCAAAAATAAAAGGATATATTAAATGCTAACTTTTCCAAGTTCTTAGATGTTAAAGTCTGAATCTTTATTACTGTCACTAAAGAGAACAGTCCATGAATTTACATTTACAAATTAAATTTAAGGAGAAAATACAACACAGTTAGAATTAAATTGGACAACAAAATATATAATGTTCAAACTTAAAATTCCAGCAAGATTTTGTGAAGAAACATGACAAAACAAGATGGTTAAACAAAAAGAATCACGAAAACACCAAAAAAAAAAGGGCTCCCTTAAAACATAGTAAGATAAGCAAAGAGAACACATTATACAAATGCAGAAATAAAGCAACATACTAATAGCATAGTATCTTGGTGATTTTTGATTTCTAAAAAACACAACATGTGGAAAAATAATAAAAGAAACGAACATGGACAGAGAGGACAGAAATGCAGAAACTCAAACTTTAAGAATTTTTAACACAGTTATATTCAGTATCTGCATTCCCTGCCAAATTCATACATTGAAAACCTAATGCCCAACGTAATGGTGTTAGGAGGTGCAGTTTTTGGAAGGTGATTGGATAATCAGGGCAGAGCCCTCAAGAATGGGATTAGTGCTTCTATAAAAGATGCCCCAGGGAGTTTGCTTGCCCTTAAACCATAAGGGGACACAACAAGAAGTCTGTAACCCAGAAGAGGGCCTTCACCAGACACCAAATCTGCTGGCGCCATGATCTCGAACTTCCCAGCCTCCAGAACTGTGAGGAATAAATTTCTGTTGTTTAAAAGTGACACAGCATGTGGTATTTTGTCATAGCAGCCTGTAGAGACTAAGGCAGTTTCTGACAATGCCAAACTCATCTATATGGTACTGACCCTGCTGCTTCTCTCTCTGCTGGCTCTCACAGGGACTTACTTCCTGAATTTACTGTCTGAGAGCTAATATTTCTTGAAGTTCAACTGTGAGAATCCTCTAAAGCTTGGGCTGAAGATGGTTCTCAGATAGGGTGGCCAACCATCCAGGTTCACCTTAGGACAGGACTGGAAGGTTCCCTGGGACGTGGGACATTCACTACTAAAATGAGGAGTACTAGGCAAACCCAAATGAGTTGGTCACCATATGCTTAAAGCTGTGGGGGCCAATCAAGTTACTTGAGGGCTAACTTGTAATTACAAATTATCAGGAAAAAATATTAGCCACATGACACCTGAAATGCCAAGTGTCAAGCTGAGCAACTTTACCTGTGGTTACCTGGGCAGTGAGAAAGGTTTACTTCCAGTTCCCCTTAGGCTGAAGATACAGTCCTTTAGGATTGTTTTTGGCGGTAGAGTGGTCAGTTACTGTACCTAGTTTGCCTCCATGCTAGAAACAGAAGACTTGTAGTGTTTTGTCTTTCTTTATATTTTAAGCTTTAACAGGGCAAAGATTAGTTTTCTAATTTTTTGTAATCCTTGAAATATTTAGTTCAGTGTGACACCCAAAATATATTTAAAAAATAGTTGCCGAATGCATTTTCCAAAGGGGATTGTTGGGGGAAAATAGAGTAACATGTGAATATGTAACCTTTTGTTTTACTATAGCATATGAAAATTTCTTCCCTCAAATCATTTTTAATCTAAAATTTAAAAATAAAATATAACTATTTTGTCTTCTAAGATTTGAATGCCTAATATATAAAAAATAACACTAAAAGTAATCATTTTCCTCTGTATTTGAAACTCAACAAACCCATCAGTAAGATAAAACAGAAGGTTATATTACTTGTCAAGCTTCTCAGTGTTTTGACGCCAGTGAGTCATATCCTTCCTCCACCTCAGATTTTCTTGACTCCCAAAGGCACTTCCAGATGGGCTTCTCTCTGCCAAACAAGTTTCAAAACCTTTTTTTAATGTTATTTCAGTCAGATCACATACATGTATATTTGCAAACATATAAGAAATCCTACATAATGTTATTAATTTTATACACAGCCACCTTATCCTCAGTACAAGTGGAAAAACCAGACAATGATTTTTATTTAAAATTTTCACAACAGTTGCAGAAGAAATATATTTGCTAAATGTAATATTAAAAAACCGAACACGCTTTTAAATAAGCAAACTTTCTAATACTGACTCCCAAAATCCTAACCATGGTTTATAAGACCATGCATGATATGATCTTATTTCCTCCCACTCTTGTTTACACTACCATTATTGTGTGTGTGTGTGCGTGTAGTTTCACTACATATGCTACTGATTTAGGATGTGTGCAATGGTGGTTGTTCCTTTTACCTGATTGTTTTTCCCACAAATTTTCACTGGCCAATTATTCATCACCTCTGCAGAAAGGCCTTCCTCAACTCTCTACCACTTCCTTTCCTCTTAATTTACTTTCTTTCTCTCCATAGCACTTATGACCACAAGAATATAAGCTACTTAAGAACAGAGATTATGTCCATTTTGTTCACCCCTTTATGTCAGGTACTGACAAAGTGTCTGGCACGTCCTGAGAACTCAATAACTTTTTGTTTAATAAATAAATTAAGAAGGATTGAGGGGCTTTACTGGTGGCACAGTGGTTAAGAATCCGCCTACCAATGCAGGGGACACGGGTTCGAGCCCTGGTCCGGGAAGATCCCACATGCCGAGGAGCAACTAAGTCTGTGCGCCACAACTACTGAGCCTGTGCTCTAGAGCCCGCGAGTCACAACTACTGAAGCCCACGCACCTAGAGCCCGTACTCTGCAACAAGAGAAGACCCCCGATGAGAAGCCCGCGCACCACAACGAAGAGTAGCCCCCACTCGCTGCAACTAGAGAGTAGCCCCTGCTCACCACAACTAGAGAAAGCCCAGGTGCAGCAACAAAGACCGAGCGCAACCATAAATAAATAGATAGATAAATAATTTTTTTTAAAAAAGGGTTCATAAAGTAATTATTTCTTTTGGTCCACAGAAGGCAGGACAGGAGGAAGATAGGGGCTTTCTCCCAAGCGGTTTCTAGGATGGAAGGCAAAATGAATGGTACGGGCTCCTTAAGGGGCAGCAGCAATAGAACTGATTCATACCAATCCAGCAGAAGTGGAGAAGGCATTGAGAATTGTGGAGAAATATAAACAATAGAATCAAGTCATGACTTCAAGCTTTCAACTAGAAAACTAATGCTCCTTTTTGAAAACCATGAGACTTTAAATTGGCTGGGAAAATGGAAAGAAAAATGAAAGTAAAAATTCAGAGTTCAAATAGAAATTTTAAAAATACTGAGAAACAAATATAATTTGACACACAATAAAGGATGTGTCTGGATATTCCTTCTGCTTTCTCTCCCTTCCGTTCCCTTTCTTTCTCTCTTTACCTCTTTGATTTTGAAACCTCTGTCTTTAAGAAATTTTGTGAAAGAAAGCAAAAAGATATGTCTATATTAAGACAGTTAACAAAATAAGTGTGAACTCTTTTCATTTTTATCATTAACTTTTTTTTCCATGAAATTGTCTCTCTTCTCCTTAGTTAAGAATGTCTATCATTAGATGAACTAGCTTATTAAGTATCCAAATATATAAGAATTGCAAAGGTTTAATTTTTCAAAGACAAGAACTTCTTTTTTTTAAATTGAGATAAAATTGACATATAACATTATATTAGTTTCTGGTGAATAACATAATGATGCGATATATGCACATACTACAAAATGATCATCACAACAAGTCTAGTTAACAACCATCACCACACATAGCTTCAAATATTTTTCTCTTATGATAAGAACTTTTGGGCTTCCCTGGTGGTGCAGTGGTTAAGAATCCACCTGCCAATGCAGGGGACGCGGATTTGATCCCTGGTCCGGGAAGATCCCACATGCTGCAGAGCAACTAAGCCTGTGCGCCGCAACTACTGAGCCTGTGCTCTAGAGCCCACGAGCCGCAGCTACTGAGCCCACATGCCACAACTACTAAAGCCCGTGTGCCTAGAGCCCATGTTCTGCAACAAGAGAAGCCACTACAACGAAGAGTAGCCCCTGCTCGCCGCAAATGGAGAAAGCCCACGCATAGTAACGAAGACCCAATGCAGCCAAAGATAAATAAATAAATATTTTTTTAAAAAAAAGAACTTTTAAGATGTACTCACTTTGCAACTTTCAAGTATACATTTGTTAACTAGAGTCACGGTGCTATAAGTTACATCCCTGGTACTTACGTATTTTATTACGGTGAGTTTGTACCTTTTGATCCCCTACACCCATTTTGTCCATCCCTACCCACCACCTCTAGCAAACACCTATCTGTTCTCCGTATCTATGAGTTTGGGGGGGGGGGGTGGTTTTTTTTTTTAAGATTCCACATATAGAACTTCGTTTCTTACATTTAAACAGTGGTAGCTGTCCAAAGGCCACAAGATTAAAAATGTAACAAGCATATAGGTAACAGCTCCACTCTCCAACAGTAAGCCTCAGAAAGAGCTACTGTATAATATAAAGAATGCTAAATTGGCAGTCAAAAGATCTTGGTTCTATCAGTTTATAATCTTAGGCAAGTTATTCACCTCTGTGAGTTTTATTTTATCTTAAAGATGAGGATAATTATTAATTAGGCTTTGGTAATAATTAAATGACCTAGAAAGTTAATTTCCATACTTTATAGAGGGTTGTTGTACATACTAAAAGAGTTAAAAGAAAATCAATAGGTACATTGTAAACTGTATATAAGTGAAGTGAAAAAACAGTGCTCTATTAATTCCAAAGGCAAAGACTTTGTCTTATTCATTATTAAATTCCAAACACACATAGCATATAAAAGATATTTAAGTTTACTTAAAAAAACAATCATTAAGTTAAATGGCCTATCAAAAACAATAATTAAAAAATATTCATGTAAATGTACATTCACATTTTAAGTCAACAAATATATATCGAGCTGTTAGCAAATGTCATGTACACAGATGACTAAGCCATGTCCCTGACCTTAAGGAGCTCTCAGCAACAATATTACTTTAGAATTTGCGAAATGTTTACACACACATGGTCACTACAAAGATGATAAGATCAACACTACCTTTTAAAATCTCAAAACAATCACAAGTGGATGAGGAAAGGGAAAGTGGGGAGATTAAGTGACTTGGCCAAAGCTATACGGCTATTGGGTAGCAGACCAGGGATTAGAAACAGGTTTCAAATGCTACTAAATTGTCTTCTTTTGCTGATATTTGAGTTTAATGGGCAATATCTTTGCCTTATATACAGGGTATATTAAATCATTGCAAAACTAGGAAACTTTTAAGAGTAAAAAGTGATGCTACATAGAATGGATGACCAAGAGACCCATAATGTAAACTATAGACTCTGTATGATAATGAGCGTCAGTGTAGGTTCATCAGTTGTAACAAGTGTACCACTCTGGTAGGGGAGGTTGATAACGAGGGAGGCCATGCATGTGTGTGGGGACAGAGGATATATGGGAAATATCTGTATCTTCAGCTCAATTTTGCTATGAACCTAAAACTGCTCTTAAAAAATCTATTTTTAAAAATAAGAGATGCTATTAATAATCACACAAGGACACGAGAAACAAACTGAGATTATCCAGAGCAAACTGTAAGTATGCTCACCCTACTTAAATAGGAATTCTAACGTGCAAAGAAATGGCTATTCAAGTTAATTCACAGTTACATTTAAAACACTATCTTAAAAGTGTAGAATTGTCACTGAAGACCTGCAAAAATGATCACTGTAATAGTGTTCAAGGAAACTGAAAAAAATTCTCACCAGAGGAGAAGATATTGTGTACATACCAAGCTGTCCTCGGCTTCGGCGCACCATTTCTTGCCTAGCACCTATGCTTCCAAGAATAGCTTCCTCAAGCTTTGCTCTCATGTCCTTTGATTTCTTAAAGGTCAAACTATTCATTCTTTCAAACACTTTCTTTCCCTAAAATTTAAACATTAGAAAAGAAGACACATTGAAGAAATTTTCTTCTTCTTTTCCACGTTATGTTTCCCCTCTTGTTCATCTTTGCAATGGCACAATGATCACTTACTTTGTACTCAAAGCAAGATACACAAAGATAAAGCAGATCTAATAGCCGGTTTAGCTGCAGGACTGAGAGATCTGTAAACCACTTTTGTAAAACTGTCTCATCTGCATTCTTGAGAACCCAAAGCAGACAGATCAAAAGACTCCGACTTGATTCTGCTGAAAAGGTAGTGTGTTGTCTGCCACTCTGAAAATAAAAAGCAGTAGAATGAGACACAAAATGATCAAAGACCATTTCTTTTTTTCAGTTGTCAGTTGTTTTCTTCTAAAAGCAATACAACAATAATTACTTTAAAATCAAATATTTCAAAAGAACCATTTGGTTTAGACAATACTTGTGTAACTCATATAGAACCTTAAACTTAAGGTCCTGACATTTAATGAACCTTTCCTAGCAATAGAAGATTGCTTTAATCTATGACAGGGCTTCCAGCAGACTATAAACGTTAACAGAAAACATAAAGGGAAAAACTAAAAGGTCCTATTATTAAAAACTAAGATACCTACCAAAGACTATCAGACACGATATAAATAAAGGAAAAAAATGACTCTATATAAGACTATTTTAAGAGTATTATGTGATAATAAAATGTTTATCAGGTTTAGAGAATCACTATTTCCTGTCAAGGGCCACTGACAAAATGAAAAAGTCTTAGACCACATATAAGTAAAAAGTATTTTTACTTAGAGCATATAAATTTAAGATAATATTCCCAAACTTAGATTTGTATTAGTATACAGTATGTAAAATACAAACAAAAACTAAGAACTTGTTTACAGTACCATTTATTGAATATTTACTCTCTTCCAGTCATCATACTGAGCTCTTTGCATATATTATTTCATTTAGTCCTCCAACAACATTACTAAGCAGGTTGTATCATCTCAATTTTACAGACAAGAATGCAGGATGACAATAATAATAATGATGATGGCAAACAATGATGATGGCAAAACATAACAAAATTTGAAATGTGCTAGACACTGTTCTAATTGCTTTTTCTTATTTAACTCTCAACAGTTTTATGAGATGGTATTAACTACTGTTTTTTCTAGTTTACAGGTAAGGAAACTAAAGGCTAGAGATTAAGCAATTTGCCCTAAACCACATTCTAAGAAAAAGTAAAGCCACAATTGTAGTCCAGGTTAACCAGACGCCTAAGCTTATACTCTTCACCATTATACTACATTCTAATATTTGGTTAATAAATATACTAAATTTTAATAAGAAAGCAGTGGATAGGATGTTGAGAGGAATTACAAAGGAAAGCCATGACCTCAACTACTACCCTAATCTCCCCTCTATCATGCACGATGGTTTCCCTTGAAACCATCTAAAGATATAAATATTATTACTTACTCCATTCTACAGACAAGGAAACTGAGACAAAAAGTAGTTAAGTATCAATATTTTGTGAAAGTATTTTGCAATAAATGGTGGAACTGGGATTCAAATGCAGAACGTGTGGCTCCAGAAACCAAGCTCGTATCCACTATGTTTACTGCCTTTAATGGATGCACGCACATGTAAATAAATTCACGTACATACACTCACTTAACCACTATGCTATACTGCACCTGACCTGGACACAAATAGTTTTGACTCCCACCCCCAAATCCACAGTCTCTCTCATAAGGAAAATGCTTCTTTATTTTAAAAGTAAGCACTTTCTACAGCAGAACTTTCAGGTATGCAAAAATATATTGACTAAATTCTCAATGACTTATTTTTTAAAACAAAATTTTAAAATTATACCGAATTCGACAAACAGGTACACACTAACATTTCCTATACCCCCACATAAACTGCCAATAACACAGTGACACAGTCTGAAGAAAGTTGGACAAACATGAAAAAGACTCAGTAATGCAAAGATGTCAGGTTTCCCCCAAATTGTTCTATAGGATCAATGCAATTCCAATCAAAATACCAGCCAGGTTTTTCCTGGAAGTTGACAAACTAATTTTAAATTTAATGGGGAAAAGCAAAGGGCCAAAAATAGCCAAGGCACTCTTGAGGAAGAACCAGGCAGGATGGGGGACAAATTTGCTCTACCACATAGCAACATTTACTAAATAGTTAGAATAATTAAGACAGCTTGATATTGGCATATGGATAGACAAATAGTCTAATGAAATTATAGGAAGCACACAAAAAAATCCTATATATGAAATTGTGACATATAACAGAGCTGGCACTATGAATCAGTGGTGGAAGGATGAATTATTCAATAAATGGTGTGAGATAAACGACTTCCCTAGGGGAAAAAAAGTAGACTCCTACCTTGCACTATTGTACAAAAAATAAATTCCAGACAAAGAAAGAACTTAAATGTTAAAAGGAAATATAAAAGAACATATTTATAATCTTGGGAGTAGGACAGAATTTCTTAAATAATACATAAAAAGCATAAACCATAAGCCACAAAAAGATGATCATATTTGCTTACACTGAAATTGAGAATGTGTGTTTGTTCATTCAATTAATAAATAAATAGATACATAGAAAAAGCACATCATAAATTAGTAGAAATTTGTTGCATATAAAACCAACATATATACACTACCAAATGTAAAACCGATAGCTAGTGGGAAGCTGCCGTATAGCACAGGGAGATCAGCTCAGCACTTTGTGACCACCTAGAGGGGTGGGATAGGGAGGGTGGGAGGGAGACACAAGAGGGAGGAGATATGGGGATATATGTATAGCTGATTCACTTTGTTATAAAGCACAAGCTAACAGACCATTGTAAAGCAATTATACTCCAATAAAGATGTTTAAAAAAAATATCACCATGTTAGAATGTAAAAAAAAAAAAACAACCTGAGATTTGTATCCAGAACAGTCTTTCTCAATCAAGTTTCTACGAGAGAATTAAGCCCTACAAAAAATTGAGGGGCTGTTTTCTCCATTCTCTCAAAGCATTAAAAAAAAAAAAAGATAATTCTGGTTTGGTATTACCCATCAATGAATCTTCTGTGAAGGAAGAAACCACAACCCCAGGACTCTTATTATACATACAAGTAATACTGCAAATACAAAGTCCAGTACACAGTCACAAACTAGGCACACAAAGAAGCAATACATCATGAGTGAGAACTGACAAAACAGATAACAGAAAAAGGTACATTAAGACTTAAGGTATTGAAATTATCAGAGACTATAAAACAACCACACATTCTATGCACCCTTACCCAAAAAATAAGATTAAAAATCATGACTGGAAACTTGAAAATATAAAGAGAAATGTTTTATTGAAAAGAAATAGCAGAAACAACAGAATTTAGAAAACTGAAAAAAATTTACCCAATAACCAAATTAAGAACTCAGTAGGTTGGTGTAATGTAATATCAGGTATATAGTTAAGGAGAGAATTAGTAGACTGAAAGATAGATCAAAAGAAAAGTTCTAGCATGAAGCACAGGTTAACAAAAAGATGGAATACACAGAAGAGTAGAGACAAAGACGATACAATAAAAAGGACTAACATAAGTTTAACTGGAATATGAAAGAGGAGAGACAGAATGGAGAAGAGGACATATTTGGACACATAACAGCTGAGAATTTCATAGAACTGAAGAAAGATGCTGAATCATAAATTTAAGAAGTCCAAAAAAGCTACCAAGCAGAATAAACACAAAGAAATTCAAAATTAGTCTCAACAATTGAAACCACAGAAAGCCAATTTTAAGGAGACAATCAAAGAAACGACAGAAAAAAAGACAAGTTATTTTCAAAGAAGTAACAGTTTGCCACAGCTGGCTTCTCAAAAGTAGCAATGGAAATGAGAAGACAATGGGAACAATGTCCTCAGCAGGCTGAAATAAAACAGAGGAAACTCAGATGCTACTTCTTAAAAAAGGAATCCTAATGAAGGTCAAATAAAGACATTTTTCAAAGAAACAGAGAGTTCATCACCACAGAATAGAAAATTCTAAAGGATATATTTCAGAGTAGAAAAACATCTCATAGAAGTCACAAATTTGAGAAAGAATCAAGAGCAAATAAAGTGGTGAACACATGGGCAAATCTAAATAATTGATTCTATATAGCCATAAAAAAATAATAATGATGATGTGAGGTTTAATGATACATAAAACTAAAGATAGCATTTAAGTAGAAAGAAAGGTAAATGAAGTCAACCTGTTTTAAGATCCTTCTATTAACCAATGTGAAAGTAAAGGTAATGATTAATATTAGACTGAAATTTAAGAAAGCATATTCTTATTTGTAATACAATCACAAAAAGAAGAGAAACAGAATGTATGACTTCCAACCTAGTATAGAGGAAAAAGTGGAATGAGGAAAAACTACAATGAGAAAAAAATGATCCAAAAGAAGATAATAAATGAGACAAAAAGAAATACATAATAGGGGTGGGAAAACATGAAGTAAAATTAAAATGTTAGGTACATTAATTTAATTATACTAAATGTAAATGGGTTTTAAAACTCTAGTGAAAGACAAAGATGAATAGACCAGATTTTACAAATATAAGACAAACTCTAACCATATGCTGTTTATAAAAGACACATTTAAAACATGAGAAAAAACAATGAAAGTAAAAGGATGGGAAAACTCATGCCATACACACACACACATACACACATACACGCTAATCAAAAGAAACTTAGCATAGCTATACCAGTATTATACAAAATTGACTTTAAGGCAAATAAAAAATAAGCATTACAGTTCATGTTGACAAAAGGTACAATTCATCAAAAATATAACAATTTTAAATTAGGTATTTCATAATAAGGCCTCAAAGGAAATAAAACAAAATCTGACAGAATGACAAGAAGAAATTACACCACCACAGTTGTAGTGGGATATTAGAAAAAGTGAACAGAATTCAGTAAAGAGAAAGAAGATTTAAACAATAGGATTAACCAATTTGATGTAATGCATATAATGGATAAATATAGAACAAATGAAGAATATGCATTCTTTTCAAATATGTGAGATATTTGCAAAAACTGACCACGTACTAGACCATAAAACCAACTCCCACAAATATAACTAATTATGTAGAGTAAGTTCTCTGATCATTCAATTAGGCCAAAATCAGAAGCAAAAGGATTACTAGAAATTTTCATATGACTGGAAATTCTCAAACAAAAACAATTTAATAACCCAAAAGTCTAAAAAGAAATCACAATGAACTTAAGATATATTTTGATGAATAATGAAAATGTTACCTACACACTGTGGTATGTAACTAAAACAATAATTAAAGGAAAATGTTTATGATTAAAATATGTATCAGAGAGAAAGGATGAAAATTAGTGAGTTAAGCATCCATCTCAAGAAGTCAGAAAAAAGAACATCAATATAAACCAAAAGTAAGTAGAAGACAGTAAATAATAAAGATAAACATTCAAAAGTGAGGATCAACATTGACCCTAAATTGGTTCTTTACACAAACTAAAGGAATATACAAATTTCTGTTGAGACTGATTTAAGACAAAAGATATAAAAAGCCAGTCTCAGAAATAAAAATGTTTATTTCTACTATAGATGTTATAGACATTAAAAAGATCATAGAAGATATTTGAAACAACTCTGTATGCCAAGAAATTTGAATAAATTTCTGCTAGAATAAAATTTATAAAAACCAGTGTAAAAAGAAATAGAAAACTTGAACAGTCTTACAATCATTAAAGAAATTATACAGGTAATTTGAAAACTTTCAAAAAAGAAAATTGCAGGTATAGATGGCTTCACTCACAAATTCTCCAAATATTCTAGGATGAAATAATTTCAATTTTAAACAAGTACTTTCAGGGAACAGAATAAAAGGGGAAATTCCCTAGCTCATTTTAATTGGCTAAACTACCCCTGATTCCAAAATCTGAATAGAACATTATGAGAAAGAAAAAAATCTTACTAACATGGTTACACAATCTTAAACAAAATACAGCAAACCAAATCTATTAATATACAATCATGAAAAAGCTGGGTTTAATTCAGGAATTCAAGGTAGGTTTAACACTAGAAAATCAACTGAAAGGGGTCACAGTAAGAGATTACAAAGCAAAATAAAATGACAGTCTCAATGGTGCAAAAAAGCATGATAAAATTCAACAACTATTCATAATTACAAAAATAAAACTCTTAGCAAACTAGGAACAGAAGGGGACTTCCATAATATAACAGAGGGTATCTTAAAAAAAAAACCAAACCCCAAAACCAAAATCTTTAGCACCTATGTTTAAGAATGAAATGGGACGAGGGGAAGATGGTGGAAGGGTAAGATGTGGAGATCACCTTCCTCCCCACAGATACACCAGAAATACATCTACACGTGGAACAACTCCTACAGAACACCTACTGAACACTGGCAGAAGACCTCAGACCTCCCAAAAGGTAAGAAAGTCCCCACATACCTGGGTAGGGCAAAAGAAAAAAGAATAAACAGAGACAAAACAATAGGGACGGGACCTGCACCAGTGGGAGGGAGCTGTGAAGGAGGAAAGGTTTCCACACACTAGGAAGCCCCTTCGCGGGCGGAGACTGCGGGTGGTGAAGGGGGTAAACTTTGGTGCCACAGAGGAGAGCACAGCAACAGGGGTGCGGAGGGCAAAGCGGTGAGATTCCCACACAGAGGATTGGTGCCAACCAGCACTCACTAGCCCGAGAGGCTTGTCTGCTCACCAGCCGGGGCGGGCGGGGCTGGGAGCTGAGGCTCAGGCTTCAGTCAGAGCAGAGAGGACTGGGGTTGGCGGTGTGAACACAGCCTGCAGGGGGTTAGTGCACCACGGCTAGCCAGGAGGGAGTCCGGGAAAAAGTCTGGACCTGCCGAAGAGGCAAGAGACTTTTTCTTCCCTCTTTGTTTTCTGGTGCGCGTGGAGAGGGGATTAAGAGCGCTGCTTAAAGGAGCTCCAGAGACGGGCGCGAGCCGCGGCTAAAAGCGTGGACCCCAGAGACGGGCATGAGACATTAAGGCTGCTGCTGCCACCACCAAGGAGCCTGTGTGCGAGCACAGGTCACTATCCTCACCTCCCTTCCGGGGAGGCTGTGCAGCCCGCCAATGCCAGGGTCCCGGGATCCAGGGACAACTTCCCCGGGAGAACGCACAGCGCGCCTCAGGCTGGTGCAACGTCCTGCCGCCCTCTGCCGCCACAAGCTCGCCCAGCACTCCGTGCCCCTCCCTCCCCCCGGCCTGAGGGAGCCAGAGCCCCCGAATCAGCTGCTCCTTTAACCCTGTCCTGTCTGAGCGAAAAACAGACGCCCTCCCGCGACCTACATGCAGAGGTGGGGCCAAATCCAAAGCTGTGACCAGGGAGCTGTGAGAATAAAGAAGAGAAAGGGAAATCTCTCCCAGCAGCCTCAGAAGCAGCGGATTAAAGCTCCACAATCAACTTGATGTACCCTGCATCTGTGGAATACATGAATAGACAACGAATCATCCCAAATTGAGGAGCTGGACTTTGAGAGCAAGATTTATTTTTTTCCTCTTTTTGTGAGGGTGTATGTGTATGCTTCTGTGTAAGATTTTGTCTGTATAGCTTTGCTTCCACCATTTGTCCTAAGGTTCTATCTGTCCGTTTTTCTTTTCTCCTTTTTTTCTTTAAAAAAAAAATTTTTTCTTAATACTTTTTTATTTTAATAACTTTATTTTATCCTCTTTCTTTGTTTCTTTCCTTCCTTCCATCCTTCCTTCCTTCCCTCCTCCCTCCCTCCCTCCCTTGCCTTTCTTTCTTGCTTTTTTTCTTTCTTTCTTTCTTTTATTCCTTTCTTTCTTTCTCTCTTTCTTTCTCTTTCTCTCTTTCTTTCTACTTTTTCTTCCTTTTATTCTGAGCCGTGTGGATGAAAGGCTCTTGGTGCTGTAGCCAGGAGTCAGTGCTGTGCCTCTGAAGTGGGAGAGCCAACTTCAGGACACTGGTCCACAAGAGACCTCCCAGCTCCACGTAATATCAAACAGCAAAAATCTCCTAGAGATCTCCATCTCAACACCAACACCCAGCTTCACTCAACGACCAACAAGCTACAGTGCTAGACACCCTATGCCAAACAACTAGCAAGACAGGAACACAACCCCACCCATTAGCAGAGAGGCTGCCTAAAATCATAATAAGGCCACAGACACCCCAAAACACACCACCAGACATGGACCTGTCCACCAGAAAGACAAGATCCAGCCTCATTCACCAGAACACAGGCAATAGTCCCCTCCACCAGGAAGCCTACACAACCCACTGAACCAACTTTAGCCACTGGGGACAGACATGAAAAACAAAGGGAACTACGAACCTGCGGCCTGCAAAAAGGAGACCCCAAACACAGTAAGATAAGCAAAATGAGAAGACAGAAAAACACACAGCAGATGAAGGAGCAAGATAAAACACACCAGACCTAACAAATGAAGAGGAAATAGGCAGTCTACCTGAAAAAGAATTCAGAATAAGGATAGTAAAGAGATCCAAAATCTTGGAAATAGAGAAAATGCAAGAAACATTTAACAAGGACCTAAGAAGAACTAAAGATGAAACAAGTAACGATGAACACCACAATAAATGAAATTAAAAATACTCTAGAAGGGATCAATAGCAGAATAACTGAGGCAGAAGAACGGATAAGTGACCTGGAAGAGAAAATAGTGGAAATAACTACTGCAGAGCAGAATAAAGAGAAAAGAATGAAAAGAACTGAGGACAGTCTCAGATACCTCTGGGACAACATTAAACACACCAACATTCGAATTATAGGGGTTCCAGAAGAAGAAGAGAAAAAGAAAGGGACTGAGAAAATATTTGAAGAGATTATAGTTGAAAACTTCCTTATTATGGGAGAGGAAATAATTAATCAAGTCCAGGAAGCACAGAGAGTCCCATACAGGATAAATCCAAGGAGAAACACGCCAAGACACATATTAATCAAACTGTCAAAAATAAAATACAAAGAAAGCATGTTAAAAGCAGCAAGGGAAAAACACAAATAACACACAAGGGAATCCCCATCAGGTTAACAGCTGATCTTTCAGCAGAAACTCTGCAAGCCAGAAGGGACTGGCAGGACATATTTAAAGTGACGAAGGAGAAAAACCTACAACCAAGATTACCCAGCAAGGATCTCATTCAGATTTGATGGAGAAATTAAAACCTTTACAGACAAGCAAAAGCTGAGAGAGTTCAGCACCACCAAAGCAGCTTTATAACAAATGCTAAAGGAACTTCTCTAGGCAAGAAACACAAGAAAAGGAAAAGACCTACAATAACGAACCCAAAACAATTAAGAAAACGGGAATAGGAACATACATATCAATAATTACCTTAAATGTAAATGGATTAAATGCTCCCACCAAAAGACACACATTGGCTGAATGGATACAAAAACAAGACCCATATATATGCTGTCTAGAAGAGACCCACTTCAGACCTAAAGACACATACAGCCTGAAAGTAGGGGACAGAAAAAGATATTCCATGCAAATGGAAACCAAAAGAAAGCTGGAGTAGCAATTCTCATATCAGACGAAATAGACTTTAAAATAAAGACTATTACAAGAGACAAAGAAAGACACTACATAATGATCAAGGGATCGATCCAAGAAGAAGATATAACAATTGTAAATACTTATGCACCCAACATAGGAGCACCTCAACACATAAGGCAAATGCTAACAGCCATAAAAGGGGAAATCGACAGTAACACATTCATAGTAGGGGACTTTAACATCCCACTTTCACCCATGGACAGATCATCCAAAATGAAAATAAATAAGGGAACACAAGCTTTAAATGATACATTAAACAAGATGGACTTAATTGATATTTATAGGACATTCCATCCAAAAACAACAGAATACACATTTTTCTCAAGTGCTCATGGAACATTCTCCAGGATAGATCATATCTCGGGTACAAATCAAGCCTTGGTAAATTTAAGAAAACTGAAATTGTATCAAGTATCTTTTCTGACCACAACGCTATGAGACTAGATTTCAATTACAGGAAAAGATCTGTAAAAAATACAAACACATGGAGGCTAAACAATACACTACTTAATAACAAAGTGATCACTGAAGAAATCAAAGAGAAAATCAAAAAATACCTACAAACAAATGACAATGGAGACATGACAACCCAAAACCTATGTGATGCAGCAAAAGCAGTTCTAAGAGGGAAGTTTATAGCAATACAATCCTATCTTAAGAAACATCTCGAATAAAACACCTAACCTTGCAGCGAAAGCAATTAGAGAAAGAATAATAATAAAAAAAAAAAACCCGAAGTTGGCAGAAGGAAAGAAATCATAAAGATCATATCAGAAATAAATGAAAAATAAATGAAGGAAACAATAGCAAAGATCAATAAAACTAAAAGCTGGTTCTTTAAGAAGATAAACAAAATTGATAAACCATTAGCCAGATTCATCAAGAAAAAAAGGGAGAAGACACAAATCAATAGAATTAGAAATGAAAACGGAGAAGTAACAACTGACTCTGCAGAAATACAAAAGATCATGAGAGATTACTACAAGCAACTCTAT